>NW_020173929.1:312439-434104 GCF_003031525.2 Neophocaena asiaeorientalis asiaeorientalis
TTTTTTTTGCGGTACACGGACCTCTCACTGTTGTGGCCTCTCCCGTTACGGAGCACAGGCTCCAGACGCGCAGGCCCAGCGGCCATGGCTCATGGGCCCAGCCGCTCCGCGGCATGTGGGATCTTCCCAGACCAGGGCATGAACCCGTGTCCCCTGCATCGGCAGGGAGACTCTCAACCACTGCGCCACCAGGGAAGCCCTAGTTCTTTTTTAAAGCATGACTTTCTAAAGTTTAACAGAGACAAATTCTTGTTTATATAAAATGAGTATTTTTTCCATTGTCATAACTAATGATCCATAGGCAGTGCTGGTCATCTCATCCACTTGTCTCTGCTGGCTTTTCCACCTGTTGACTGTAGACCATGCAGAGGTGTTGAAGGCATTTTTCTTTTCCTTTGTGCACAAAAACTTTCATAAAATGCTCCTAAATCCTAATCAAGCCCATTTTGTGTCTTTTAGACTTATAGATTTTAACTTTGTAGTAGGTAGTATTAAAGAACTGGCTATGTTCTTTAATATATAAAATTAATCTTCATGTAAATCTACTATACTTTTGATCGTGGATTTACTCTAATATTCTGTGCTGAAAAGGTTTACATACAAGCTACCACATGGTATTTTAGTTACGCCATAGGAAATTGTTTTCATAAACCACCTTTACTGAATTATAATTTACATACAATAAAATAGACCCATTTTAAGTATATATTTTAGTGAGTTTTTACAAATGTATATACTCATGTAATCACCACAACAATCAAGATATAAAACATTTCCATCATCCCCCCCAAACATCCTCATGCCCAAAATGTTTCCTGGCCCCCAAGCACCTAACATCTTTCTATCACTAGAGTTTAGTTCTGCTTTCTTTAGAATACCACGTGAAGGCAATCTTACCGTACACACTTTTTGTGTCTGGCTTTTTTCACTTAGCTTAGTGTTTTTGAGATTCATCTATGTTGTTGCCTATATATCAGTAGTCCGGTTATTTTGTTATTGAGTACTATTTCATTTGTGGATGTACCATTTGTTTTTCCATTCACTGGTTGATGGACATTTAAGTTACTTCCAGGTTTTTGTCTGTTACAAAAAAAAACTGTCCAAGATATGTGTATTGCAAGTATTTTCTCTCTGTAGCTTGCCTTTTCATCTTCTTATTGGTGTCTTTTCAAAAGAAAATATTTAAAATATTTATGCACTTCAAGTTATCCATTTTTTTCTATTGTGGCACATGCTTTCCTGTCTTATTTAAGAAATATTTGTCTACTCCAAGATTGCAAAGATTTTCCGTTTTTTTCTAGTACTTTTATTGTTTTCCCTTCTATTTTTAGTTTTGTGATTCATTTCAGCATAATATTTGAGTAGTAGTATGAGATAAGATTGAAATTTTCTTGTTTGCTTGTTTGTTTTTGCTTTTTTTCCCAATTGAAGTATAGCTGATTTTCAATGTCGTGTTAGTTTCAGTTGTACAGCAAAGTGATCCAGATATATATATATGTATACATACTTTTTTAGATTCTTTTCCATTATAGGTTAATACAAGCTATTGAATATAGTTTCCTGTGCTATACAGTAGGTCCTTGTTTATCTATTTTATATATAGTAGTATGTATCTGTTAATCCCAAACTCCTAATTTATCCCTCTTCCCCCCGCCTGCAAATTTTTTTTCTTTTTTGATTGAGTGTAGTATGAGGTAAGATTGAGGTTTTTGTTGGTTTTTACATATGGTTATCCAGTTATTCCAAGACCATTTGTTGAAAAAGAATTATTTCTCCACCTTTGTCAAGGATCAGTTATGTGGGTTTATTTCTCGTCTCTCTATTCTTTTACATTCATCTATATTTATCATCCATATTTATAGCCTTTGGTCAAATCTATATTGCATGGATTGTTACAGCTTTATAATAAGTCTTAAAATCAGATGGTATATCTTCCAACCGTGATCTTTTTCAAATTCATCTGGTTACCTAGGACCTTTGAATTTCAATGTAAATTTAGAATTAGCTTGTCAGTTTCTCCAAAAAGCTTACTGGGGCTTACATTGACATTACATTAAATGTATAGATTAATTTGGAAAGATTTGAGTCTTCCATCCCATGACCATGATATATCACTCCATTTATTTAGGTTTTTTTATACTTACTCTCAGAATGTTTTATACTTTTCAATTCGGAGCTAGTTCATGCACATATTTTGTTAAATTTATTCAAAATATTCCATGGTTTTGGAATCAAAATGGAATTTATAAAATTTTAGTTTCTAATGTTTGTTACTAGTTCGTAGAGGAACGGTGGTTTTTATATATTGACTTTACATGCTACAGCCCTGATAGACTTGGCTTGTTAGTCCTACTAGCTTTTTGGTAGATTGCTTAAGATTTCCTACATATGTGATAATGTTTGCAAATAAAGACTGTTTTACATCATCTTTTCCAATCTGTATGCCTTTCATTTCTTTTTCATGGTTTATTATATGCTTCAGACCTTCTGAGCAATATTGATTACAAGTGGTGAGAGTTGATACACTTTCTTTGTTCCTAATATCAGGAAGAAAGCATTCCATCTTACCATTATGTTACCTGTAAGTTTATTATAGATACCATTTATCAGGTTGCAGAGGTTTCATTTTATTCCTTATTTGCCAAGAGTTTGTATTATGAATTATTGTTGAATTTTGTCAAATTTTTTTTGCGTCTATTGAAATGATCATATGGTTTTACTTTTAAAAAATGTCATTATGGTACAGTGATTTTTATTTTTTTATTTTGGTGGTTTTTTTTTTTTTACATCTTTATTAGAGTCTAATTGCTTTACAATGGTGTGTTAGTTTCTGCTTTATAACGAGGTGAATCAGTTATACATATACATATGTTCCCATATCACTTCCCTCTTGTGTCTCCCTCCCTCCCAACCTCCCTATCCCACCCCTCCAGGCAGTCACAAAACACTGAGCTGATCTCCCTGTGCTATGCGGCTGCTTCCCACTAGCTATCTACCTTACGTTTGGTAGTGTATATATGTCCATGCCTCTCTCTCGCTTTGTCGCAGCTTACCCTTCCCCCTCCCCCTATCCTCAAGTCCATTCTCTAGTAGGTCTGTGTCTTTATTCCTGTCTTGCCCCTAGGTTCTTCATGACATTTTTGTTCCTTAAATTCCATATATATGTGTTAGCATACGGTATTTGTCTTTCTCTTTCTGACTTCCTTCACTCAGTATGACAGACTCTAGGTCTATCCACCTCATTACAAATAGCTCAATTTCGTTTCTTTTTATGGCTGAGTAATATTCCATTGTATATATATGCCACATCTTCTTTGGTTTTTTTTTACATCTTTATTGGAGTATAATTGCTTTACAATGGTGTGTTGGTTTCTGCTTTATAACAAAGTGAATCAGTTATACATATACATATGTTCCCATATCTCTTCCCTCTTGTGTCTCCCTCCCTTCCACCCTCCCTATCCCACCCCTCCAGGCGGTCACAAAGCACCTAGCTGATCTCCCTGTGCTATGCGGCTGCTTCCCACTAGCTATCTACCTTACGTTTGGTAGTGTATATATGTCCATGCCTCTCTCTCGCTTTGTCACAGCTTACCCTTCCCCCTCCTCATATCCTCAAGTCCATTCTGTAGTAGGTCTGTGACTTTATTCCTCTCTTACACCAAGGTTTCCATGACATTTTTTCCCCTTAAATTCCATATATATGTGTAAGCATACGGTATTTATATTTCTCTTTCTGACTTACTTCACTCGGTATGACAGACTCTACGTCTCTCCACCTCATTACAAATAGCTCAACTTCGTTTCTTTTTATGGCTGAGTAATATTCCATTGTATATATGTGCCACATCTTCTTTATCCATTCATCCGATGATGGAAATTAGTAGAAGTAGGAAGGAAGAAAGAAAAAGAAAGAAAGAAAGAAAGGGAGGGAGGGAGGAAGGAAGGAGGGAAGGAAGGAAAAAAAAGAAAGAAAGAAGGTAAAGTTAAATAAAATAAAGTAAGATAAAATACAATAAAGTTATAATAAAAAATAATTATTAAGAAAAAAAGAAAAAAATTAAAAACACAAAATGGATGGATAGAACCCTAGGACAAATGGTGGAAGCAAAGCTACACAGACAAAATCACACACAGAAGCATACACACTCACAAAAATGGGAAAAGGGGAAAAAATCATAAATCTTGCTCTCAAAGTCCACCTCCTCAATTTGGGGTGATTCATTGTCTAAAGGAGAGAAGGAAGGAAAGAATGAAAGAAAGAAGATAAAGTAAAATAAAATAAAGTTATTAAAATAAAAAATATTATGAAAAAAATTAAAAAAAAAAAAAACAACGGACAGGTAGAACCCTAGGACAAATGGTGGAAGCAAAGCTATACAGACAAAATCTCCCACAAAAGCATACACATACACACTCACAAAAAGAGGAAAAGGGGAAAACAGTCAAAAATCTTGCTCTCAGAGTCCACCTCCTCAATTTGGGATGATTCGTTGTCTATTCATGTATTCCACAGATGCAGGATACATCAAGTTGATTGTGGAGCTTTAATCTGCTGCTTCTGAGGCTGCTGGGAGAGATTTCCCTTTCTCTTCTTTGTTCTCACAGCTCCCAGGGACTCAGATTTGAATTTGGCCCCACCTCTGCCTGTAGGTCGCTGGAGGGCGTCTGTTCTTCGCTCAGACAGGACGGGGTTAAAGGAGCAGCTACTTCGGGGACTCTGGCTCACTCAGACCAGGGGTGCGGGGAGGGAGGGGCACAGAGTGTGGGGCAAGCATGTGCGTTTTCCCAGGGAAGTTGTCCCTGGATCCCGGGACCCTGGCAGTGGCGGGCTGCACAGGCTCCCCGGAAGGGGGGTGTGGATAGTGACCTGTGCTCGCACACAGGCTTCTTGGTGGCGGCAGCAGCAGCCTTAGCGTCTCATGCCCATCTCTGCGGTCCGCGCTTTTAGCCGTGGCTCGCACCTGTCTCTGGAGCTCCTTTAAGCAGCCCTCTTAATCCCCTCTCTGTGCGCACCAGGAAACAAAGAGGGAAGAAAAGGTCTCTTGCCTCTTCGGCAGGTGTAGACTTTTCGCCAGACTCCCTCCTGGCTAGCCGCGGTGCACTAACCCCCTGCAGGCTGTGTTCACACCGCCAAGCCCAGTCCTCTCCCTGCGCTCTGGCAGAAGCCCAAGCCTCAGCTCGCAGCTCCGCCCACCCCGGCGGGTGAGCAGACAAGCCTCTCGGGCTGGTGAGTGCCGGTCGGCACTGATCCTCAGTGCGGGAATCTCTCCGCTTTGCCCTCCACACCCCTGTTGCTGTGCTCTCCTTCGAGACTTCGAAGCTTTCCCCCTCTGTCACCCGCAGTCTCCGTCCGAGAAGGGACTTCTAGTGTGTGGAGACCTTTCCTCCTTCACAGCTCCCTCCCACTGGTGCAGGTCTCGTCTCTATCCTTTTGTCTCTGTTTATTCTTTTTCCTTTTGCCCTACCCAGGTACGTGGGGAGTTTCTTGCCTTTTTGGAGGTCTGAGGTCTTCTGCCAGCGTTCAGTAGGTGTTCTGTAGTTGTTCCACGTGTAGATGTATTTCTGGTGTATCTGTGGGGAGGAAGGTGATCTCCGTGTCTTACTCTTTCACCATCTTCCCTTCGTCCTCCGGTACAGTGATTTTTAAAATAAAAAACCAACTTGGCATATCTGTGATAAACCCCACTTAATCATAGTATATCATATTATTCTTTCTTATATACTAATGAGTTTTGGTTGGATATTTTAGAAATTATTTTCATAAATGTTCATGAGGCATATTAGTCTGTAGCTTTCTTTTCCTGTGATGTCTTGGCCTAGTTTTGGTATCAAAGTAATTATGGCATTATAAAATGAGTTCTGAAGTATTTCTTTTCAGTTTTTCCTTTTTTCTGAACGATTACTTTTAAGATTGGTATAATTTCATCCTTATATGGGCTAGTTTTTCTTTCAGTTTTATTGAGATATAATTGACGTACAGCACTGTATAAGTTTAAGGTGTACAGCGCAATCATTAGACTTAATACGTCATGAAATGATTAGCACAATAAGTTTAGTGGACATTCATGATCTCATGTAGATACAAAATTAAAGTAATAGAAAATAATTTTTTTCCTTGTGATGAGAGCTCATAGGATTTACGCTCTTAACAATTTTCATATATAATATACAGCAGTGTTGATTTTATTTATCATGTTGTAAATTACATCCCCAGTACTTATTTATCTTATAAGTAGAAGTTTGAAACTTTTGACTGCCTTCATCTAATTCCCCCTACCCCTACTCTCTACCTCTGGTAACCACAAATCTAACACTAAGTGTTTAATTCTTGTGACATGAAAGTAATGAGGTGTGAGTTTACAACTGGTTGGTAAGGAATATAGCCATTTTAGAGGTGCAGTACCTGAGAAAATCTTAGTAAAGAAAAAACCAAATCTCTGATTTTTTAACATAATCATACATAACCTTCTAAATTTTATGGATATCAGAGGTGGTGTAGTAGATGGCGAATGATTTTGGAATCAGAAAGACTCTATTAAAAGTACCTCCTTCCCATTGAGTATCTAGATAAGTATTTTAGCCTATCTAACTGTACCTTAGGAAGACATAGTTATTGCCCCACCTCATAGACTTGTTTTAAGGAGAAAAGAATATAAAAACATCCTACCATAAATATCCTAGTATATGGTAGGATTCTTACTATAATTTTTTTCTTTCTTACAGAAGAGGATAAATATAATATTTATTCTCCTTTGCTCTTCAAGTATTTCCTGGCAGAAGGAATCGTCACTGGACATACTTTATTAGTTGCATCTGCAAAAGAAGACCCTGCTGACATTTTACAGGTATAGAGTATACTAATTCAATATTGCATTTTGAATATTTCACAAAAAATATTGTTTATATATATGTAAATAAGATATGTATTTGTATATGTACAAACTATATTTAAATACATTAATGGGACCACACACGTATTTTTTTCTCTTAAAGAGAAGTATCAAATTTATTTAAATATATAATCGCATTTTAAAATTCGTTCTTGGACAGTTTTTTAAACTAAAATTTATGTCACAGTGAGGAAATATTAATAAGCTATTTAAAACTGACAATAAACAAAATTACTATTAAGTAATGATATGAGCACTTTATAAACTAATAAAAAATGTAGGTAAAGAAAAACAACTGCAGAATATTGTCAGATATTATATTACCAGTATTCCAAAGATGTAAGTCAGAAGAAAGATAGAGAAATTAGAAGTACTCATTTATTAAAATTATTTTGTTTTGAGAATTCCAGAAAGTATTCCCTTCCAAGAAATAAGCAATAATACTAAAATATGCGCTTGAAATAGTATATCTTTTTTATGCCAAAGCATATTTTTCACCTCAGAGAAGACAATTCTGACTTTTAGAATTCTTAATTTCTTTGTACAGAGCAGGAACTCACTTTTAAGCCATTATTTGATTAGAATTCATAATCTAAAATCATTTTCTCTCAGAGGGTGTTTTCATTTCACTGTGTAGTTTGCAAAATGACAAATGACTAAGTCATTTATAAAAAACTTGTAGAATAATAAATACTAATTTACAATAACTATCAACAGACACCAACAAATTTCTACACCCACACATAAAAATTACTATAATACTGAGGTCAAAACTAACATGATTCTTTCATATGGGTCAGACTTTGTTTATTAAATTTTAAAAAGTCCAAAAAGAAAACCTTTGTATAATTTTCCAAACGATTTTCTTCTGGTTGAAGAGCCTGTTTTCCTTTATTCTTATTTCTGCTATTAATCTTTTGTAATATTTTCTTGATATTTTTGTTTTTTCTTTTGTTCCTTTTCCCTGGCCTTAATCATTTTGGACAGTTTCTGAATAGTACTGTACTTGCTAGAAGCAGTGGAGTAAAGGCCAAAATCATTGTTGTAAAGAAGCTATATAGGTTCTTCACAGCCCATTCCACAACATACTGAGCCTAAGATTTTTTATCAGACATCTTTATAGCCATATAGGAAATGTTCACCAAGCCATAGGCAGGAAGACCTATATATGCTTTTTTTTTTTTGCAGTACGCAGGCCTCACTATTGTGGCCTCTCCCGTTGCGGAGCACAGGCTCCAGACGCGCAGGCTCAGCGGCCATGGCTCACGGGCCTAGCTGCTCCGCGGCATGCGGGATCTTCCCAAACCGGGGCACGAACCCGTGTCCCCTGCATCAGCAGGCGGACTCTCAACCACTGCGCCACCAGGGAAGCCCTATATATGCTTTTTTAAATAAAGTGTTTTATTTTTCCTTCTTCCCTCCTCCAACCTAGGTAACTGATATTAAAGCCTATAGTATACTTCCACATTTTGCCTTAGAGAACTACATTTTTTTTATTTGAAAACTAATCCCTGATGCCTTTCTTAGGTACCTTGATCTGTACAAGCTGGTAGTAAAAAAATTTCAGTGTACTTTACATGCCCTTCTTTGGATTATGTGAAGGATTTTAAAATTATAAAAGAAATATTATCTTTTCATCAGGGTTTCTTAAAATAGCTAGTCATATATGCAAGTAATTAGATTCTGCAAACCTTTATTCATAGAGCAGTTTTATAATGTAGTAGAAAAATATAAAACTAGAGTCAAAAAACATAGACTCTTATTAAATTTGTCCTTATGACCAAAGTAGATTAATAAGGACCAGACTAGTCATCATGCCTGAAACAACTAAAAAACAGGACAAAATATATGAAACAACTGTCTTCAAAACTTTGATCATCACACAGTAAAGGACAGTGATTCCTGAGTTATGCAAAATAAACAAGGTAAGTCCTGTAACTTCCCTAGCTTCCTGCATACAAAGTGTCCAGGCCATAGTGCAGGGAGGAGGAACCCAGGATAAGACGATCTTAGGTGACAGAGCTAGGAATGTGGAATTACAACCTCGTTATTGTCTTCATCTGGAGCCAAGTATGGTTTAAGGAGATATGTATGGGTGCCAAGTAAGCAAGGGATGGACTTGTGGTAGTTAATTCTATGTGTCGATTTGACCAAGCCATAGGGTGCCCAGAAATTTGATCAGACATTATTCTGAGTGTTTCTGTGAGGGTATTTTTGGATGAAATTAACATTTAAATCGGTAGACTGAGTAAAGCAGATTGCCCTCTCTAATGTGGGTGGGCCTCATCCAGTCAGTTGAAGGCCTAAATAGAACAAAATGGCTAACCCTTCCCCATATAAGAAAGAATTCTTTCTACTGGACTGCTTTTGAACTTGGACATCAACTTTTTCTTGCTCTCGGATTCAAACTGAAACATCAGCTCTTCCTGAGTCTCAAGTCTGCTATCCTTTGGATCAGAATTACACCATTAGTTTTCCATTTGGACAAAAACTATACCATCAGCTCTCCTGAGTTTCCAGCTAGCTTGCTGTGCATATCTGGGGACTTGTCAGCCTCCATAATCATATGAGCCAATTCCTTATAGTAAATGTTATTACAGGAAGAGGTATGTATATGTGTACATATATATATGTATATGTGTGTGTGTGTATACACACACACAGACACACATCCTGTTCATACAATTTCTCTAGAGAACTCTAATTCAATTTTACTGAAAATACAAAGATTACATTTAAAACCAAAGAAGGCATTTCACATTTATTTATTAACCTACATTGAACAATTATCACTCACATCCTATATCTTGGCCAGTTTTCCAGATAGTAAAGTACAGTGATCTTCCCACCTTTTTTGCACTCATACTTCTAAAAATATTTTTTTAATTATGTATCGTCTTGTATACTAAGTTATGTAAAAATTTTCGTTATGAGATTATTTAGTTGCAAAGATGTTATTGTAAATATTGCCTTTTTTAGTTGAAGACTTTTATATCAGTCTTGTATCCAACTCAATCTAAATAATAGCAATTTGATGTCAGTATCATTATTTTTAGAAGTATCTACATAAGCAAGCTCTTCTTTAACAACTGGAAATTTTACATCAATCATTTTTTCCTTGAATTCATATTTTCTATTCCACTCACTCCTCATGGAGTTTTGTCAGAATGTAGTACATTTTATGCTCAATATTTTTATTAATAACCTTATGATAGTTTTTCTGTAACTTCATATTTAAATTTATTTTAAACTTTTTGTCTCAAAAGACTTTAAGTGTTAAACACATTTCTTCTTATTTCAGTCGCCATTACAATTATTGTTTCATACAGTGTATCAATAGACATAAAAATGTTCACACTGCATTGCTTCATTAGGACATATAATTGTGTGAATATTGCTAGAATGGGATGGGATTCAGCATCAACTCTATTCATATTTTTTACTTTTGCAGATGTGAGCTGTTCATAGTTAAGTAAATAGAGAGAGTTGTGTTATTGTAATGTCCCTCAAATTATTTTTTCACTTTTTCTGAGTAATACACAAAAAGAAATCACACGGTATCTATCAACATAAATTACTTTAAATTATTTGTCTAGTCTATTAGGTCCACCTAAAATTTTGCTGAAAACAGTGAAAAAAGGATAATTTCCCCAGTCATTAGAACATTCACATTTTCTATACCAAATAGATATTTTAGGTTGTCTTTTTGTTTGGTACTGCAGAGATGTTTACTCCTGGGACAATGAGAAGTAAACCTTTCACTCGTGAAGTGAGAAAGGTTGATTTGAAAGGGGATTGGCAAAGGGGAACTTGCACTTCTATCACTGGCACATTCTCTAGGAGGTCATTTTTCACTAGAGTATTTGTTAAAGTTGAAGATCAAAAAATTGATTTCCTTAAAACTCTCACGATCATGTACCTCTTTCAAAGTCTTCATTTACCCCAGGTTTAAAGACTCCCAGTTTCTGACGGTTAAAAGGGATGGAAACAAGTCATCTTACCTGATCCAGATAAGCTTTTCTAAGTTTAGACTACCATATGCCCAATATGATTAAATCCATATATTGATGTAGCCCAGTGAACCTGTATTTAGTCACCCCCAATATACACTAATCTGTTCTAGCATTCTAGCATGATAATGCTAACTATCATTTATTCACATCAATATGAAAAAAAAGTATATTCTGTTTGGATTTCAAAAATGTAGGAATAACTTTTAAGTTACTGCTGCTCTTTAAAATATTTAAATGAAGGTTATCTCAGGCAAAAGAATTAAATCAGCATATTGGACTTAAAATTTCTTTTATGAAAATTATTCCTCTGTAATGTCACATTCCATGTAAATGCAGACTGTCTTATTAGAAGAAAAGAAACCATTAGTGATAATTTTCTGTTATGTTAAATAATATTTTAAAGATGATTATTTGAAATAAATTCTCAGTGATTGATATATCTCTGGAATTTTTTCTTTATAAGAAGTACTGTTGGTTTCAGTGTTGACAGATATTTTACTTGGCTTTCCCATATTTGAATTTTCACTATTACTGAGATGCAGTTTATAACAACATGCTAATTAATCTCCTGGAACTTAAATTCATCTTACATTTCAAGGGAAATAAATGTTAAAATGGTATGACCATTTATTTTTAATGTCTTAAAAGTTTCTCTTGCTCTAGCCTAGCATAGGTGTTTTTAACTGAAGAATGTATTCTAGTGTCATCAGATCTATTTTACTTTATCTTGTGCACTTAGAATGTATTATCAAAGACATTATAATTACTCCACAAAAACCTAATCATCTTAAGCATTAGATTTACTTAATATAACATTGCAGATTTGATGCTGCATTTTTTTTTTTTTTTTTTTTTGCGTTACGCGGGCCTCTCACTGTTGTGGCCTCTCCCGTTGTGGAGCACAGGCTCCGGACACGCAGGCTCAGCGGCCATGGCTCACGGGCCCAGCCGTTCTGCGGCATGTGGGATCTTCCCGGACCGGGGCACGAACCCGTGTCTCCTATATCGGCAGGCGGACTCTCAACCACTGCGCCACCAGGGAAGCCCGATGCTGCATTTTTAAAGTTATCTCATTCTTCTATTTATAATGAGTAGCCTAGAACAAGTTGTTTTTATTTGAATAGCAAGTTTGCTTTACATGACAATTGAATATTTATCAATAAGGTACTCAGTGAAGTTAAATATTAAATTAATTATAAATTTGAGTATGTGATCCTCAGGAAAAATTTATCTTCTTTGATTTTAATGCCATTATTTGCTTTTAACTAAAATCACTTGTATAGATGAGTAATGAAATTGTTATAGGCTGTATATGCTAAATAACATGTACACACAACATTTCCCTACATTATGAAACTTATTTAGTGATTCATTTTTAAACTATTTTAATTTTGATTATGTTCTTGTATTTCATGCACCTCTACTATGAAGATATATCTAGTTTTTGAGTTAATAGAATCTTCACTCATCAGTAATGTTTCTTTTCTTTTTTTAAAAAATAATTTTAAAAACGTTCATTTGATTGGGAAATACTGCTTTGTTGCACGTTTCTTTGTTTACAGCAAAGCAGAATATTTTCCCCTATGGTTGTTAGCCTTCTGCATTTCTTCCTTGTTTTTCATGGTAGGTTTTTGTCTCTGTCCATTTTTTTTCTCATTGCTCTGTACGAGCTCTTTACATATTATAGTTAATGTCCCAGGATTATATACGAGGATCTTTGTTTTGCACATTCTCAGGATCTAAGTCCCTGAAGTTACAAGGTTGCATTGGAAAACCAAATTTGCCAAATCATACAAATAGCCCTCCTATAAATTTTGGGCTGCCCTCCTAAAAATTTTGACCCTCTGCCCACATCCCTCACATGTAACACTAGTGTATTTTTTCATCATTAGATTTGTGAGTTGGTCTGTTCCTGTTAGCCATATGTTGAATATTCTTGAGTATAATGCAAAACAATTTCAAAATTTGCCAAAGATGCAAAATTTCCTGAGGTTGATCAAAGTGACTGGAGAATTGTTTGAATCCCATGCAAAGCTACTGGCTGATGAGAATGTAGAAGGATCCAGCCAGTTAAGAAAGCAATGTTTCTTAAATTCTTAATCTTATCATCTTATATTCCTTACATGTTTAATATGTAGCAGTATAACAATATTTGACTTAAAGGAATAATATGCCATTCTCATTTTTCTATAAGGAAGTACAAAAAGTATTGTTTTTAATATATACAATATGTTTAATGTTTAGTGTTCACACATTTAAAACAGACTGGATGAGAAAATTATGGCTGATAAAAATTTCAGTTATGTATATTCTTCATAATACCAGTATATAGACAAAGTTTTTAACATCTCTGAGAAAAATGAACAAAATATTTTTGTAGTTTAAAGTGAGATGTTGAATACTAATATAGAAAAGTAGAATTTCTGCACCTATAAGAGTAGGTATGTATATTATGTACTTTCTACATAATGTTCAGTTGGGATTTCAGTGTGCCCAGCTCAAAGTTATACTGAAGACTTATTTGTATCAAACAGCCCAAAAATGAGTGACCAAAACCCAAGGCATTAACAGTGTTTAGAGATACAATGTAGGGAGGAAATGCTATAATTGCTTAGTTTTAATTTTATGATGTATATGATTGGAGATTTCTGGAGCCTATAACCAAGGCAACTATTGCTGGTACAAGAAAAGGGAAAAGACAATCTTATAGACCATAATTATCTTAAAACTGTGTATAACTAAAAGACAAGTAAAGGATAAAAAGCCCATCAGCTGCCTAAAATATATAACCACCCAGCAATTTATCCATCATCCTTTGGAAACATTCATGCCTACTGTAGTCAGAGCTTCAGGCAGTCAGCATTAAAGATGTAACGCTGAAAAGTTACACCCCTTAGAAAATCCTATAGAACAATATACCTGATGTTGTTAAAGCTTTTTAAAACACTATGGTAAGTATTTTTCAGTTAACTTTTTTATCTAAAAGAATTTTCTTGATCATCTCAAATATAGTGATGGGTATTCTCTATGAAAACTTTCTATGGAATGTTTTCTAATATAGCAAAATTACGTCTTAATGTTAAAATATTTAAACATTTATCAGTAGATCAGCTGATTTTTTTATGAAATAAAAAATTATGTACACACATGCACACCCAAACATTTCTTAAGAACTTGAAAATGCTAAGATTTCTCTATTATTTATATCCTTTTCATAATTTTTAACAATATGATGGTATGTGTTAATACATATAGAATTAAAGAAAGTAAAATTTCAGAAGTAAATTTAAATGCTGTTTCATAATATGCTAAAGTCAGTTTCAAAAACTTAATTTGAATATTTTTTAGTGATGACATGCCAGGTAGGTAATATTCATTCAGGAAGAGATATCTAATATCTAGAGCAAAGGGTTAATTCTTGACTTATTACATTAACTTTTTGAGTTACCTGTTATATACACTATGCACTAACATCAACCACAGTTAGAACAAAGTGGGAGGTTAGAATGCTTTTAAGGAGCTTCAAAGTTGTATTTTTTAGTGTGTACCCAGGATAGGTACCTGGTTACCAGCAGGGGTGTCCCAACTACCTTGATGTTTATTAAAGGATTATAGCATATAATATTTTTTAACATCAAACATATTGGTAAATAAATAGTTCAAATTTAAAATCAATTATGGTGAAATTTCCCATATTTACTATTGAGAAAATCTTTCATATTGAAAATGAATTACTTTACAATAATCTATGTCCTGGAATGAGTTTCAGTTCATTGAAAATAAACCATATGATATTTGATAAATTAATATAGTAATAAGATACTTGGTAACAAAATAGTGAAGTATGAATATTTAGTCTAACATCTTCAGAATTCTTTTTCACAGACTTTAAATCCATAAGTAAAAGTTAAAAGTGTATCTTAATAATTTGAAAGCATTATTTTAAATCCCAAAATATCAGCCTTTTACCCAAATATTGAACTCATTTGTTAAGATCTTATTCACTGTACCTTGTATATTTTCCTTTATTTGATTCCTTGGTTTTAATTGAGGTCAGAGATATTGATTTAGAGTTAGATAAAGCAGTATTACTTGCTAACAATGTAAAGTTTGAGTTACTGTTAAAAAGGTTTCTTTTCCTTCTGTCAGTTTGGTGTCAAGATTAAGTCTGTTTGCCATGCATCTGTTATTTACTGATCATGGAACAAGAATTAGAAATCTAGTGAGTGGTCAGTTTGCTCTTAGTACACTGTAGTACAGTCTGGTCCTTCTGAGTACACAGAATACAAAAATGTCTCAGATCCAGCCCATGTTTTTTTTTAAGTGACAAAAATTGAAACAGCTATAAAAACGAAGTTAAAGAAACATCCCTTGGTTGGCCAAATATGTCATTGAACATTTTTTAAATTATGTTCATCTCCAAAGTTGTAGTTTTATGATTCAGAACAAAAGTAATATTACATGCTATAAATAATTAAAAATTATTTTCTGGCCCTTCTGTATTCCACTTTGCAAGCTTTATGCATACTCAACACCTTATACATTACACATTTTCCCACACATTTTTACTTTTTCTAGCCTGTATAATATTTAATGTACATCCTATCAAAACTATTTTATCACTGTGTATCTTTTGTCCATAATATAAATACAAATATTAAAAGGTCTTTGAAGGCAGAGTTATAATCAGAATATGTTCCCTTCACTTCTTTGTCAACATTTTATTTGTTCAGAAAATTATCAGGCTATCTATAAGCTTTTCAGTGCTAGTTGAGCCAGAAATTTGCTGTTTGACCCTAGGGTTCCCCTCTTTTTTTCCCTCCCTAGCTACTTGTGAGAGCTTATTTAAAATTCTGAGTTCTCCCCTGGCAGCCACAGTTCGAGTTTCTTTGGCAAATTAAAAAGACTAAGAAAAAACATGCAAAAGCTCAGTACTGTTTCCAGTGACCTACATTTGTAGGCAGCTTTTAAAAGATGGTATGTGCCTTATTTTCCAACAAGGAAATGAAAGATAAGATAAAAAATATAAAAGAAGATAAACCCACCTCTCTGTCACTACCTAATGAGAAATTTTTGATATAACACTAAAATAAACACACATTTGGCATTGATGTTTGTACCTCAGTCAACAAAAGAAAGGAATTTTGCATGCAGAAAAGTAGCCTAAGTTATATAGCAAAATGCCACACTGTGTGATAGGATATTTATCCTTAAGAAGATGAAATATACTTCAAATCTGAGCTTAGATTTTAATTTCTGTGTTGCTGCTTAACTAGCTACAGGACCTTGCACAAGTCACTTAACCTTTCATATTAAGATAGGGATGATAGCCTGCCTACCTATTCTGGAGCTCCAAATTAAAAATGAAATATCTGGAGTTTTGCTTTCTAAATCTTAAAACACCTATTCCAGCCCTCACATTTACTTTAAAAATTTTATTTTGAACCCATAAAAAAATGAATTGTTGTGAGTACTTGATGGTTTTGCTATAGGCAAAAGAAATGTTTAAATCTTAAAACTATTATTAGTTTTATCATTCTTGGAAAAGAAGCCATAGAAAGTCAGCATTGGGAATATTAGAAATAGGACTCATTTTTCTTTTGAATACTTTTTCTGAAAAAGTATTCAGAAGAGAAAGTATTCAATCCTTTTGGGGGTGGATAAATGACTTCAAAATTTGAAAACCAGAGCCATTCAAACTAAAAGAAAATCAGCCTCCCAAATTAACATGTTGTCCCATTTAATGAAACATTAAAGGATACCATGGAAGGAGAATGGCTGTATACTATCAAGGATCATAAATTAAATAGACAGTCTGTGAAGATTTATTATGTACAAAAGGATAACTCTACTGTTGAAAACCCCCAAAATATAGGGCTATTTCTCCAGCTAGTGTTGGGATGATTCTTTCAGTGTTTCTTTTCTAATTTAAGTTTTTTTTTGTTCACCAGAAACTGACAGGCAGTTGCAGAAAAGGGCCTTAGTTCCTCACATCCATCTTTTCACATTATGGTATATTAACAAAATCAGAGGCATTTGAAACGTGCTTATTGTTTTTGTAAAATATTCTCACTACAGTTTGTGTGTGCATACATGTGAGTCTGAAAGTCTGTGCTAGATTTCAGAAACATGGTAGAGAGCATTAAAATGAAGACTTAAATTGGAAGTAGAAAACAGATCTGAAACTATGAAGTTTCAGATCAGAGATATTGATCTTACCTTGCATATCAATATCAGAGATATTGATCTTACCTTTCATCTCTTAAAATAGACTGTAACATACAGGGTGCTATAGAATTAAAGAAAACCTATTTTATGCTTTTACCCAGTTACCTCTACTTCTCAGTAGTCAGTGAACAAAAAGAATGAGTTCTATTCTACTAACACCAAATGTACTACAGAAAATAGTTTTCAAATTTAATAAAAATAAAGTGATATCCAGTTTCTTTTAGTACCCCACAATACCCTAAGGATTTTTGTTTGTGACACTTTCCATAAGCTGGGTTTATTCTGGAAAAAAAAAAAAATCACATCAAACAAATAAAACCGGTCACTTGTTGTGTGCTCCTGAGTTAGGAATTTAACTGATCAGGACCCCTTAAATGAAGGTAATGCCTGATTTCATTCCTAATTGAGATTTCTTTGACAATAGATATCCATGAAACTTTAGAATACTTCTTTTCCAACAATGTAAAGATTTAGTAAATAATTATAAGATTATTGTCACTTTCTCAACTTTTAAAATAATTATATTTAGAAATGTTTTATTTACATCGGTTTTTAGAAATTAGTTTATATTCAATAAAGAGACTTAATACTTAAAGGAATTTTGTAGGAATTCTTTGCCAACATAAGAATCCTTTTATAACTTATTATTGCATAACTTGTTTGCTTAATGTAGATTTTCATATGTCATATTTTCTTATAACAGGTTAATATACACCCTTATACAGTAAACATTTACTAAAAGGAGTTATTACATATGATCTCACTAATAACTAAAGCTGTTAATACCAGTGAGTAAGTGGAAAGTTTAGTCTACTTTTTAAAACAATTCACAAAATGTTTTGTAATCAAGATATGTCCTATTATAAGGACATTGTTCACCATTCTTTCTATAACTAGGAACATAATATATATAAAAATATACATATATACACATATACATGTGTATGTATACACACACATACATAATACATATACACACACAGAAGTTCACATTTTTAACAGTAGTAGTTACCTAGTTAGTAGCTCTCTTCACTTTAACTTGTATTATCTCTCTGAGTATGAATTTTATTTGTTGTGCAGTCAGAGCCAGATTAAACATTGACAACACTGAATATAAGAACTTTACTTTGTAAAAAAACCTAGAAAGGAAAACTCCAATTTTTATGGATAAAACTATTAATAGATTCCAACAGTGCATTCTTGCCTCTCTATAAGTAAAAACATGGTATTTTTATTTTAAGCTTTCTTCTTAAGAAGTCAGTTTGAAGTAAAGAGACTGTTTTGAAGGAATATGTAATATAGCTCTTATGTTTTGATTTATAAAATCATAAATTCTGTATCTAAGTTGATCTATTGAGGAAAATTGATAAAATTAATATAGACCTCATAGAGACTTGTTCTTAACAGCTTGACAGTTTTGAGTTTTTTTATATATGTGAGAAAATAATTGCAGAAGCTAATATCAGAATGCCAAGACACTCAGTGCATTTCCCCTTAAACTCCTTTTAAGTCAATGTCATCAATAGACAGTACTGAAACCTGTGGCTGCTTTGGTCAAGACTAGGAGTGCTGTTTATGGTATTAGCAGGCATATTGCTGGGACCTAGATAAGAAATGTAAATTTGCCTGTACCTCATTTTCCCATTCTCACTACTAGGTTGCAGTAGAACTCAGAGGTTAATACACGTCAAAATTGCTTTGAGATGCTTCTGTGACTGGTGCTCTTAAAAATGTGATGGCTTAGAATGTAATGTTTTAAAATAATTAAATTATATTTGCATTTAATTGAAGGTATTATTATTAAACTTAGTGCAACTCTTTCTCTTCATTTCTGAATACTTCTAGTGCAGACTTCCATTTCCTTTTCTTCATGTATCCTGCTCCTTCCCTCTATCTTAGTCAAGAAAATTGAAAGAGAGGTTTTTCCAGCTTTCTCAGCACATTTCTGGTTTACATTTTAAGGAGAAATGTGATTTGCTTGCCAAATTACAAGCATCAGTTTTGTCAGTAGCTTAACTTGAGAGTTTAGTTAAAATAATTTTTGTATGCTGATGTGAAAGTGTTTTTCACCATCCTTCTTGTAATAGCAGTAATTTTTCTATCTTTATATTCAAGAAAAAATATCTGAAATTGTACTAAGATGTCCCCTAATCTGTACTGCATTTGGTTTGAAACAAGATAATTCACTCATTACTAATCTTAAAATCTCTGAGTTTTAAAAACATGTAACATCAACTACACCCCAGGACCTTCTAACTTACTCCCTGCGGTCTACATTTCTGAATGCTTTTAACAATTAAAGTCACTCCCCCACCCCATACTTTTGAATAGTTAAATGAAGATAATGTGGAGAACATACCTTTACTAAATCAATATTCAGGTTAAATATTTGGACCATGTTTGTATTCAAATTATGATAATCAGTAATATCTTTGGATTTGTTTCTCTTTCCAACTTTCAGAAAATAAGTATTCCCTCCAAAAACCCCCATAAATCAACAAAGTAATATACTTACTGATACAATATAATATACTTACCGATACATGCATAATGCTTAAGTAGTATTAATTATACAGTTACCGAAACATGCAAGGATCAAAAGATTTTATTTTTAAGAAGGATTTCTCATGCTGCATGGATTATGTTGCTACATAATAGCTCAGTAGTACTTCTGCTGAATTGTAAAATAGCTTAGAGAGGAATATGATGCCCATAGTTGGTGTAATGCATTGGTAATTAAGAGGGTGGGAGGTTAAGCTTCATTAACTGCTGAGGGATTGTATCTTGGGTTTTATTATGCCCTAGAGAACATAAAAAGTGAGAAGGGTCAAACTGTTGGAATCAGATTTTGCTTGTGCATCTGCCAAAACAAAGACCACAAAATAATAAAGCAGTAAGCACAGAATGACATGAGTTGAAAAGGGAAGAAATATATCTACAGCATCTTATGGATAAGGATAAGTGCTTCTGGTGAAAAGAATAAAAAAATTACTGGAGTATACTTTGGTATTGAAAGTTTGTAATAATTTCATTTCATATAGCTTTTTTAAAAAGTCGAATAGATAGTTGTTTTTGTCCAAAGGTATTGCCAATTTCTTTATTCTTGTTAATTTTCTAACTTGGTGTATTTGATTAAAAGAGAGACAGACACTTTATACTTGCCATACTATCTTCTGTGGGGAACTTATGATGCCTGCTTTTTATTTTTATTTATTTATGATCCTTATTACCAAATGTATGTGAACTGTAAGCACCGCATTGCAGAAAAGAACAAAAAATCTGATGTATATTCTTCCTCTTAGGAAACAAGGATACTGGATTAGAAATCAAGACGGGGTGATTTTCGAAAGTATGGGGGAGGATGCTGATCTGTGATTGATGGCTATAATAGTTGATTATTAAAGAGATTATTCTTAGCATTCTCTCAAAATAGACATTTTATCAAAACATCAATTAAATTTTTTGTTTGATTAGATACAGGCATTGCAACAAATGTAGAGATTACAGATACAGTGGTCACCTCTGATAGGGTCAGTGATTCACCGTGAGCAGAGTAGGTGATGGCATACTTCAAAAATTTTAGGGCTTACAAATATAACAACATGTTGAATGCAAACTCTTACAGAAATTTCTGAATATTAGAAAACAAAAGTACCAGAATATTTTTTTTCCCAAAAATGTCATTTCTTGGTATATCTAATCATTCATTTTCACTTGAAGAGAACAGGAAAATGGATTTCACTTCTTACATTCCCTCCATTCCTCAGTATCATGTCACATTTTTAGTTCCTTCCTTTTCTTCATGTTTAGTCCTTAACTTTCTTGTTCTGCTTTTTATTCTCTTCGCAGCAAGTCTTTTTTCCAACCAGTTTTATTGAGATGTAGTTGACATATAACATATTATTTTAAGGTGTACAACATAATGTTTGGTTATATGTATATATTGTGGAATAACTACCACAATAAGTTTAGTTAACATCCATCACCTCACAGTTACAATTTTTTTCTTGTGATGAGAACTTTTAAGATCTACTCTCTCAGCTACTTTCGAATATACAATACAGTATTGTTAGCTATAGTCACCATTGCTGTACCTTTATCATGTACAGAAATTATTTATCTTATAACTGGAAGTTTGTACCTTTTGACCACCATTGCCCATTTCCCTGCTTCTGGCAACCACCAATCTATTCTCTATTTTTATGAGGTCAGATTTTTTAGATCCCACATATAAATGAGCTCATATGGCATTTATCTTTCTTCATCTGACTTATTTCAGTTAGCATGATGCCCTCAAGTCCATCATGTTGTCACAAATGGGAGGATTTCCTTTCATTTTTTTTATGGCTGAATAATATTCTATATATTAAACATTTTCTTCATTCATCTGTTGATGGATACTTAAGTTGTTTCTATGTCTTGACTATTATAAAAAATGCTACAGTGACATGTGGCTACAGATATCTCTTTGATATAATGATTTCATTTCCTTCAAATATATACCCAGAAGTGAAATTGCTGGATCATATGGTAGCTCTATATTTAATTTTTTGAGGAACTTCCATACCGTTTTCCATAGTGGCTGCACCAATTTACATTTCTACCAACAGTGTACCAGGGTTCCCTTTTCTCCACATCCTTGCCAAAACTTATCTCTTATCTTTTTTATGACAGCCATCTAACAATTATATAAAATAAAATACATTAAAAAAATTTTATGCTTGATAAACAATATATATGTCTTCATTGTATTAAAAAGTGTTACCATTTTTTATTTTTACACTTTCTACCTCTTTATTCCTTTTTTATACTGCTGAATTATATCTTCAAATAATTTTTTCAGAAAACGTTTGTGGTAGGTAAGCTTTTGAAACACTATATACCTTTTAAAAAGTATTTTGCACTTACGGTTAATAGGCAGTTTTCCTGTATGGAGAATTCTAGATTTAATATCAGATTTCCTCGTATTTTGAAGACAGTCTTTCCTTGTCTTTTAAAATCCAGTGTTGCTGAGATATTTAATGCTAATCTATTTCTTGGCCCCTAGTAACCTCTAATCTGCTTACCATCTTTATAGTTTGCTTTTTGTAGAATTTTACATATGTGGAATCATGCAGTATATAATATTTTGTATCTGGCTTCTTTCACTTAACATAATGCTTTTTAGATTAACCATATTCCTATATATATATCAGTAGAGTTTCTTTCTTCAACTGATTTTTTTAGCCATTTACCAGTTGATGGACATTTGGGTTTCCACTTTTGACTATTAAATGAAGTTGTGTGAACATCCACGTACATGTCTTTGTATGGACATGTTTTTATTTCTCTTTAGCAAATACCTAAGAAGATAATGGCTGGATCATATTGAAAGTGTTCACTTTTTAGAGAAATTTCCAGACTCTGCTCTCAAGTACCTGTGCAATTTTGCATTCTCACCAGCTGTGTATAAGAATTCCAGTTGCCTGCTTTCCTTTTAACATTTGGTGTGACCATTTTTTGAATTTTATTTTAACAATTCTCATACACACATTGTCCACTTTGTAAGAGAATAGTATGAAAGAACGTTCAAAGTATAATCATATCTCTTTCTGAGATATTTAAGGGTTAACTGAGAGGTCTATGGATGCATGCTGCCCTGAGCCAGGAGAGGGAATTAACTAGTCTTCAATGACTGAGGAAATAATTGTAGAGAAAGTAAGGAGGAGGCAGAGCTGAGGGAAGGGGAGAAAAGAAGAATGAAAGACAATAACCTGACTTATTATGTACTTTGAGTTTGACATGCAGTCGAACATTCAGGTAGAATATTCAGAAGGCAGTTAAAAATCTAGGCCCAGAAATTGCAGAATGATTGGAAACAGAAATTTGTTAGCAATCATTTATTTTACCCTCAAACGTTTATTGAATGCTTATTGTATGTCAGACACTGTTATGGACTGAATGTTGTGTCCCCCCTAAAATACATGTTCTTTTCGCATGCAAAATACGTTTAGTCCAACCCAAAAACCAATAGTGAACCTGTGAAACCAGGCAAGTTATGTGCTTCCATAATACAGTGGTGGGACAGGCATAGGAGAAACATTCCAAATCCAAGGGAGAAATCAGAAAGAAGGAATGGATGATGGATCCCAAGCAAGTCTAAAATTTAACAAAGCAAATTTCATTAGATCTTAAGGCCCAAGAATAAGATAAGTCTCTTTGGTTCAGTCCTCTGCCCTCTAGGCCCACTGGGGTAGCAACATCATGACTCTTCAGCTGGGCGGGGCACCCTTTTGAACCGAGGTGGGGGCAGCCTTATCCCTCAGGCCTGTACACTTCAGGCCTGTGGTGGGAGTGGCAGCCCTGATGATCTCTGAATCAGTTTTGGGGTCCTTATTCTCTTTTCTTTCTTTTTTTTTAAGTTTTTTTGATGTGGACCATTTTAAAAGTCTTTATTGAATTTGTTACAATATTGCTTCTGTTTTACGTTTTGCTGTTTTTGGCCGCGAGGCATGTGGGATCTTAGCTCCCCAACCAGGGATCGAACCCGCACCCTCTGCATTGGGAGGCGAAGACTTAACCTCTGGACTGCCAGGGAAGTCCCTTTTCTTGAAGGATAGCGCATGTTTGATACCAAATAGCTCTGTGATCTTGTCCTGTAAAGTCAAAGAATTCCTTAATACCATCTTGCCTTCTGTAGTCCCTTTAGTTCAAACTGGCCGCCTCTCTACAGGTATAATCTCATCTCTGTTCCTGGCTTCTGTGAGATATCTGATTAAGCCTAAGAGTTGTACCCATGATCCTTTATCAAATGATTATTCAGCCAAACCCTTAGTGTACTTTAAGAACAAGCTTTCTTATTTTTTGCAATATTGATAGGTTGAAAAATTTTCAAATCTTCAAGTTCTGGTTCCTTTTTGCTTATCAATTTCTTTAATTTATCTCTTTCCTTTTGTATTTTACTATAAGCATTCAGGAGGAACCAAGCTGTTCAGAAATTTGCTTAGAAATCTCCTCAGCTAAATATTCAGTTTCATCACTCACAAGTTGTACCTTCCACAAAACAGTAGAACACAGTTCAGCCAAGTGTTTTGCCACTTCATAACAAGGATCACCTTTCCCCAGTTTCGAATAATATGTTCCTCATTTCCTTATGAAACTTCAACAGAATCACACTTAACATCCATAATTGTAGCATGTACCTCAAAACTCATCAGCCTCTATCCATTACCCAGTTCCAAAGCCACATTTCTATTTTTACATATTTGATACAGCAGCATACCATTTTTCAATACCAAAATCCCCATCACGTTGGGCTACCATAACAAAATATCAGACACTGGGTGGCTTAAACCACAGAAATTTATTTTCTCACAGTTCTTGAGGGTGGGAAGTCCAAGATTAAGGTGCATGCTGATTCAGTTTCTAGTGATAGCTCTTTTTCTGACTTGTAGCTGGCCACCTTTTCACTGTGTGCTCACATGACTGCTCCTTTTTGCGTGTGTGGGGAGAGAGAGAGTGCTTGATCTCTAGTGTCTCTTCTTATAAAGACACTAATCCTATTGGATCATGGCCCCATCCTTATTACTTCATTTAACCTTAATTCCCTAAAGGCTTTATCTCCAAATACTATAATATTAAAGGGTTAGAGTTTCAACATAAGAATTTGCAAGGACATAAACATTCAGTCCATAGCAGGTGTTAATGATGAAAAGAGACTAAGACATAGTCCCTACCCTTAAGCATCTCACAGTGGAATCACTGAAATTTGAGAAGGCTTTTTTTTTTTTTTTTTTTTTTTGGATGCACCACCAGGGAAGCCCCTGAGAAGGCTTTTTTATCTAAATAAAGACATATGAAGAATTTTTATATAGATTTTTTTTTAAGTTGAGACTTCTAAAACACTAGGAATAATGCTGGCAATGCTAGCAATGATACAAAGTCACATGCTTTTTGTTGTGTTGAATTTTGTAGTGAATGCAATATGGACATTCAGTTTGCAAGGAAGAAACATCTGTAGTTAATTAAATGGAAGAGGAGGGATGGGGGGAGTGGGGTAGACTGCTATTTCCTCTATTTCATTTCTTTCCTTTAATGTTGCAACTTCACTTCAGAGAGGGTCTCTTGGATTGGATAGTCATCATCATATATGGATATTCCCAAAAGAGCTTTCTTTGTCTCAAGCACCAATCACTCTTCTAATCTGATGGTTTTAATACAAACACACTACTTCATGGAATAACAAATATTTAAGCTGTTTTTCCTTAGAAGAAAGATAATACACCTAATCGGCCCTTTGAGACTCCATAACTCACTCAATACTGCAAAATAAATTTTTTTGAAATGCCTAACATTGGTGGGAGGTGTTCCTTTTAATATTGATATAAAAATGAGTTTGGGGTTGGTGGGGTGTGCATAGACCACCATCAGCTCTTTCTTATGGCACTTATTTGCCTTATTATTTCTGTATTGCTTTTTGTTTTTTAAGTTTTTGTGTCTATTTATAGATAAAATATGAAGATTTAGTTCTCATTTAATACCACACATTCTCTTTATGTCTCTGTTTCTCCTTTCAGTATATTTAAGTTGTCTTCCCTGGTCAAGTCAGTTATTCATTGTTTACATTGTGTCAATTTATTCATTACAGTACTTAACATTCTATAATTATATGTGTATCCCCTTTTTTGGTACACCAATTATTTTTTCTGAAGTTAATCATTGCCTCATTTTTTTCAACTGTATCAATTATTAGTTCATCTCCAAACTTTCCACTAAAGCCCTAAAACTCCCCCTTAATGTGTTTAAGCATCATCTCCCTAGACTTCTCCATCTTCTTCTTCCAAATGGATTGCTTGCTCTGTAGGCTGTCTACATAGCTGTTATTCTGGTGCTTCCCTTCTCCATCCTAACAGTTGCCTTTGAGAATGAATGGAAGTAGAGGGTAAGTGTGAGATGATAAAGTTGTTTTTTTCTTTTAATTTTGTACGTCTGAAAATTTTACATTAGTTTGGTTGACTGTAGAACACTAGGCTAGAAATAACTTCCCTCTGTAAAGTCCAGTGTTGCGTTTGCAAAGTTTGATGCCATTCATATTTCTGACCTGTCCCCACCCAACCCCTGGAAGCTTTTCAGATATTTTCTTTTGCCCCTCTTGTTCTAAAATGTCAGAATTATGTGCTTTGATGTAGGTCTATTTTCATTTACAGTTTAAGTACTCCATAGGATTTTAAATCTAAAATGTCATAATTTTCACTTCTGGAAATTTCTCTTAGGTTCTTTCTTTGATATTTTCCTCTGCTGTATTTTCTATTTTTCTGTCTAGAAGTGCTAAATCTAAAACTCTTAGAAGAAAACATTTCTTTGACCTTTGTTTTTTTTGATCTTGGATTAGGCAACAGTTTCTTAAATATAACACCAAAAGTACAAGCAACAAAAGAAAAAAAAACCAATAAATTGGGCTTCATCAAAATTAAAGTTTTTGCATCAGAAGACACTACTGATAACACATATATATGGAATCTTAAAAATAAATAAATAGTCATGAAGAACCTAGGGGCAAGATGGGAATAAAAATACAGACCTACTAGAGAATGGACTTGAGGACACAGGGAGGGGGAAGTGTAAGCTGGGACAAAGTGAGAGAGTGGTAGTGTGTATAAGGACATATATATACTACCAAATGTAAAGTAGATAGCTAGTGGGAAGCAGTTGCATAGCACAGGGAGATCAGCTCCGTGCTTTGTGACCAGCTAGAAGGGTGTTATAGGGAGGGTGGGAGGGATGGAGACGCAAAAGGGAAGAGATATGGGGATATATGTGTATGTATAACTGATTCACTTTGTTATAAAGCAGAAACTAACATACCATTGTAAAGCAATTATTCTCCAATAAAAATGTTAAAAAAAAAGACACTGCTGAGAAAGTAAAAAAGATTAGTCACAGAATGTGAGAAAATATCTGTAAATCATGTACATGATAGGGGTCTAATACCCAGAATAAATAAAGAACTATCACAACTCATCAACATAAACAACCCAATTAAAAAATGGGCAAAGGACATATAGACATATTTCCAAGGAAGATATACAAATGACCAAGACTAGCACATGAAAAGATACTCAACATCATTAGTCATTAGTGAAATGCAAATCAAAACCACAATGAGATACCACTTCATACCCACTAGGATAGCTATTTTTAAAAAAAGAAAGAAAAAGTGTTAGAGAGGATGTGAAAAAATTGGAACCTGCAAACATCGTTGGTAGGAATATGAAATGGTGCAGCCACTGTGGAAAACATTTTTGTAGTTCCTCAAAAAGTTGAACAGAGCTCCCCTATGACCCAGCAATTCTTCTCCTAGGTATGTACCCAAGAGAATTGGAAATATATGTTCACAGAAAAACTCATGCATGAATATTCATAGCCACTTTAGTCTTAATAGCCAAAAAGTGGGAACAATCCAAATGTCTACCAGTTGATGAATGGATAAACAAATGTGACATATCCATACGGTGGAATATTATTCAGTCATAAAACAGAATGAAGTATTCATACATGCTACAACATAGATGAACCTTGAAAACACCATGCTAAGTGAAAGAAAGCAGACACAAAAGGCCATGTGTTATATAATTCTGTTTATATGAAATGTCCAGAATAGACTAAACCATAGGGACAGAAAGTAGATTAATGATTGCCAGGGACTAGGAGAAGGGGGAATGGGGAGTGACTGCTTAATGAGTATGCGGTTTCTTTTGGGAGTGATGAAAATGTTCTGAAAGTAGAAAGTGGTAATGTTTGCATAACTCTGAATATACTAAAAATCACTGAACTGTACACTTTAAAATGACGAATTTTGTTTTATGTGAATTTTATCTCAATTAAAAATACATATCTATATACATGTATATAGATATTTATTATTTATATATATGAAAACCTTTATATATATATGTAATCTTATAAACCTTATATATATAACCTTTAGATGGATGTTACTAGAGTGTACTTTCTATACATATTTTGAACATTTTCATCCTTAGCTTTAGGAAACAAGCATCTGTTTTATCAATACTAAAATTAGAATCATTATAATTTTCACCTTACTTGTAACAGTTTTTAAAATAGTGAAATGTCCGCCCTAGGAGTAGATGCATATTTAATAAGATATATAAGGAAATGCTTACCTGTTTTTTTGTTTACATATGTTAGCCATATTAATGAGGTCTCTAATATTTTAGGTCTAGTTCTTTAATACTCTACACCTTAATGTTAGAACATTTCTATTCAAAATTGATATAGTTTAATCAATGAAAGAAAGTGTAGTATACATTTTAAAAATATACATTCCATCTCTCTTGCAAAAAAATTTTTTAATGTTTTTGTTGTTCAGTTTTGGATGACCTTTGTTAAAACTATTAGTAAGTGTTCCTGAGATTGCAAAAAAGTTAACACAAATATTTATACTAAACATTGCCTAATATTGGCAATAAAAAAATGTGCAGCTCTGAGTAATAGTTAAGACAATTATTTGACTGAATTCTCATAATCGAACTTTTATTGAATGCTTAACATGTGGCAGGTACCATTCTCTGCATTTACATTTTTAACTCATCTATTACTTACAACAAACCAGTGAAGTAAATACTATTATCTACATTTTTTCTGTTAATCAGTGGAGGCATATAGAGGTGCTACTAGTGGTCAGCGTAACCACAGACACAACTCTGTAAAGTCAAGATTTGAATCTAAACAGTCTGGATGCAGAATTCAAATTCATAACTGCTGTGTTGGGTTGAACTATATGCCTCACAAATATTTGTTTCCATTGGAAAAATAAGTTACTTTATATTTTGTAAGAGATTAATACTTTGCTAGGAATGATGTATTCAGAGTTTTAATGATACAACTATTTTCTAATAGTGGCATATATTATAGAGTGAATCCACTTTGAGATCTTTTAGGAGGTGACTAAGATATATGATGGTTACTGTATTTCTAGGTGATTAGTTGACTTGATTCTAAGCATAAGTAAATTTGATCCTGAAAAGTAAAAGTTGCAACTTGGACTAATTTATGACGTGGCACAAGATTATGTTTACTATCCAAATGCCCCACATTATCTTTATGATTCTATGTAATAAAAAAACAAAATTATTGCTGGTGCTTTCCTTCTGCAAAAAACATGTGTACCTTTTTCTTTGGATTATTTCTATAGTACCTCTTCACAAAACGATGTTTCTATATGTTTTCTGGTAGCCACTCAGTAGGTCACTCAGTAGTAGGTCAGCTTCCAAAAAAGAAAAGAAAAATTGGAATTCAATGTCTCTTCATTTAATCAGAGATTTTAAATTCTATTTTCATTTTTAGAAGAAGATCATAGGCTTGCAGGTGCAAAACTAATGTGTGATATGGGCAAAATAAATGTCTTTATTCTTAGTTGTTACTTCACCCATTATTTCGGTGAATGAGTTTGAATTCTAGAATTACAAACCAGTAAACAGATTACGCACATGCTTTATTTTTACCTTGTGGCAAACATAACAATAATTACATGTAATACATAAGTGCTAATTCTAGACTTTGCTTGAAGTGTATAAATTTTTCTAATGATCATAGCCTCTTGCAATAGCATTTGATTTTTGCTAGTATAAAAATTTGAGTATTTTCTTTAAATTCTAATTCACTGGTAAAAATTTAAACTTCACATTTAATATTATGTAAACCCTCTTTCTCTGCTTTAGAAATATCTATATTGTCATGATTTTATGCTTGAATCAATTTGAAGTTGTCAATTTTTAATACATTGGAAAGTTCTAGTATTGCTAATATTATGATTTAAGAAAATTTTCACTTTTTTTTTTTACCACAGATGCTCAGTAATATGTCATTCTGTTTTCTTAGGAACTTCCTGCACCATTACTTGATGATAATTGTAAAAAAGAATGTGATGAAGACATATATAATCATAAAACAGAATCTAACATTAAGATGAAAATAGCTTGGCGTTACCAGTTATTACCCAAGATGGAGGCAAGTCAATAAACTATTTCTAAAATTTGCAAATATATTTGTTTTCATTTTACAGGATCTCTTGTGGTATACTTGTTATTCTTTAAATGTAATACAATGTATATTTATTTATTTATTTATTTTTTGCGGTACGCGGGCCTCTCACTGTTGTGGCCTATCCTGTTGCGGAGCACAGACTCCGGACACGCAGGCTCAGCAGCCATGGCTCATGGGCCCAGCCGCCCTGCGGCATGTGGGATCTTCCCGAACTGGGGCACGAACCCGTGTCCCCTGCATCAGCAGGCAGACTCTCAACCACTGCGCCACCAGGGAAGCCCTATATTTGTTTATTTAAATAATTAGTTATTTCATTTGTAAAGTATCTTATCAAGATGACTTTTTCCCAGTTTTATTCTGAAATAATTGACATATGTCACTGTATAAGCTTAAGGTGTACAGCATGGTGGTTTGATTTACATATATTGTGAAATGACTGCTAGAGTAGGTTCAGTTAACATCCATCATCTCATATAGAGAAAATGAAAAGAAAAGAAAGAAGAAAAAGAAATATTTCCCCTTGTGATGAGAATGCTAGGATTTACTCTCTTAACTCTCCTATATATTATTCAACAGTCTTAGCTATAGTCATCATCATGTACATTATATCCCTAGTACTTATTTACCTTATAACTGGAAGTTTGTAACTTTTAACCACCTTCCTCCAATTCTCCCTCCCACTACCCTCTGCCTCTGGTACCCAACGTCTAATCTGTTTTTTCTGTTAGTTAGTTTCTGTTTTATTTTGTTTTGTTTTTAGATTACACATGTAAGTGAGATCATACATTATTTGTCTTTCTCTGTCTGACTTATTTCACTTAGCATAGTGCCACTAAGTTCCATCCTTGTTGCAAATGGCAAGATTTCCTCATTTTTTATGACTAAACAATATTCCATTGTATATATCTCACAACTTCTTTATTCATTTATCCATCAATTGACACCTTGTAAATAAAGCTGCTATGAACATAGGGTGGCATATACCTTTTTGAGTTAGTGTTTTCATTTCCTTTGAATATATTCCCAGAAGTGGAGTTGCTAGATCATATGGTAGTTCTATTTTTAATTTTTTGAGGATCCTCCATACTACTTTCCATAATCACTGCACCAATTTACAATTCCACCAACATTGCACAAGGGTTTCCTTTTTTCCACATCCATGCCAGCATTTGTTGTCTCTTATCTTTTCCATGATGGCTGTTCTAACAGGTGTGAGGTGATTATTTTAACAACTTAACATTGTGGTTTTAATTTGCATTTCCCTAATGACTAGCGTTGTTGAGTGTATTTTTATGTACCTATTGGCCTTTTTAATTTTGTCTTTGGAAAAATGTTTATTCAGGTCCGTTGTCCATTTTTAAATTAGGTTAGTGTTTTTTTTTTACTATTGAGTTATATGAGTTTTTAAATATATTTTGGATATTAACCCCTTATCAGATACATGTTTTGCAAAAAATTTTTCCCATTCCATAGGTTATCTTTTCACTTTATCGATGGTTTCTTTGGCTGTACAGAAGCTTTTTAATTTGATATAGACATACTTGTTTATTTTTTATTTTGTTGCATATACTTTGGGTGTCATATCCAAAAACGTATTACCAAGACCCATGTCAAAGAGCTTTATTCCTGCGTTTTCTTCTAGGAGTTTCATGGTTGCAGCTCTTACATTTAAGTCTTTAATGCGTTTCAAGTTAATTTTTGTGAGTAGAGTAAGATAGGGGTCCAGTTTCATTCTTTTACATGTGAATATCTAATTATCCCAGCACCATTTATTGAAGAGAATGCCTTTTCTGTATTGACTATTCTTAGCTACCTTGTCAAACATTAGTTGACCATATATGCTTGGGTTTGTTTCTGGGTTTTCAAGTCTGTTCCATTGGTCTATTTGTCTGTTTTTATGTCAGTATCATACTGTTTTGATTAATATAGCTTTATAGTATAGCTTGAACTCAGGAAGTATGATGCCTCCTGCCTTGTTCTTCTCTCTCAAAATTTCTTTGGCTTTTTGGGGTCTTTTGTGGCTTCATATAAATTTTACTAGTGTTTTTTTTCTACCTCTGTAAAAAATGACATTAGAATCTTGATAGGGATTGTACTGAATCTATAAATGGCTTTTGGTAGTATTAACATTTTAACCATATTAATTCTCCCAACCCATGAACATGGAATACCTTTCCATTTATTTGTGTCTTCTTCAATTTCTTTCATCAGTGTCTTGTAGCTTTCAGAGTAGAGATCTTGCACCTCCTTGGTTAAATTTACTCTTAAGTATTTTATTGTTTTTGATGCTATTGTAAATGGGATGATATTTCCTAAAAATAAAATTATGGTTTGTTTTTTTTTTACCCAAATAGATTATTGCATTTCTTCCATAATCTCCCTATAGAATCTTTTATTCTAGGGTTGCAAGACAGAGTAAGTGAACTAATTAAGCCATTTCTATCTAATATAGTTGCCTATAAATATTCAATATAAGTAGTGGTTCTTTGGAATTACTGTTTTTATTCCTGTACATTGCATTTTCAACCATTACATTTTCAAGCTGTCTGGTAACCTCTCCTATCTAGGATAAACTAAGAGACAGGATGTGAGGGGAAATTTTCTGAGAAGTCAAAACACATGTCAGTAAATCTGCCTACTAAATAAAGCTTATGAACTCTGCTCCTATTGAAGGCCCCTCCATTTGATTGTTTCCTTCATTCATTTTTCAGAACACTTTGAAGTCTACCAGACATTATCATACTGGTAGAAAAGTGGGGGAAATTCTATCTGAATAAGACAATTCCCATACTCCACACTTCTCTAGTCTTCCACATTGACATCAGTGTTACCTTTCCCAATTACAGAAATATGTTTATAACACCTCTTAACTGAAAATGCCTAATTTGGTTTCCTGTTTCCTGCCCCCTTCTAAATGCATGGCAGACTGTCAATCACATTACCTTCCTGCCAACCTTAGACATAGCCTTAGAATTCTCTGCAGAATGTCTGGGTGGTCACTACCAGTTAATAAGAATTAGAATGTGAGATGAAACCCATTATAAGCCCACAATGTGCAATATAAAATTCTCAAGTTGTATACAAGATTTATACCACCTAATCCAAGCCTACCTTTTTAGTCTCTGTCCTGTGTGTATATAAAACACTATATTCACCCATCCTATGAGGACTGCTCTTTGGGAATTGCTTGTATTTCTGCTGGTGATGCTTTTCACTTTCTTATTCACCAACTCATCCTTCTCCAAGGGCAAATGATATGTAATTATCTAATTTCTTATATTTGTTTCCATAGCACCACATGCATTTTAAAGTACTTCTCTACATTGTTTTATAGTTAGTTGGTAGTATAATTCTTTTCTCCACCAGACAGAATTCTGTAGAGGACAGAGAGCTTGTTTTATTATATTTTCTGTTGTATCTCCAGCACCTATGTTAATGCCATTTATTCATTCAGTCAGAAAATATTGATTAAGTATCAACTGTGTACCAAGTATAAAATGTGTTGTAATAGGTGGATATTAAGCAATGGTAAATTGTTCTAATTTAGGTGGGAGAGCTATTTGAATAGTATCATTTTTAAGTGAGATTTATTAAAATGACTGTGAACAAACTACAAATAGGAGAGGGGTTATTTGCAACCCATAGTAGAATAAGGAATAGTCTACCAACTAAAGTTTTGAAAACAGGAAAAAAAGTAAAAAGGAAACTTAGGTAGTCCTTAAACATACAAGAACAGATGCCAAATTTCAATTATAATAAAAGAAATGCAAATTAAAACTGTACTGACCTGCCATTTTTCTATTATTAGATTGTCAGTAATCTAAAATGTTTGGTAAGACACTAAATTAGCAAAGGTGGGAAGAAACTAGTACTCTCATACTTTGCTGGTAAAAATGTAAATAGGTACAGCTTCCGTGGAGGGTAGTTTGGCAGTGTCCTTCAAAATTACAAAAACGTATACCCTTTGATTCTTTTGGAAATTTACGTCATGAATATATTTACTCAGATGTACAATGAATTATGTATGACCTACTTAGGAGGCATTTTTTTAATAATAAAAGATTGGAAATAACCTAAATGTCCATCAGTAAGCAACTAGTTAAATAAATTACAGTATATGTGGACAGTAGAAAACCATACATTTGTATTAAAAAGTGAAAGGAAGCTCTATGTAATCAGAATTTGTTACAGGCATAGCTTAGAATGGGATTGAAAACTGGGTACAAGAGACCAGAATAAATGTGGTTATTCTGCTTGGGAAAACGTGAGTTAATTTACAAAGATTAAAACAGACAAGCAATGTAGGGACTAGCACTTGAGAACCCTAATAGCAAAGAACTTCATGCCTTTAATCTGGCTGATTCATTTAAGTAACTGGGCTTAAGGGTGACTCTTTTGTAAAGAGTGACTGTATTTCTAATTTTTTCTACTGGTATGTTCTGAAAGTCATTAAGAACGTAAGCTCTAAGTTGAATTTAGCTTTTGTGTAAAGACAATATACCAATTTAGTTTTAGATCATATAAAATACTTGTATCTTCCATTTCTTTTATTTTTACTCTTAGCTAGGTTTTGGTCTTTTCGTTGGTCACTAACATTCTTGAAGTCAAATTGTCAGTGAAAATACAAGTGATTGAAACTTTAAGCCTTTTTTTCTTGCTGCTTCTTATAAAATCTGTTTAAACTTAGGGAGAAAGTTCTTTGTTTCTTTATAGTTAATTGTCTCCTTCTATATTGTAATTACAGATGCCATTCCTGCCCCCTTTCACATATGAGTAAATACTGCTTGCTCTGTTTTTACTTTTAGAGTATGGTGTGCTTGCCGTTGTTATTATGGGGGTAAACTTTTCAGAGGTTACACATTAACACAAGCCTCAGTTTTCAAGGCTTACAGCTTCAGTGTTTTAAAAATTATGCTCTTACAATGATGTTCTCCAGACGACTTATTTTCCCATTTTCTTCAGGACTCCATTAAAATATCACTTTATCGGGAATGTCTTCCTTTGTCACTCTGTATAAAGTAAAACCTCTCTCTCTTTCTCTCATCCCCTTTCACCACCATATTTCTCTTCAGGGTACTTGCCATCATCTAGCAGATAATATATCATCCATCTCCTCCTACTAGAGTGTGAACCGATGAGAGAAAAAGACTTTTACTATTTTGTTTTACTGGCATATGGTAGGTGCTCAATAGTTATTTGTTGAATACAGGAGTGAATAACATATAGTTTGTGAATTAAATGTTAAAGTGAGTTGAGTTGTATTAATTAATACACATAAATTAGCAGCTTATTTTGAATTTACAGTCAATGGTCAAACTTAAGTTTACTGGTATTTACAAGTAAGTTCTGTCAAGTTTAGAAAATAGAATCATCTCTGGCTTCTTTGCTTTTCTTTGAAATGTCACTAGCATGTATATTTGCCTGTAACAGAAATTTTATATATGATGATTCGCCAAGACTGAGTAGACTTTGAGGATCACTCTTCACTATCTACTTTATAAATCCAGACCTTACCTTGCCATTATCATTTTAAAAACAACAACAGTAAAACCCTGGTTTTCTGTATTTTACTTGGGACAAACTATAGTTAACACTATTATGAGTGAAGATTAAACAAGTAGTCCAAAACATAATGTAACAGAAAGGTATTCGGTTGATTATCAGAGATGCCTCTTAATTCAAGTCATCGCCAGGTCCTTAAGAGTGTAGTCATATTCCCATTTAGGGAATGCAAAAAAGGATAAGAATATGTACACCTAAATAAATAACAGTAGCTCAGTAAAGCATAAAGTAGTGCTTCTTCCTGTTGGAGGCGTGTGTAGTTTTTAGAAGCCTACCTTCCCTCATCCTGTGATTTTGATTTTCTCTCCTACATGGCCATGCCTCCTTCTTTCCTATCCAATCATCAAACCCTATTCCCTCTTCACCCCAAGAATTCATAGCCTGCAGCATATTCTGAGACTTAAGTTTTGCAATATTGTAGAGCTCTACTACCAATGCCTACCATGGCTCCAGCAATTTATGACAGCATATTAGATCTTTATTATAGTAAATCCTCATTACACTTTGAATTTCCATCTTACTGGTTCAGCTACAACAGTCCTGTGATAGATGTGTGCATGTTGTAGATGACAACAAATACCATTTTTCCAATAAAGCAATGTAATTGCAAAGGATAGTGATGGATCTTCTGATTCTCTGGTGAATCATGACACAATAATAATAATTAATAATATTTATGTAGCACTTTATAATTTACAAAATATTCATTTCCAGTATTGCATTAGATTCTCACAACAGCCTAGTGAAATAGTTATTATTAGCTCTGATTTCTGGTGATTGAACTGAGGCTCAAAATGGTTTAGTAACCGTTTGGGTTCTTGCTTTCTGTTATGCCATGCTGAGAAACAAAAAATGATAACAATAATAAGAAAATGTCTTATTTAGACTGTTTATTTGTGGTGCAGCTTTTCTCTGAAAGTTTTCTTTCTTTCTAACATACTTAAGTTGGGGGATGGTATTGTTTTGTTGCTCTGTGCTCCTCCTGAACCCCCATCAGAGTTCATTCTCCTTTGGCATAATAAATTTTTACTGAACCATTCCATTTTACTCTCTTCCACAGTTGACAAAGTTAAAGAGTAGTTTATGAATGTGAAATAGAAGTTTTCATAATGTAAAACTAAAGCAACATGTCTTATCAAACTGAGTAAATGGAATAGTTATTGCTGATAGTTTAATTTTTTTTAATGCATTTACTTCTTCAGGAAGTTGATAGGTTTTCATGGATTACCATTACTACTACTACTACTGCTACTACTACTATTATTATTATTATATTTAAAGCATTTAATGACCTTTCTTTAGAGGAAATATTTTAAGTCTTTGTTTTACAATTCTAAGCCTCAGAAGATTTCACAGCATTCCAGTTATCTGATGATATGTTAATGCTATGTGTGTTGGGTAGAAAAAAACTTACAAAATTGTTTTTCCTGTAAGAATATATTTAATTTTCATTTTTTATTGAAGCATTAAAGTTTCTCATCATTAATAAAATGGTTAGTGTCTACCTTGTGAATATATTGGTTGCCCTATCTAATCCTAATTTCTAAAAAATTAATAATTTAGTTTTAATAAGAAAAGCTTCCAAATTTATTTTGATTAATTATTTGTGTTCTATATGTAAACTGTCACAGCATGAAATCAATTTTCTGCCTTGATTCATCCCAAATCTGAGAGTTCTGTCACTTTAATATTATAATTAGGAACATTGATAGAGACGGCAACTTAAAAAGCATACTCTGCTTCTTGGCAATTTAGCATATTTCTCAAAGTGCATAGGATTTCAAGAACCTTCAGTCCACTAATAAATTTATTAACTCAAACTTAAAAGAAGCGAAAAGTCTCTCTTTCTTTCTCTCTCCCCATGGCCAGTCCGCCAAAATAGATTATTCATGCTTATTTGATTCAGGTAGGCTTTTGCAAGCTTCCCTACTAGGCCTGGGAATGTGGTACATTGAGGCCTTTTCAGAGGCTTCTGACATAGACCAAGCTTTTATTGCATGGTGTTTTATTATTACCAAATCCTAGTCTCCACCCAGTTTGTAGGCACTCTGCTTATTCTTTTGAATCAGGAAAGGTTATCACCTACCTTAATCCATGCAGCAGTGTGGATTAAGGACACCAGTGTGCCCCAGGATTCTCAAAGAGGATCCTGGAAACTTCTTGTTTCTTCTTTTTTGCTGTCTTTACTAAATTCTATTGGGCCTTAGGGGGATTTGCATCTGAAATGGGCAACCTGGTGTTTTTCTCAATGAAGACATCAGATCAAAGTTCAGTTAGTCAAGGCCTTTCTAAAACATTAAGGGGGTTTGGACTTACACAATAAAAAGATGAGCTCTAGCAGAGATTGCAGTAAAAACATTCTGAACTATAATCCGGATAAAGAATAGATTATAGGCCAAAGAACAGACCTTGTTTAAATTGCTTTAGACTAATAACTTTACATTTAAAAACTTTACATCCTATTTTTAAGAGACAAATTTTAATGTGACATAATGTATTTGTCAGTACTTTTCGTGGCAAATAGATAAATCATGTTTTTGAAACCATACTTCTGTTTATATTGTATTGAAAAGATTAGATTAAGCCAACTGATAGGTCTCTTTCATTAATGAAAATAAACAGTACCTTATGGAGGAATGAACAGCCATTTTATCTGGAAAATAAGTGTCAAACCCTCGGATTCTGAATCTGAGAATAATGTGTCTATTAGACTTTAATTTTTTAATTCTCTATTACTATATAATTTGATGTTTGTAGGCATTTAAGAATATGAATTCTTGAAGTCTTAAAATGCAAATATCTAGTGTCAAACAAATGTCTCTTTCTTCTCTAAATTTCAAAGTTGTCAGTTACTTAGTAAAATAAGTTAAGAACCTACTGTGTATAATTCTTTAGTTTCTGTAAAGATGATCTAGTTTTGTCGAATGTTCTGAAACTTGTCTGTTTTGTAGCATTCAAGACAGTGGAAGTTAAGTAAATTTAGATCAGAGACTTTATTAAAAACTATTGCCAGATGGAATCTGTTACTAGTTCAACTTTGGATAGAGGTATATTTGAATAGAGATATATTTCTAATGTGCTGAATGAAAGAAATCAGCCAGAGTCCGTTCAAAGCAATGTAATAATAATGTTATATGACTGAGCTTCAACTATCCTATGTAATTAAATTCAGCATCAATAGTTATTAGAGTTTCTTATAAGAAAGATAATTGGTTGGAGAAATTGTTAGTAGAGGGCACAAAAGAGGAATTATCAATGAACTAATGAATATGCCAGGTTTCTGATTTAACTAATAGAGCTTATGTACATTCTCCCACTGTATCATGTACCTTGTTCCTATCTGGAATATCCCAATATATTTTATACTGTTAGCTCAATTTTAAGTTTGTGAGAAGTTTTGAATACTATATATACACATGGTCTTATGAGAATTTAGTTTTAAAATGATGCTTGGTTTAATGTATATAAATAGCTAGTTTCTTTTGGGCCCCTCAGCAATGAAATAATGTGGCTTAAGTTTTCTTTTCATTCTTAGTAACTGTAAATTTATTTTATTTTTAAAACTTGAAGTCTTAAATGTTAATTGAGTTATATATATAAAATTTTTGAACTGAGGAAGGTACAGTAAAAAGGCAAAGAGGTGTTCAATTTCTTATCAAACTTAGGGAACCACCAGGAGTGAAGATACCTGGGAGATGTAAAGGTTGATTTCTAACTATCAGTAGTTTATAATAATAAAGATTGTTGTATGCTTCTTTGAAATTTAATAAGTCTATATATATCAGCTCTTCCTTATTCGCATTAAAATGCATAAATATATCAGAATTTTGCTGAATGTAGGATAAATAAATTGCAGTTTAAAGAAAAATTTTTAACAAACAATATGGGTTTTCTTATCAGGCTAGACCAGTATCATCTTCAAGATTTGGTCACTATTATGACGTATCAAAAAGAATACCACAAGAACTAATTGAGGCTTCAAAATGGCATGGATTTTTTCTTCCAGAAAAAATATCATCAACTCTTAATTTAGAACCCTGGTAAGTTAATGATTTCAATTTACCACAGTCTTTGAAAGAATGCATATTTAAAGGTACATATCCTAATAAATGTTTTCTGTATAATATGTAACCTTAATTGTACATGTTTCATATTATTTCATTATATATGGTTTTCTTCTTTTTCTCATCCTGTAACTGTTGGACCTACTATTACTCTTAATTTGCAACTTGAAAAATCTGGATACCAAATTTACAATGCCTGCTGTTTTTATTTTCAATAAAATGTGAAATAGTTCTATATTAGGGTCTTTCAGCCCTAAATGCACATGGATACCTAAATATTGCTTATTGATAATAATAGTGAAAATGGTATAAAATCATGCTTTTGCTCCATGTTTTTTGATACATGCTCTTTCAGAAAGTAAACAAGTACTCTTTTCTAATATTTTATTTATTAAGGCTTTCTACTTCTAGTTATGCTGTAAATAAAATAATCTGTATTTTTTTAGATAACAAGAGAATTTAGGGTTTGAGTTTTGCAATGAAAAGTTTTAAGTAATAAAATAACAACATATATGGTATTACTAACTGTATTAAAGCACAACTCTGAAAATTACAGTACTTGACATTGAATAATTTATAAAGTATTAGGAATATTTAATTTCAATTCTTATTGCAGTTGGATCAAGGGAAGATAATTCACAGAATAGGTTGTTGCCTCTGTTTTCTTTTGCACTGTAAAACCTTTATTTTCAAAATGAGATGAGTTATTAAATGGAAATTTAATAGATAAGAAGTTGTAAATGGAAATGACTTAAAAATATAGATTCTCTTTCCCAGAAATATTACATGAAAATTTAGTGGAGACTATCCTATTTATTTTTATTAAATCTCTTTGCCAAAAAAATTATTTATTAGTGCATTCTCCAGTCCATATGGCTGGAGACTTACGGAAAATGGTGCTTTGATGATGCTTTAGTGTTAATAGCTGCCATTAATGAATGACTGCTATGTGTCAATCACTCTACTACATACTCTACATTTGTTATCTAGTGTAATCCTTGTATCAGTCCTATAAAAGTTTGTACAGTATTCCCATTTTCCAGAAAGAGATACCAAAATTCACAGAGGTGATTTATCTGAGCCTCAACTATTAAGTGATCAAACCAGGATTAACCTAAGTCAGAAGATCCCTCTCTTTTTTTTTTTTGCCTTACTGCTTCAAAGGACTTCGGTGTCCTTCACCTTTATCTTCTTGTGTTGTATAGTAAAGAGCACTGATAAAGAAATTAAAAATCTGGGTTCTGGTACTGAGTTCATCCTACTGTTACTCTTGGGCAAATCCCTTAAATTCAGTGAAAATAAATATCCTCTTTTGAAAAATAGGGGTGGGGTATGGGGGTTCTAGGAGGAATACCACCTGTCCTTCCTGTATCACTAATATTTTATTAAGTTTGAATGATTATATTGATTATACTAGCTCCTAATTTTTGTCATTCACTGAACCAGACATACATATACATATACTTGGGAAATAGGTAAAAATAGTGTTTCCATGATTTGTCAAATAGTAAATCATGGAAACCAGATTCAAAGTCAGTTCTTTCTGACTTCAAAAAATCTGTGTTAGCAGTAATGCTATCTGTACTGCCTCCATTCATGGAGTGCTTAGGGAAATGAAAAATGTACATTAAGTATGATGTAAATACATGAAAAATAATATAGTGTTACTTTTGTAATTAAAAAAAAAATTAAGGATAAAACATTCTTTAAGCCGGAAAGTACAAAGTGTTTTTCATTTGTTCAGCAACTAAAGAGAGGAGGGAATTAAAATTTGTCAATTTTCTGTTCAGTGTCAGGCACTGTTCTAGGCATTTGACCGTGGGATATCTCATTGAATCTTCCCCACAACCCTCCAAGAGAAGCAATATTATCCCCACTTTATAGGAAACTTGAGGTCAGAGACGATGAGCAGCTTTGCCACTGTTTCAGGCTCTGAGTGACTAAGCAGACACCCAAACCCAAGTATCCAAAACCCTCTGTTCTCTTTTCTGTACCAGGCTGTCTCCATTTACTGCTGCAGTAACTATACAGCACACAAAGCTGGGCACCTGAAAAATTAAACCTTATTGGATGTGGAAATATAGTCTTTAAAGTATATTTTAAGAATATTTTTGAGAACTAACAGCTTTGCATGGAACAGGAAAATTTATAGATTTTAATTACCAGAGCAGTATTTCATTTCATAGTGGTTAACTGATAATTCATTTATTTCATATTAAACTTAAATGCTTAATTAAATGTAATTAAACTTTAAACATGTAATTAAATTAATTTTGAAAATGGGTACTTTACCATGTGAGATTTATTTTAATTTATGAAAAGCGTGTGCTCATTTCACTAAAATGAACTTTACTGGTTCATTTATAAAACAATAAAGCTAAGCCTTACAGTTGTCCTTACTTTTCCTATAATTAAGACTAGAGGATCCCACTATTGTGTGTAAGGATATAATATATAATTTTATAATTTCTAAAGGCACTGTTGAAACATATAAAGATTTTTTTACAGTAAGAAAACCAGAAGGTCATTTAAAATCTGCACTAACTAATTTTAAATTATTGGTAGGTTTGCCAAGGGAAAATGTTCATACATACAGTTTAAACTTTCAAGTTGAAGCCTAGGTATAAAAACCTGAGATGTATCACAATAATATTACCCAGATAATTTTGTTTTGATATTTCACTGTTATAAATCTGATAATCTCAATCATAAAGCAATGACAGAAAAACTGATTTTGAGAATAAGTTGGTAGCCTACAAATTTAAAATGAAGTAAGCTTTGCTAACAGGTATGCCCAAGCACAGTTCTGTTTCCTCACTAGAAAGATATTGTCATTATTTATTATTTATTAACGAATCTACTAACATACTGCTTATCCAACTGTTACAGACTGAATGTTTGTGTCCACCCCACCCCCTGCCAAATTTATGTGATGAAGCCCTAGTCCCAATATTTGGAGATGGGGCCTCTGGGAGTTAATTAGAGTTAGACGAGGTCATGAAGGTGGAGCCCTGGTCTGATAGGACTGGTGTCCTTAAGAAAAAAAGGGAGAAACACAGAGCTCCCCACTCTCTTCTTGAGTAAACACCCAGGAAAAGCCATGTGAGCTCACAGCGAGAAGGTGACCATCTGCAACCCGACACTAAACCTGCGAGCACCATGATCTTGGACTTCTAGTCTCCAGAACTGCAACAAAATAAATTCCTGTTGTTGAAGCCACCCAGTAGTTTGTTATCGTACCCCAAGCCAACTAATACACCTATAATATTGTGAAATGTTACTTTTTAAATTATAGATATGTTAGGTCTTGAATATTGAGTTTACATAGAGTTGGCAGTAAATAGAATGATTTTGTTTTGATATGTTTCTTTGAAATTCAAGATTTTACTTTGCATATCTACGCTAACAATAGCTAATAGTAACTAAAAGTTTTGTATTAAGTTGAATGAACTGAATTCTGAGAGAACTAGTTATCTTTCTAGGAGAATTTCTAGGAGAAAAACAGTGGAAAGCGGATAGGAATATTACTTAAGATTTTAGGAGTCTTTCTTTTCTTTTTTTTTTTTTTTATCCTGCCAAGTCTCTTTACCAGAGTAAATGGAACCTCTATATAAGCCTCTGTAGTATCTTCCTAGACTAATTGTAGCTATGCTTCCCATACATTCCTACTAGTATTCCTTTGTTCATACTTCTGTCAGAACACTAATCTCATTACACTTAATTATTTGTCTTGTCTATATTCTTATCTTCCCCCTCAAGCATTGGAAATCCTTGAGGAAAGGGTTATGCTTTTTTCATCTATTTATTCTCTGAATCTAGGACACAAGTGTTGAGTTGATAGTTGATGAATTAGTGAATCAATGCACAAAGTATAGTAAGAACTCAAATTAACTATAGTCTTGTTCTTAGCACAAAGATTTAGTGGGATGAAACTGGGTAACTGAAGCATAGCCATGTAAGAGTATATTTTATTTCAAAAATACAGATCTCAGATTGAGAAGCAGAGAACCACAGTATATTCAGAAGTTACAAGCAGAAAATTCATTCACGAGAAAGGAATTTTGAAAGAGAACTTCTAGGTAAGATTAGAAGTTCAGAACAGAAGTCATAAAGTTATAGAAGTATACTATAAACTACTCTATTAAAAGGAAATAGTAAATGATATATCAATCAAATCTCAGAGCTAGGGGAAAGGAAGATGTAAGTGTAAGGAGGGATTTTACCTATCTTCCTATCTGCGGGTGATATAATTAAAGTAAAAAGATAGTATCTGAAACTTTAGAGGGAGAACTATTATCCTGAACCTCATTTTGACCAATGAGGAGAAGTGACTTGCTTATATGTTTGTCTTTCTTTCTTCTTTCTGTCCTTCAAGGGGGCCTTTGGGTACATAGAATTTAGTTGATCATTCTAGCATGCTATTTTCATTGGTATCCATGTTTTTGATTTTGTTATTTTCCACCTTATTCCCACATTCCTAATCCCAGTCATGTTCCCCATAGACATACTCTCTCTTATTTATGTGTCTCCTTCCGTATTTCTATTCTTCCTTCAATAAAGTAATCATTGACCCTTGACTCCTTTCTCTCTCTCACTCCCTACATTCAATCTCTAAGCAAATCATGTCAATCATATCTTCAGTATATCCAGATCCTGATCACTTCTTGCAACCTTTACCTCTACCACACTAACCTAAGTCACCCACATTTCTTGCCGGGACTCTTGGAATAGCCTCCTAATTAGTCTTGCTCCCTGCGCCTTGGTGGCTCCTATTTTTCTCCAAAACAGCCCTCATGAACTTTTTCACATAGTGCTGTCCAATAGAACTTTCTTCAAGGATGGCAATTTTCTACGTGCTGTTCAAAATAGCAGCCACTAGCCACATGCAACTGATAATGAGCATTTGAAATGTGGCACTGAAATTTATATTTTATTTTAATTAACTTAAATGTAAGTAGCTATACGTGACTAGTGGCTATCTTGTTAGACAGTACAGTTTCACAACATAAGTCAGCTCTTAACACTACTCTGCCTCAAACCTTTAATGAATTCTCATCTCACTCAGAATAATAAACCTATATCCTAACAGAGATCCATAAGGTCTACATGTCCTTACCTAATCTTATTGCTAGCTACCTCTCTGATCTCTTTGGTTTCATTGAAGTTGGGGAAAAGGGTGAAGGGAATATCAAGAATGCTTTTCAGACATTAGAGCTAGGATGGTACTGCTTACAGATATAAGTAGACATAAACATATATCTAACAATATTTATTGAACACCTTCTCTGACATGAGCACCTTGTGTGCCCCTGAGTACCTTTTAGGAGCCTAGAATTATGTTAAGCTTTAGGTTTATCGTAATAAACAAAGCAGCTGTTATCCTTGACCATTTATAGATTACAACTGAGCAAGAAAGCACACAAATTTTTTTTAAAAAAACCAAGTAAACAAACATATATATGCCATTATGAATTGTGGTAAGTAATGTAAAGACAAAGAACACTTGCCATAAATTGAGTGGGGGAAATAAACTTTGAGTTGTGTTCAGATGAGGCCTCTCTGAAGACCTGAACCTGAGACTTGAAGAATAAGAAATAAGAAGGTGGTCATACAAAGACCACTAAGCCAAGAAGTGTTCTTGGAGGAGGGAACAGCAGGTGTGGTAAGAAAGTGAAGAACTTGGTGTTTTCAAGGACCTGAAAGGCCATGTTGCTGAAACAGAGTGAGTGATAGCAAGGGCTACAGGAAGATGAGTTCAGAGAGATAGGCAAGGGTCATACCATTCTTTTAAGAAATTTGTTCATGAAGGGGCAGAGAAAAAGCAATAATTGGAAGACATTTGGGGTGACAAAAGTTGTTGTGGGTTTTTTTTTGGTTTGGGTTTGGGGGGTTGTTTTTGGTTAGGTTTTTTTTTTTTTCTGTTTTGTTCTGTTTAAATGTAAGTGGGAAAAAATTCATTAAAAAGGGAATAGATGGTGAAGAGGTAGCTGCAGTTTCTAGCTATATGGCATTGGGCAGATTACTAAATGCCTTAGGAAAATTCTTAAACCGCTCACTACCTCTGTTACCTATCTATGAAATTGGTCTAAAAGTAATACTCTTTAGTACTAACACTGCTTAGTACTAACACTGCTTAGTACATAGGAAATACCAAATAAATGTTAGGGGGTAGTCAGAGTATTTTCTGGAAAAGGCAGGAGGTGCCTCAGAGCAGGTGTGGAAGGACTGACCTTTAAGATATAATAACATTTCCTCCACTGGAGGGAAGGAGGGAAAGGAAGCATAAGAGAACAGTGTAGATACAAACAAATAGGTTTATACAGTTGTAGGCAGAGTCTTGAGTAACACTGAAAATATGGATGTCTTCTCTTTACTGGGTGAATAATAGGCAGGATCATCCACTAAGGAATAGTTACTTACCTCTTAGGAGTTTGGATTAAATGGGAAGGTTTGAAATGGTTGTTTCACAGACTGGAAGAATACACGGACTGGAGAAGTACCACATATTTATGGGGGTACCAGTCTGTCAGGTTGTGTGACTTTCTTACATCTGTGCTGATTCCTGGCTGCAAACGGGACTGAAGTTTTGCCAAGTGCCATCAGCAGAAGGACAAAGAGCAGAGAAGTATTAAAAGGTGAACAAAATGATGGACCCCATACTCTAGGCTAAAGAAAATGAATTGATAACAGCTGCTGTTGATACGGGAGGAAAAAAAGAAAGGGTAGTAGACTGGTAGTGGACTAATCTTAATAGTGAGGGTAAATGAACAAAGCAAGTTACCAAGATTAGAAGTGTTGATAAGATGTTTGAATTAGGACTGTAAACCAGGTACAACATCTTCAGCTGATAGAGGGAAACGTCCAGAAGCTTGATAACAGCAGCAGCTTAAAAAGAGAATGATTGGGGTTGGCTAAATATATTTTTTTTAAGGCGTGGAGTTTTTTGTGTGTTTTGTTTTACTAGAAAGTAGGCGAGGAGGAGTGGTTTGAAAATGACACTGGAGAACAAAGGGGATGCCAACCAAATCTCCCAAATATTGAGGAAAGGAGCCTAAGCTGCAACTTTACTTAGTTAATCTCAAGTGCCCACCACCCTCCAAAGGAAATCCAGTTATCCTTTGGAGGGTCATGGGCACTGTAGCTTTTATTAAGATCTAAGGCTGATGGTAGCTGTGGAGACTGCAGCAGTGGCTGTAGTGGGGAGGTTGTGCAGCAGCTTTTTCTGCGTGAGAGACCTGGGGTGGTTACTGAGTTTAGCATCCAAGATAAAATAGAGCGAAAAAGCAGATTATAGTAATAGGACACAGAGTACACTCTTGTTTACATAAAATTTTAAGTAGCTTTTCCCAAATTCTTTTCTAACACAAATTCAGTAGATGTTAATTTAGTTTCTTAAATATACTTAGTGATATTTGTTTAAATAAACCCATGAACGACTAAGATAAATCTTCTTATACTGTGAAACTCAGTATATATCAGTGTTGAAAAGGCTATGAGAGAAATGCCAAAATTAAACAAATAAGTAGTTATAATAACCCAGTTTATATTTGTTTATTGGTAAAATACTCTTTTCAGAATCAAAAACATTTTTATCAGCATACTTCTTAACATCCCACAATATTTTTTCTCAGTAAGAGAAGGAAGGATTGACATAGAGAGATGTCTGAAAGGATGTTCATCAAACTGTTAACAATGTTCACCTTTGGGTGGTGGATTTTGGATTTTTTTTTCTATTCCTTGTATGTTTTGTATATTTGGTTTTTTAAATTAATTAATTTATTTATGGCTGCATTAGGTCTTCGTCACCATGCACAGGGGCTACTCTTTGTTGCAGTGTGTGGGCTCCTCATTGCGGTGGCTTCTCTTGTGATGTGATATACATACTACGCGCACCAGCTTCAATAGTTGTGGCAGGCGGGCTCAGTAATTGTGGCTTGCGGGCTCTAGAGCACAGGCTCAGTAGTTGTGGCGCATGGGCTTAGTTGTTCCACGGCATGTGGGATCTTCCTGGACCAGGGCTCAAACCCATGTCCTCTGCATTGGCAGGCAGATTCTTAACCACTGCACCACCAGAGAAGTCCTGTTTTTGTATATTTGAATTTTTATAATGAACAAACATCATTTTTATAATGGAGAGAGATTTCAAATAAGTGTGGAAAGTATAATCATTTGAGTATAATATGGTGAAATCTTTATCTTATATCTCACATCAAACTATATTTCCAAACAGTTAAAGATTTAAATACAATAAATTAAAATTATAAAAGTAATAGAGGAAAATTAAAGAGACTGTCTTAAACTCTTGGAGTAGGGAAATAACAGTGAGTATATCTAGTGGTTCTCCACTTGAAGGAATCAGAACTCTTTGGAGAAATGTTTGATTCAAAGGAAAGAAAAAGATAAACCTGTAACATCTTTTTATGCTTAGAAATGCTTAAAGAATGATGAAGGTATGTCAAAAGGATACAGAAGCCAGCTCAAAAGAACTCCCACTGGCTAAAGAAGAGGCAATTTGAGTTTCAAAATATATAAATATAGTAATGGATTGTAACCCATTTAATAAAACAGGAAGCCACGAATACTTACAGACACAAATAAATGAATGAATGAGTGAGTTATTAAGGAACAAGATATTTACATAGCCTCAAAGTACCTCCCCACAAAATATTGACTACTGCAAAGGGGAGAGTATAATTTTATGGTGGAGAAGCCTGGCAGACATCACCGTAATCAAATTAACATCACCAGTAATGAGGCAAATTGAAATTATGTAGCACCTGATAGCATGCAATGAGAAGAACTCAGCAACACTTCTGTGATATTCCTACCAACTACTCATAATTTAAATCTAATCATAAGGAAACCTCAGACAAACCTAAATTGGGAACATTCTACCAAATAGCTGGCCTGTAATCCTCAAAAGTGTCAAGACCATAAAAGTCAAGAAAAATCTAAGGAATTTCCAGATTGAAGGAGACTGAAGAGACAACTTGGGTGTAACATATGATTCTGAATTCAGTCCTTTTGCAATACAGGATGATACTAGGACAAGTGACAAAACTTGAATGGGGTCTGAAGATTTGATTAAGACCATTTTTAAATTAGTAAAAGCAAGTTGAGTGCCCTAATGCAAAATGGGCAAAAGATATCAACATGCTGTTCTCAAAAGAAGATATAGAAATAGCTAATAAAGCTAACTAATAATCAAAGAAGTGTAAGCAAAAACCAAAGAGATACCATTTTTCATCTGTCAGATATTTGAAATGATAATACCTTGTGTTAAAGATAGTGTGACGAAACACATGTCACTCGTGTTAATTGTACAGGTGTACATTGTTAAAACAATTCTAGGAAAGTATATCAAAAGTGAGAATGTACATTATCATTGTTGCCATCATACAATTTATAGGAATCAGTAAAATTATTTCTCCTTTGGGAAAAAAATATAACTACTTGAGCAAATATTTTCAATCTGGACAGTCAGCTCTTTTCCCTATCCCGTTCTTTACTTTGAGAAAAACTCATTTGGAGTTCAATTCCTCCTTAAATAGAGGCCCACACATGAACTGTGGCCATATTCCTTTTGCCTTCCACATTACTTAGCTCACTCCTGAAAGTGTTTTAAAAGACTTAATAAGTGAAAACACTAATTCAAAGAGATACATGCACCCCAGTCTTCATAGCAGGATTATTTACAGTAGCCAAGGTATGAAAGCAACCTAAGCATCCATTAACAGATGAATGGATAAAGAAGATGTGATATACATATACAATGGAATATTAGTCATTAAAAAAAGAATGAAATTTTGCTGTTTGCAACATCATGTATGGAGCTGGAGAGTATTATGCTTAGTGAAATAAGTCAGAGAAAGACAAGTATATGTTATCACTTATGCACAGAATCTAAAAAATAAAACGAATGAGTATAACAAAACAGCAAGAGACTCACAGATATAGAGAACAAACTAGTGGTTAGTAGTCAGGAGAGGGAAGGGTGGAGGAGCAGGATAGGGATAGGGGATTAAGAAGTACAAACTGCTATGTGTAAAATGAATAAGCTATGCGGGAGCCTCTATGCGAGCATTTGACTTTACTGAGACCTCTGTACCATTGCCTATCATCTATCACCTGCTTTGATACACTCTTTCAGCTAATTAACCATCTTGATCCATGGTCAGTTTTTTTATCTTCACTTCCATGTCCTTCTCTGGCTTTGTCTCACTTGCTCAGCAAAACTACTATTCTGGTTAAATGGGACTCTGAGTGAAAAGACAGAAAGTGGTGGTTGTGGGGAGGGAGTATATGAATTGAGATTATACAAGGATAGCAGTTATTGATGATGACAAGATCTAAGGTATGACGATGGGAATGAGCATTGTAGGTAGAATGGAGACAAGATCATTGGAAGAGAGGAGATCAAGAAACTGAAAGGCCAGGGTGTTTGAAAGATGAGTAATGACCCAGAGTTGGAGAGATGACAGCAATAATGATGGGTAGTAGGAGACAAAATTTAGTGACTTTTTTATATCAATAATTAAAGGAAATTAGAGTAATTGAACTGAATTATTTTTCATGAAAGATCATAACCACTGTCAACAGTGTCCCTGTCAGACAGTGGATTGTTTCATGGATGTATGCAATTCTTCCATCTTCATGATCTTAGTACTTTCCCAGCTGTGTTCCAGAGGTTTGTGCTGGTCATAGCCCTCCTTTGTGCCCTTAATATTACATCTCTGTATATTCTTCTCTTGGTTGAGTATCCATAGCGAAGAGAATCAAATCCAGTGTTGTCAGGCGAAAAGCATCAGAAAAGAAAAATCAATAAATGACATCGTTCAGTGTAACAATAATGGACTTTTTAACTTGAAAATTACTTGTGAATACACTTCACAGTCTTTGTAGCCACATGCAAATTATATGCTAATATAACTTTAGCTCAGCAAACTGTTTTAGTTAGTTGAAACATTTGATATTGTGCCTACTGCCTTATGTCTCACTCTTCGTTATAGATGAATACCTGAAATATATGTGTAAATAGATTTTTAGTAATACAAATCATATTTTCTCAGTGATTTGCATAATGTCAAAAATCCTTCATCTTTAAATTAATCATAATTGGTAGTGATAACAGTTTCTCTTCCTAACAAGTAGTTAAATCAATACTTAAATGCACCAGAAATTCTTTTTTTTTTTTTTTTTTGCGGTACACGGGCCTCTCACTGTTGTGGCCTCTCCCGTTGCAGAGCACAGGCTCTGGACGCGCAGGCTCAGCGGCCATGGCTCACGGACCCAGCCGCTCCGCGACATGTGGGATCTTCCCGGACCGGGGCACGAACCCGTGTCCCCTTCATCGGCAGGTGGACTCTCAACCACTGCGCCTCCAGGGAAGCCCAGAAATTCTTATTTTTAAAAACCCAGCAATGAATCATTTTAATGAGAAAAGTCATTCTTAAAAGAAAAGAAAAATCATCCTTGAATCATATAATTTTAAGTCAGAATGGACAACAGAGATTATCTAGTGTAGCTCCTTCGGTTTACAGATGAGAAAATTTTGAAGCCCAGAACAGAAAAAGTAAAGAATTTGCCTCACATCACAGATTTTGCTACAGTTGTTGGAACAGATAGAACCAGAGCCGAGATCTTAAGCATACTTTCCACTGTGCTATACGGGTATCTAGTTTGTATACTTGTAAATTTATGCTTTTCAATATTGAATTTTCTTAATAAACCATACACCAAGTTAATACTAGTGAGGCCTATTGGTGAAGTTCTCACCAGTGCAACTAAAAGAGAAATACCTCCTTAAGACTGTACACCTGAATACTTTGACTTTATTGAGTGGAGCCATGTTCAAACCTCATCTGAGTGACATGAGTGTATTTGAACCCACAGACTTTTCATTGAATCTGGATCTCACTGTGGATCTCACTCTAGTTTAACCAAAAGAACCTAACTCAAAATTTTAGAAAACTTGAATTTTAAGTGCCACTTCTGTTACTTAATTGTTGTATAGCCGTGGCCAAATCACTTGCCCCTGATGGGTCTTAATTTCTCAACCATGAAATGAAGATAATGGCTATACTTACCTCACAAAGTTACCGTAATGATCAAATGTTGTGACAGTGATGCAAAAGATTTTGAGTGTTTATTATGTGCCAGACACTTTGCCAGTTGATATAATTACAATCAGAAACAAATCCAAGAGCTTATTTTCTATGAGTTAACTTTTCACTTATCAACTAGTTAATTTCACATATACTAATTTTATTTTATTTTATTTTATTTTATTTTATTTATTTTTTTTTTTTATCCCCTGCATCGGCAGGCGGACTCTCAACCACTGCGCCACCAGGGAAGCCCTAATTTTATTTTTTTAATTTACTTTTTCACAAATGAAATCTTGTCTCCTGTTACCTAAGCTTTTTTGTTGTTGTTAAATTTATTCTTTGATCACATTGATACTTTTATAAGTATTCCTTTGTTCACTGAGAAACTGCAAGGTAAATTATCTGTTATTCATTATCTACTTGATTTCTTTTCTAGGTATACATCTGATTCTTTTTCTTAGAGTAATGTTTTTTATCTTTCTTAGTGAGACTGAATGACAGAATTACCTTTCACAGGAAAACCAATGCCATTTGTTGATATAAATTAAAATTTTCTGATGCAGATATCCATTAGACCTCTTACTGAAAATCAGGGGAGGAGGGATGTTGATAGGCATGAAAGTCTCATTTTTTCTGTCAACTTTTTAAAACATCTTAAACTTGGTCATCAAAATATAGGTTTACATTGGGTGATTGGATCCCTTTTATCCATATTTGTATATTAATATAACGAAATTCATTCCTGTCAGACAACATGGTAATATAATAGCAGATACATGAATGATAATGCACATGGTCAATTTTATTTTTTTTAACTAAAGAAGGTTTTAAATGCTTAATATTTTAAAGGTGAAAATTAAAATTCTAATAATTTTTTTTATATTCTTTGTACTGTTATAGTTTTAATGACATTTTAGAATTTCAAGATAGATAACTTTACTATGAAAGTTGTTGAAAATTATGAAAATCAGGCAAAATAAAATATGTGATTTGAAATGTGCTGCCTTTGAGATATGTCATAAACACTATGATAACCTAACCTTCGTGAAATGTTTGGAAACATTAATAAGGAAGCCAGAGTCATATTTGTAACTGGGTTTCCTTCTTGACAACTCCTGTTTTATGAGTTACTGGACTGCTGAACAAACAAAAAGGCAACATCCTCAAAATTAAAGGGGTTTAATAAAAAAAAAAAAAAATTAGGTGACAAGATATTTATTTTCAGCAAAAAAAAGTATATTACTATAAATATTGTTGACAAGGAAATTTATCTCATGGAGATTAACAATACTTAGTATTTTAATATTAATACCATATAAACTAGTTCAGTTTTAAAAGTTCTAATCCCATGTATCCAAAAATGAATATTCTCAGTATACATAAATATTGATTTTTTTCCCATTTTGTCATCAAAGTGTTCATTTTCCTAGAAATCTAACTAGATCGGAAAATTTACTTTATTATAAAGTTCTAATCACTGTTAGTGATTGGGTTGTTTATGTCAATGTGAAATAGGAAAGAGACTAAGACGTATTTCGCTTTTGTCTTGTTTTTGTTCTCCTATCAAGAGAACAACTGCCCCCAAACCATTGAAGAGAATCTTAGACCTACTATAGTTATCTTAACAGGCTGTGAAAAGATGAAATGGATAAATGGTGGCAACTAAAAAACTAAGAAGTAATTTATGTATGTGGTATTTAGTAGTATGCCTTTAGATAGCAAATTTACTACCAAATACTTAAGGCAGATTTTATTAGTGAACAGTTGGGGGGCAGAGGGAAAAATGCTTAAGAAACTTTTTGAACATATGAAAAAATAATGGTCTTAGGTAGACTCATTATTGGTGGATTAGGATACACTGGAAATGTTTTTGATCCACCCTCCTTTAACCCATATGACATTCGTCATATGGTTGGCTGGAATTCATTTCATAATCTGGGACCTTGGAGCAGATTTTAGCCCCTGTGCAAAGCTAACTGACCCAGATAGGGATTGAATCTGCTGTGTTCAAACAGCAACGCTGTGTTCTGTAAGTTGAGCTAGCCAGGACAAATACGTGTTAAGATGTGAAATAGTCACATCATTGTCCTTACAGAATATCATTGTTTATAGACACATTTCCTCACAAAGGTAGAAAAATGTCATGAAATCCATTGTATTTTTATTGAAAATGGAGAGATAAGCTTATGAGAAATAACTGTACTGCCAAATCCTTCAATTGGAGTAATACTTGTTTTGCACAGAACACCGTTCTTTTTTTTTTTTTTTTTTTTTTGCGGTACAAGGGCCTCTCACTGTTGTGACCTCTCCCGTTGCGGAGCACAGGCTCCGGACACGCAGGCTCAGCGGCTGTGGCTCATGGGCCCAGCCGCTCTGTGGCATGTAGGATCTTCCCGGACCGGGGCACGAACCCATGTCTGCTGCATCAGCAGGTGCACTCTCAACCACTGTGCCACCAGGGAAGCCCCCAGAACACCATTCTTTTCTCTTGGTTTTCTTTTTTTGTTGCTGTTAGAGAGGTACTTTTGGGCTGGGTGTGACTGTTCTATAAAATGTTTACAGAGATGTGCATATATTTTTTGCTGAACAACTTGCCATTGATTTGCACACATTAATTTAAGCAGTTTGCTACATTTCCTAACTTACATTCTTTAATGTTACCTGAATGCTTCAAATTATATTTCCTTTTTTCTTTATGTCAGGCACTTCTGCCTATATGATCACTTTACTTAGGATCACAGTAAAGCAAATACTTCTGTATTTTTTTCTTTTTTATAAATTTATTTATTTATTTTTGGCTGTGTTGGGTCTTCATTGCTGCACTTGGGCACTCTCTAGTCGCGGCGAGCGGGGGTTACTCTTCGTTGCGATGTGCAGGCTTCTCATTGTGGTGGCTTCTCTTGTTGCAGAGCATGGGCTCTAGGCGTGCAGGCTTCAAGAGTTGTGGCAGGGGTTTCCCTGGTGGCGCAGTGGTTGAGAGTCCGCCAGGGCCTTTCACTGTTGTGGCCTCTCCCGTTGCGGAGCACAGGCTTCCGGACGCGCAGGCTCAGCGGCCATGGCTCATGGGCCCAGCCGCTCCGCGACATGTGGGATCTTCCCAGACCGGGGCACGAACCCGTGTCCCCTGCATTGCCAGGCGAACTCTCAACCACTGCGCCACCAGGGAAGCCCCTTTTGTATTTTTAAAATCACCTGCAGCTTTTACGGTATTAGGCACTTCAATTTCGATGAAATTGCAATTTTCCAGAATTTCATTATCATGACATTTGATGTTCAGATATAGCACACAGGTTGTCCATTATGAAGAATCTTAAATTCAGTTAATGTTAAAGCAGATTTTCTTCACTCTTACTAAATTTTTGTTATGTTTCATAGCACTTGTAAAATATTTTGAAATAGTAACATTAATGCTAGTATTCATGTGGGAAACAGTTTATCTTCTTAAATTCATACATTTGTCTTATTGTCTTTTTTTTACAGACAGAAGTGGAACTTATATTCACTTGTCTTCATTTTTCTTAAAAAGTTGTTTTTGAATTAATATTATTATTAACGATTTGTTCTAAGAGTATTAAAACTTTGATGGAAGATGAGCTCAAGTGATCAGGACATTGATTCAGGTGTACTTGGCATAGCAGTTCATTAACTATGTGTTAATTATCTATGATTACCCCTGAAAAGCTATAGTGGCTTCATCTTTTAGGTTGCTTCATTAAATCATTAATTTTCTTGGAGGTAACTAAGCCTGACATAATTAAGTCATCTCAGTCTCCACAGATTTTTATCTTCCCGTGAAGTCAAGAACATTGAGCTAGATAATATAGGGCATTGCAGCTTATTCCATGGATGTACTGACTTTTTATTTTAGAATGCCTTATACTGTTTTGTCTTATATTTAAGTATAGTCTCATAAATGTATATCTTTTAATTATTTATTTAAAGTTTTAGCTTACAGTTTGTATTTCCTGTGTAATAAGCTCATTTATGCATTTGAACCACTTCTTATCAACAGTTCTTTGAACCATAGCTACATGAAGCTGCTGCAGTTTATCCAGAACATCATTTATGAGGAAGGATTTGATGGATCCAATCCCCAGGTATTGAGTACCTTCAAAGCCTTTTTATAATCATGTATGTAATGCTGTTTTTAAACTCTCTAGGGGTAGACCCAGTAGGTCTTAGAATAATCAACAGCGAACAAGCTGTTTCTAAGCACAGAGGATGTAAATAAGCAGAGCACGGGCAGCCTTAGTTTGACTGTAAATGTGTATTTAGAATTTTAGCTAAGTTCTCAGTGGATGCCCATAAGATGTTCACATACATTGTCAACATTATTTTTAAATATGTATTTGTAGTACCTGGAGTTAATAAATACCACAGTTTGAAAATTACTGTTAAATCTGCAAGACTTGTACTCTTCTATTGAAATTTTTTATATTTCTGTCATTTAGGCCTTAATGTTAAATTATCTTATGTGTAAGAATTAATTATTTCAAGATTTTATTTATTATATTATGCTTTGAGTTGTCTCATTGAATAAAAGATGCATTTTTATTTGCTACATTAAAACATTTTATAAGTTAACTATTTCTCTGTAGCTCTATTTTAAAATACTTTCTCTGGATTCCTACTATTAAAAATGTTCCGGTTAGTTTAACTTAAACAAAATGAGGGAAATTTTATTTCTAGATATCATGCCTTTCACAATTCTTCCTCAGTGATTTTAATTGCTATTGCTGCTAAAAGTTTTGCATTTCATTTATATTATTTTAGCAGAATTATTTCCAGAGCACCATTATTTTTACTGAAGAAGACAAAAAAGCCAAAAGTCTTATTTTCAGCATTATCAACTACATTTGCTCTTAATTTATATCATAGATTTTTAAATATTCTTATAAGCTTTATTGCTATATTTAACACTTTGTCCATAGCAAAATAAATACTTTTAAAATTTCTTTCAATCATCAGTTTAATAGCAGGTTGAAAATACTTATGTGTGTATGGCAAAGCACAGACATTCATTTATAGATGGTTTTTCATGTATGTTACAGTTTTTGTGATGGCCCTTGGTATTTAGTACAGTTTTATTTTGCTCATTGTTGTTCCATTTTTGGTCCTAGCTAAGATTTATGGGCACCATGTCTTCTCTTTGGTGGCAGTGCCCGTCTGGAGAGGTAATTGGTCCCTGACAGACACCTCTTCCCACTTGCTCTGGTAACTATGGAAACAGGCATGTCATAACAGTTCCTGTGGTACAGTGTGCAGAGCTGCTGCTCTTGTAGAATGATGACACATCTTCTAAGAGCAAGAAATTTTATAGAAAGCAAAAAAGCAAAGGCAGTAACAAAGAGATACCCTTATACTTACATATATGGATATGTATACACACACACACATCTGAAGAACCCTTAAAAAGCTATTATTGGAATAGAATGAAAGGTTTGTTTTCTTGTTTATATGAATCAACACTGTTTTCAGTAAACAATATTTTATTTCATGAACATTGATAGACAACAAACTGGTTTGGGTCTCTGAACCAGAGGTTCTATAACTTTTGACGTTCATAAAGATTAAACAGGGTTGAGACAGACGTTTTTATGGTGAGTACCAGGAATGCTAAAAACAAATTTTTAATTAAATTAAATATACCAATAAGTTATTATAAATATATATTTCCAATTTTATTAGAACTAAAATATAGTTAATGAATTCCCATATTTTTAAATTATGGATTGCATCATTTGCTAAATTACCTAGTCTATAAATCTGCCTCAGAAACTTTAGATTACTTCCAGAAGCCACAGAAATGCATCTATCAGGCACTACTTAAAAAAATATTATTCCCGAGTCAAAATAATATTCTGACACTGAAATAAATCCTACTTTTTAAAAGGATATTTTCATCTTACTTTCTCTATCACTACATTTTGAAATAAACTAGTTGGAGGCAACAGATAGAAATAGACTCTAAGGAACAGAGTATTATATACTACCATATAATTAATAACAGTAGCAAGTAAAGTATTGTAGCTCATCCCTAAAGATACTTGGAGTGGAAACATTTACAAATCGCTGTCATAATTTTATTTTTAATTTTTGATTTTCAGATATCTAAGAAATAATACAATAAATGAAATTTGAACATTGATTTTACTTAGAGTACCAGATTAAATATTTTAGATCTTCTCATAGGAATATATTTATTGTTCAACTGTCAGCAAACATTTATTTTTTTAATTTTATTATGTCTTACAGTATGCCCCATTATTATATGGTGTAGCAAGGAATTATACGTCCCAAACAACACAGGAAATTTGTAACTCAGCCTTTGTTTTTACAATACTGTCATATTTTTAAAAATATAAATGTATTCCCTGGGTTGACGTATTATGCTCAATTATGTTCTAATGTACTGTGTACATACTTCACTTAAATATCTTATCACTCATTCATTCTCTGGCTTTTAATATTTTCATTCTTTCTATATGTGTATATCAGTGTAACTGTCAAAGTCACTAAACTGTGGTTCTCCTGATTCTGCACCTGACAGCATTTTTGTTATGAACTTGTGTAAACTTTTTGATACAGCAGCAGTAGGTAATGGTGACTGTGGGATAAAATACAGCTGACCTTTAGTTTCTGAAGTGTTGACAAGGTAAACAATATGAGGCTGCTCTCCTTTTACCATCAGATTTCATTCTAATATCTAGATTTGGGGCGGGGTGGAATTTTCTCTCTTTTTTTTCCAAGTTGCTCTTTCTGTTAGGAATCTAACTTAAGCTACAGTTCATAAGATAACAAGTTTAAGGATGAGAAAAATGAACCTTAATCTTGCCATTTTGTTTAAATTCTGAGTTTCTAAGTAATATATAAAAATGAATAACCTATCATATTTCACAGATATAGGAACTCATTGGAAATTTATTTATACTTCTAACATATACCATGGTACATCATATTACTTCATTTTATTCAAGTAATGCAGAAATAAAAAGAAAATAATTTTTATGGACTGTTGAGGATCACCACATATGGTATCTTAGGTGCTTGTCATCATAACCTCAAGGCAACCAGAAAAGAAAATTGGACCAACTACCTTGATATTATTGTCTTTGTGCTTTAGGCCCTAGAAGTCAGAAAGTTTTTCTCAAATGTGCTTAGACTAAATTCCTCTTTTTAAAATCTCATTCTCGCAGTTTTATCCAGGCCTTTGTCACTTTATATATTTGAAGAATTATATGGTCTCATACAGCAATGTTCTATTCTATCCTTTTAATTTTAGAAATGAGAAAACTAAGGCCTAAGTAATTACTTGTTTTACCCAAAATCATACATCTACTTAGTTGCATAATGCAGACTTTAAGTCTGTATCTTACCCATCTTACTATTGTCCCTGTAGTCTTTCCTCTTCTAACATTTCAACGTTTTATTCATTTTCCCTACTTTCTTTTGTCAATAAATTCTCCTTGAAAAGGAATACAAAAAATCACTTGTGTGTCTAATATCAGGGAGATATTATATATATATATATTTATATATATATATATATATAAATATATATATATATATATATATATATATATAGTGTGTGTGTGTGTGTATATATATATAATATTGGGCAATAACTAGTTGGCTAATAAATTTTATTAGTGGTATTTTGTAGCAACAGCAAGTGATATATATATTTTAGGATCTTGTTTCATCAGAAATCACATCTAAAGTGGCATGTTCCAAATCTTTGCTTTGGGAGAATAGTCTTATTTTCCCCATTAGAATTGTAATAATGATTTTCCAGTTATTTCCATGTGCCAGGTTTTGCTAAGAGCTCCTTCCTTTGCCTGGAAATTTTGCTGAATTGCTAAGGAAAGCATTTGCAAAACATTTGTTCAGTTAGAATAACCCAAACAGTAGAATTTATTATAAACACATCTGCTGGCAAACATTTATTGACAATCATTTTAGGTTTTATTTAGTGGTTTTTCAATACTCTTTTCCCAAGAAATATCATTCACTATTATTATGACCTTAATGTCAATGGGATCAAGTTCCAAACATTCACCTGTTAAGTTTTATTAAAAGTGTCAAATTATTATCATAAAAAATAGCTTCAAGAAGAAAAAATAGAGGCAAGTGTAAAATGCTAAACCCCCAAAAACACATTTTTAAACTTCTTTCAAACAAAATAGTAGGCGGTGGACATGATAGAATTTATCTGAGAAATAGTGAGCACTCTGTAGTTTATTGAAAGACTTACAGAGTTTTGTAAGAATGGTTTGTAAGCATTCTAGTTTAGATTCTCTCTATTATTACCTGTGATATGTTATGTATTACTTTAATTGCCTCAAACATAATTCTTAGTCACCATTAAGATTTAGAAACAAAAGCTTGAGGCTTGTGATACTCTTCAAATTTTCCAAAAGAAAAAACAAAACAACAGTTCTGCTATTTTTTTATAGTCTTGTAATCTAAAAGGTTTCCTTTATATTGCCTTATTATTGATAATACATAAAACTTTTTACTACGTCTGTTGACATTATCTCCCTGATCTGTTTCAAATAAAAATAAGAACCAGCAGATGAAAGTAAAAGAGGTAGGTATCCTATTGTTTAATAAAACTTAATGTGTTTACCTCCCTCTCACTTTCCCTTAGAAAAAACAGAAGAACATTTTAAGAATAGGAATCCAGAATCTTGGTTCACCTTTGTGGGGAGATGACATTTGCTGGACAGAAAACTGTGACAGCAATCACAGTCTTACAAAGTTCCTCTATATGCTCCGTGGTCTTCTACGAAGCTCTCTTTCAGCCTGTATCATCACAGTGCCAACACACCTTATCCAGGTAAGAACTTTCCAAAACTACTTTCTCCTAACTCGTGGTTTATAGTGAAGAGCAGTTTATAAGTGCTTTATGAATCCGGTAAATTATTTTCATGTGCCATTTGGATAAAAGAGACTTCAGATGCTTGAAATGCCGGAGCAGCAAGATGTCTTTTAGATTATTCAGTTCTCTAGTACTTGTGGTTTTAATATACAGTGAGTATGTGGTAATTTCATCTTCACTAATTTTTTAATTTTTTTCTTTGATTTATTGTGAACTTGCTAGTATCATTGTGACATGAGGTTGATTTTGCTGTCATATCTTGTCGTTGATCATAAAGCTGATCTGAATATAGATCTTGAAGAGATATTTTTACACCCATGTATAGCAGCATTATTCACAACAGCTAACATGTAGAAGCAACCTGATTGTCCACTGACAGATGAATAGATAAGCAAAGTGTGGCATATCCACACAACAGGATATTATTCAGCCTTAAAAAGGAAGGAAGGGGCTTCCCTAGTGGCGCAGTGGTTGAGAGCCTGCCTGCCGATGCAGGGGACACGGGTTCGTGCCCCGGTCCGGGAAGATCCCACATGCCACAGAGCGGCTGGGCCCGTGAGCCATGGCCGCTGAGCCTGCGCGTCCGGAGCCTGTGCTCGGCAACAGGAGAGGCCACAACAGTGAGAGGCCCGCATACCGCAAAAAAAAAAAAAAAAGGAAGGAAGTTTTCACATGTGATACAACAGGGATAAATCTTGAGAACATTAGGCTCAGTGAAATAAGTCAGTCACTGAAAGACAAATACTGTGAATCCAGTTATATGACATACTTGGAGTAGTCGGAGACAGAAAATAAAATGGTAGTTGCCAGGTGCTGGGGGTGGGAGAGAATGAGAGTTATTATTTTAATGGGTATGGAGTTTCGGTTTTACAAGGTGTAAAGAGTTCTGGAGATGGCTGGTGCTGATGGTAGCACAACATTATGAATGTGTGGGTTTTTTTGTTTGTTTGTTTTTTGCGGTACGTGGGCCTCTCACCGTTGTGGCCTCTCCCGTTGCGGAGCACAGGCTCCAGACGTGCAGGCTCAGCGGCCATGGCTCATGGGCCTAGCCACTCCACGGCATATGGGATCTTCCCGGACCAGGGCACGAACCCGTGTCCCCTGCATCGGCAGGCGGACTCTCAACCACTGCGCCACCAGGGAAGCCCTATGAATGTGTTTAATACCACTGAACTGTACACTTAAAAATGGTTAAGGGCTTCCCTGGTGGCACAGTGATTAAGAATCCACCTGCCAATGCAGGGGACATGGGTTTGATCCCTGGGCCAGGAAGATCCCACATGCCACAGAGCAACTAAGCCCATGCACCACAACTACTGAGCCTGCACTCTACAGCCTGCGTGCCATAACTACTGAGCCTGCATGCCACAACTACTGAGGCCCGGGGGCCCAGAGCCCATGCTCTGCAACAGGAGAAGCCACCACAATGAAGAGTAGCCCCTGCTCGCCACAACTAGAGAAAGCTTATGTGCAGCAATGAAGACCCAATGCAGCCAAACATAAATAAATAAATAAATAAATAAATTTATTTTTAAATGGTTAAAATGGTAAACTTTACACTATATGTACTTTACCACAGTAAAAAAAAATTGAAAAAAAAGCTGATCTGAATAGGACTAGTCCCCGTCTTCCCTCCTGGTTTCTATATATATTTCTCCTGAAGTTACAATCTCATAAAAAGAGGCCAGCCTCCCCAGAGAAAGAGGGGTCTTTGTAAGATTTCCTCATTGATTCAAACAAGTTCTTTTCTTAAGAGTGTTCAAGGGGCAAGTTTGGGACTGTTTCCACAGTATGTATGTATATATGTATACATACACTATAACATGATACTAGAAATAATATAACTGAAATACCTGCTGCAAGGAATGGAATGTGAAAGTCAAAGTACTAAATCACTGAAGTCATTTTTTCTAATGTACATACTAAAACACTTTGATTTGGAATGAACTATAGCAGAGAAGTTTTGAGCTTTGTGTTACTTCTCTAAGAAGTAGCAATTATAACAATAATGAGAGCAACTAGCAAATAAAAAACACTAAGTCAGGACCTAACAATTCTTATAGAATTTTTATGTAAATGCTGTTATCCCCATTTTACATATAAGGAAACTGAGGTATAGAGAAATTCAGAAATTAGATCAAGGTTAAATACTTGAGAAACCATAATTTGAACCCAGAAAATCAGATTCTAGAACCATATTATGGGAAAGTTCTACTACAATATCTAACAGATTTGTATTCTGGAACTCATTCTTTCAAAGCTAGTAAATCTCAAATCTTTAACCTTAGAGCTAAATAGAAAGGACTTGAAGGGTTCATCTGAATTAAGCTCCTGTCCTTGGATATGTTAAGCATTATCCCTATTTCACAACTGAGGTCTGAACTTAAATGACATATTCAAGCAAATCAGAGAAACAAGGACTATGCTTGGTGACACTCCAAAGGTCTGTGAGAACTTTACATTTAATTACATTAACAGAAATATAGCAGATGTAATTGAAATTTGGAGGTCTCCAGGGAGTACTGGAGTACTCGAATAAGAATAGACATATAAAACAATGGAATAGAATTGGCAGTCTAGAAATAAACCCATACATCTGTGGTCAACAAGGGTGCCAAGACCATTCAATGAGAAAAGAATAACCTTTCAACAAATGGCATGGGACAACTAGATAGCTACATGCAAAAGAATGAAGTTTGGACCCTTACCTCACACCATATACAAAAATTAATTCAGAATGAATCAAAGACCTAAATTTAAGAACCAAAATAATTATGAAATAAATATATGTATATATGTAATTTTAAAATTTATTGCAAAGGTGCCCATGCAATAAAGAAAAGAAAGAAAAAAATTTCTAAGGCCATTTTGGTAGTGATCATCATTATTATTTAGAGAAGAGATTCCAAACCTATTGTGAATGTTTGTGACAGTGATTCCTCTAGCCTCTGTGTAAGGGAAGAGCAGTAATACTATCAGAAGACTTCAAATCATCCTATGTACACCACTGAACATTAAGCAGTATTTGAATTTTGGTATTTTATAGATATATTTGAATTCTTGTAAAACTGAAAAAGATATAATTTAAATTCTGCTTTTTAAAATACCAGTAAAGAGACTATTTTGAAATGGAAATAGGAGAACATAGGGTCAGACTTTGGTGACCTTCTACCACAGTCTCTTCCCTAGACAATTTTGCCTAGCTATCGTATAGTAGTCTTCTGGTCCTAATATCAGTGGAGCTATAAGAAAAAACAAATAAATGATTCCCTTGCTCTTTGAACTTGACATCTGACCATATATTTGGTTTTTTATGAAAATACTTAGGAGAAAATGTAAAACTTAACAGTTTGCTTAAACCAGTCATGATATAAATAGTGGATAAAACTCTAAATAACTCTTAAAGACTGGCAAGGAAAATCACAATGTTTAGGCTAAGAAAAGAGAGTAAGAAGTGGAAGCAGTATGCTTACAAAGCTAACCAAAGACATATGCATACACAGAACCAGGGAACTGTGAGTTTGTTTAATAAAAACTTACACAGTGATTTCTACAGGCCATTTGCAGTCCTAAGATCTTTTCAAATATTAACTCATTTAATCCTTATAATAATCCTATATTGTTGGCACTATCATTATTTCCATTTTATAGATAAGGAAAAAGGGACAGAAAATTTAAGTGACTTTCCCAAGATCACACAGCTACTTGAGTGGCAGGATTTAGATCTAAGTGTTTCCCTTCCAAGTACCATACTCTTAACCACCATGCTCTGCTGCTTATTCAATGGAAGTACTAAAATAGGGTCAAAATCAAGAAGCAGACTGTGTACAAAGTAGCATTCAATGGTAGAAAGAGCCTGGGCTTTGGAGGGAGATAGACCCAATTAGTTATTTGGTCTTAGTCAAGTCCTAACTTTTTCAGCCTCAGCTTCTTCATTTGTAAAAATTCAGAGGATTAGCAATAACATGTGCTCACCCAGTGCTGGCACATGGTAGGCACTCATTATATATCAACAATTGTCACCTTCACTATTGTTACTTAAACACACCTCCAAAACTGAGAATTTGAACAGAGATCAGGCTACAAAAACTAAAGTACACAAGTCCGTCGAAGTAATAGAAATCTTCAGCTTTCTGCCTCTTTTTATGAACAACATGAACAGGATCTTCTCACAGGTTGGACAGGATCTTCTCACAGCTTAGACAGGTTAGGAACCTTGGCTGAAGTCAGTTGGCCATTGAAGTCTTAGTAACATCACCTGTTGTAACATGACTCTTTTTAACATCATACATCAACTTCCTCTGGACTATGACCAGTGCCTTCCCTGCAGACTCTAAGTCAAGGTTTAAATGGTGATTGAATAATTTATTCAATCAACAGAATTGCAAGTACTATTCTAGGCATCCATGGGGATAAAGTAGTGAACAAGACAAACAAGGTCCCATCCTCCTGGAGTTTCTTCAGAAGTATGAAAGATAGAATGGATGGAGCAGACAATCAGTATATGTATGTATTTTGGATGCTTGAGCTTGGTATTTGAGAGTAAAGTGGATTCTGACAGGAAATAAAAATGCAGTTTGATATCCTTGGAAATTTTGTCATATAATTAAACATCTATAGCTAATAGAAGTGTGACACCTTTATTTGAATATATTATATAAAGTATCACTACATTAAAAGTATATAAAATATGTATTTCTCTTAGATTGGGAAAAACAGCCAATCACAACCCTCAGAATGGGAAAAAATATTTGCAAACGAAGCAACTGACAAAGGATTAATCTCCAAAATATACAGGCAGCTCATGCAGCTCAATATCAAAAAAACAACCCGATCCAAAAATGGGCAGAAAACCTAAATAGACATTTCTCCAAAGAAGATATACAGACTGCCAACGAACACATGAAAGGATGCTCAACATCATTAATCATTAGAGAAATGCAAATCAAAACCACAATGAGATATCATCTCACACCAGTCAGAATGGCCATCATCAAAAAATCTAGAAACAATAAATGCTGGAGAGGGTGTGGAGAAAAGGGAACCCTCTTGCACTGTTGGTGGGAATGTAAATTGATACAGCCACTATGGAGAACAGTATGGAGGTTCCTTAAAAAACTACACATAGAACTACCATACGACCTAGCAATCCCACTACTGGGCATATACCCTGAGAAAACCATAACTCAAAAAGGGTCATGTACCACAATGTTCATTGCAGCTCTATTTACAATGGCCAGGACATGGAAGCAACCTAAGTGTCCATTGACAGATGAATGAATAAAGAAGATATGGCACATATATACAATGGAATGTTACTCAGCCATAAAAAGAAACAAAATTGAGTTATTTGTAGTGAGGTGGATGGACCTAGAGACTGTCATACAGAGTGAAGTAAGTCAGAGAAAAACAAAGACCGTATGCTAACACATATATATGGAATCTAAAAAAAAAGATTCTGAAGAACCTAGGGGCAGGACAGGAATAAAGACACAGTCGTAGAGAATAGACTTGAGGACATGGGGAGGGGGAAGTGTAAACTGGGACGACGTGAGAGAGTGGCATGGACATATATACACTACCCAATGTAAAATAGATAGCTAGTGGGAAGTGACCACATAGCGCTCGGTGCTTTGTGTCCACCTAGAGGGGTGGGATAGGGAGGGTGGGAGGGAGACACAGGAGGGAGGAGATATGGGGATATATGTTTATGTATAGCTGATTCACTTTGTTATACAGCAGAAACTAACACACCATTGTAAGGCAATTATACTCCAGTAAAGATGTTAAAAATAAATAAATAAAGATTACATGAAGTTCAAAAAAAGATAGCCAATCAGTGTTCTTACTTTAGTTATTAGCATTCTGTCAGACCTGTACAGTAATGATTAGTTACCCTTTATTGTACTTTTGGCATGTTTCCCATGTTTAATTTCATTGTAGAGAAGGAACACATAGTTAAGGAAATTGCAAAGAGGGGGAAAAGTTAAAATAGGGAAAATAATGACATAGATTCGAAACTGACTTAAACTTATTGTTGTAATAATACTTTTGCAAGTAGAGTGGAAAAGAATTATTTTTAAATTTGCATTTGAACTATTTTCTGCTCAGCCTCATAACTTTGAACTTGAAATAGTTTATTTCCTTTGGGTTAGAGATTATTTCCATCACAGCACAGGAAATAACAAGCATACATTAAAACAAATGAATAAAATAAATTCTAAATATCTGTTTGCTGAAAACACTAAAATTATTCATCAAGTATATTATGAATGTCTTAAAATATGTATGCATATATAGTCCTAAACACTTTTCCCTGTGAAGTAGTAGTATTACTTACCTGCTCTCTTGCTGGAATATAGTTTTAGTATCTGCCCAAAGACACTGTATTAAAAATGTATGTGAAAACGGCCAAGTTAAATACAGACTTTGTTACATGCTGAACTGTGGAGCAAAGTGTCATTAGAAGGAGCAGAACTATGGACGGCTCCCCTATATTCCGGCATTACTCAGTTCCCAGATCCCTGCTGTGTAGTTGTTCCACTCGCCAAGAAGCCTGTTAAAGAGCCCCCAAGAGCATGTGTACAGCCCTCCATGTTAATAGTTAATTGGTGAGGATGGCAAGATGAGAGGACAGCCGAACATGTGGTCTCTCAGACTCAAGCAGTAGACAGACCTTTAGTTATAATAACAGCAGCTGCTCACATTCTCACAACTCAACTGTTCAAAACTGTTGTCGAGTGAAGATTATAGTGGATTGAAAAAGAAAGAGGAAAAGTTACATCTAAGAAAAATAACTAAAACCCTACCTTGAAACTCTTCCTTCCTATTATCTTAAGTATGAGAATATTTTTTCAACTTTTAAAATCTTAAGTATAAATTTCCATATTAAAGATTGTTATATTTCAGCTACATTGAACATTCTGCTGCTTTTCTTCCTGTTTACTGTTAGAAACGCAAATGTCTGTACACCCTTCGAAACTTTTTAACGAGCTTTTTTTACACGGTGATAACTTTGAAGCTGTTACAATTGGTTACTGTTTGATTTCCATATCTAGCAACATATGAAACTCTAATGTTTTTTGGTCTTATAAATGAGAACTGGCTTACTATTAGCGAAATTTGTCATCCACTTGCAAATTATACAAATATTTTGTGCCTTTTAAATTAATTTTATTTGCAATTATCAGTGACAGTTCTGCTTAAGAAAAATGGTGACCAATAACATTTCTTCTTTTTGGAAATAGAAACTTAGTTTCATGCCTTATTATGATTATATTGGCGAGGCGAAAGGCAAATAAATTTCCCCTAGCTTATGCATTTTATTTACACAATATGTGACAGGTTGTTCTCAATTTGTATTTTTTATTGATTGAAAACACTTTTACCTGAAACTGTCAGGAAATAAATATTAAAGCACTTAGAGTTGTAATTAAAATAGGAAAGGTTATTTTTCTATACCTTTCTCACAGCTTTCCTTTCAAAAAGAAAATTTACTTTTTATTATTGCTAATATATTCAAGCTGTCATAATCTACACTTTTAAGGAATTTTCAAATATAAACAACCCAATAAATTTCTCCTTAACTATAATAATGCAGGAGTGAAAACTTCCTTGACATTTTTGATGATAAAATATGAAATAACTTTTTCTCATTCTACAATAATTCTTTGTATTGCTAGCATTTAATGTATTTGTGTATAGAACATTAGTTGGTAAACTATTTAACCTTTCTTTTATTCAGAATAGATTTTAGATTTGTAACTGGCCTATAACATTTTTATTGGTCATCACTGGCACTTCGTCAGTAATAACCCTATTCAGTTTTTATCATAAACCACTATTTTCCAACAATTTTATCTGTGGAATTTCCCTCCCCACCCTCCCCCCGCCTCCAGCTACCTCACTGAAGAAAACTATCACCAGCATTAGTTAGCTTATACCAAGGAAAAATCATTTTCTGAAGAAAAGCAGGAAGACAGGCCCTTGTTACATGTCTCTTGAAAACTGAAAGAAGTTTTAGTGTGTTATTTTAATTGATACATTTTCAAATCAATCCTCTATAATATTAATATATGAAAACTTTGAACCCACTGAAGTAAATGATGCAGTATGTTTCAGTGTGGAGAAATTCAGAGCAAACCTTTTCACATCCATAAACTTGTGTTCATGCTGAGTATTTTAGCAGCTAAACTCTAAGGCAAGCAATGGACAGCTATAGAACTAACCACTAATATAGGATTATGAAATGTGGACTCCAGTGGCCTTGTGAATTTCTCTCAGTGTGAAATCTTTTATTCTTAAAACAAGACCTAAGAATAATTGTATGGTAAGGGAACAACAGACTCTTATGAGTTTACAACTATAAAATTCTGGAAAATATTTTTTTTCTAATTGTTGATATGAGCATCATTATAGGAAAACATAACACCACCTTCTGCCGTATAACTTAATCTATCTTAAATGGTCTTTTAAAATGTACTTTATTAAGGAGAATTATTATTTGAAATGGTCTTTTTAAATACAGTTTGTTACAAATATTTAAGGCTGAAAATTACAGATTCAATCTCTTGATCACGACTATGAATTATTAAAGGATAAAGTTGGATATTCTGGGTATCAATTTTTCATATTCTCAACTAAGAATCTGCCTTAATTTTTCTAGACCTTCTCAACTACTCATATAGATTGCAAAAAATTAACATTTTTAAAAGTTTAAAAAGAATTATTTTTAATGAAATGAATCATATTAAACCCATATTAATTTACCATATTTGTCAAATTCCAGTCTTTGAAAATTTAGTAACTTCGTACAAGTCTGGTTGGGTGTAAACAGAGTCTGTTTTTCTTTACAACAACAAATAATAGAACTGTGTTTCAACTCTGCTCCTATATGCTTGGATTTATAAATTTTTATAGTTCCAGTGTTTTTTTCTTCTGTTTCATATTACACAATCTAGTGTTTGATTAATTTTTTAAATCAAATTTAGCTTGTATGCATTATACTTATATTTCTAATTTACTTTCTTGGTCCAGGATGTTTGAAAGTTTTTACACAAATAAACCCCAAATTTCTTATAAGTTTCTGTCTACGTAGAGCGTTAGGAGCAGTATATGTGCCATTTTGTCATAGTGTAAATATGCATATTAAATAAGGGTAGCATATTTAAAACTGTCAGTAAGATTCATGTGTGTCTTCAAAAGTAAAAAGAGTCATTTAGAAACCTTTTATTATAATTAATCTAACCAAATCATATTTGATAAGGCATACAATTAAAAATAATTTTGACTTTAAATACTTTTTTGCTTTCCCTAAAATTATGAAGTTTTGGTTCATGTGGCAATTCATACTATATAGTTCCTAGTAGTGGTGATGGTTGGTAAAGTACTATTTAGAGCCAAAATTTTCAAATATATCAATGATAGAAATAGTGAAATGTCTCATCACAGTATGGAGATTGAGTCATCTGTTTGGGCATATGGAATCTTTGGCTGCTGGACTGCATAGTCTTTATAATGCCCAATGTCCAGGCATGGACACAACTGTTCTGGGAGCAGAATCGGGGAGGGACTCTGTGTTTCATCTCCTTGAACATGATAGAAGAAAAAAAAGGGGGAGGATCTTTAACATTATTTTTATTATAGACTTTACTACATCACTTTTGTGTACAGAAAAGAAGTACAACTTAACTTAATTTTGTATTTATTTTACAAATAGAATTACTAAGCTTTTTATCTTGGGTGTTACAAGCTTTCTGAAAAACACCTATAAGAAAATGCAAATTTAGAATTATTCCTATTTATATACTTAGATGCATACCTTCCCTTAAAGAAAGATTACTGTCTTCAAAGAAGGGTGATACTTATTTCTTAATATCGAGACAAAACATGCTTGTAACGAATTATAATTTAAAGCTGTTTAAGTACCAGCTCATATATTATATCCTAACATTATTTTTTAGCCCTTTGCTATTAATTACATCATTATTACTATATAAAGAGTTCCCGCTTCTCTAATAATGTTTTCACACCCTATGTAGTTAATCTTTAATGTTGGGGAGGACGGGAGAGAGATTAAATTAGCCTTGTAACCTCTTTCTCTTCCAGGCTGATGATGGAAAATAAAAGCTCTTAGCCACAAAATGTAACACTTAGAATTAATATTTAATTAGACTAGCAAATTGTACACAGTGGCTGAAAGCTTCCGAAGAGTTTTTAGTGCCACAGTTGACCTACAGGTTTAATAATAACTCACTTCTAGAAGCAAGTGCCAGTTCAGCATAGTAGAGCCACTGTAAGAAAGTCCTGAGAGATTAAAATCAGCAAACCAAATGGCAGGCAGGGATTCCTGGGATGGAGCCTTCTGGAAAGCTGGGAGCTGGAATAGCTTTTAAGCCAGGATTCAGATGAGAACAGTGGGTGAAAAAGCTGATCCCTCCTGTTCTGGGAGCTTCTGGTTGTAGGCCAAAATCTTAGAACAGATTTTTACTAAATGTTTTTGCTGCAGCTATTAACTTACATTGAAAATCAAATATTGAATAATTTTTCTGTAAAATTTAACAAAATTTCTGTGTAAACATTCGTTCTTAATTTCTTATATATTAGTACATAATATCTGTAAACTCAGATCATTAGATTATCAGATGGGTTTGGCGCTGTACATCTATGCTGTTTTGCTGTGACATGCTGTTTCCTTGTTCCCTGTATAGTTGATTTATATGGTTCATTTCTATATTATTTCATTACGGGACATTATGCAGAGCCTGAGAAAGAGATTCTGAAGTCTGTAGCCCAAGAAATTTTTTCTTCCAGAAGAGATATATATCAACAAACATAAATCAGAAGCATTTTTAATTTTTAAAGACCTAATATTTATAAAAGCAATTCTACATTTGTTTATGCTTATGATGCAATTAAATTATAAGTAAATAATTGGACCTCCTGGTGAAACATTGGATCCTTATATCTCTGAGAAATTAATCTGGTGAAAAAATAGGATACCATGAGTTTGAAAATGTGCAAATACAGCACAGCCAACTAAAAAAGGAACACCTTACATAATTTGTTGGTTATATCTTAAATAATTGAAGGAAAGCTAGTCATTAGTTAAAAATTCAAGCAGGTGAGAACCTTGCCAGCAGAGGGAGTAGTCCTGTCTTCCGTCAGGTTCCCATCATATTCCCACCTGCCTCAGCCTTTTTCTCAGCCAGTCTCCCATCTGGACCTGGCTCTGTCAGCCTGTTCCTGATGACAGGCTATAATTTTATACTCAATATGGGATTATTCTAAGCTGATTTTAAATTTTAGTATCTTTAACCTACCACTGCATCGCAAACATCAGCTGGATGCTCTGTTTGATATTTGGATATTAGCAGTTGTTTTTCCAGGCAGGGTGTGAGCTTTTGGACATCTGCGAATTGCATTTTAAGGGTTTCATGTATAAAGTAGTGAGCAACAAATTTCTGATTTAGGAAGTTACCCATAAAAGATTTTAAAATACAAGTAAATTTCCATGGGAATAATTTCTATAATATGAAACTAGATGATGTGTAGTTTATTAAAAATGCCTAAAATTAATTTTGAATATTTTGCTATTATTCTGTTCAGCCTATTCATTACAGCATTTTGTTCAGTCCATTTATAAGGGTTTTCAGAATTGTAGGGTTTTTTAATGTTTTATATAATAACTTACTAAAAAATAAAACTGATGTAAACAAATGTTCTGCAAAGCATGTAGTATTTGAGACCAGGGTAAATGTAAATAATATATCTGAAAATAACATCATGTGTTCTTTAAAAAATGCTTCAATTTTAAGAAACCAACATTTTCATACCAAAATATAGAATAACAAGTGTATGATTAGATGGAAAACAAAAAATATGGCTCCATTGCTTAATCCTAGTAAAAATCCTGGTATTTGGCAACATACTCAGCAATTTCTTTTGCCCTTGAGGTAGCTATATTTACCATTAGCTTCTTTGTGGATATGTTTTAAACATTAGAAAAAGGAACTGAAATATGTTGTTTTATGATTTCCCTCCATGAATATCAATATACAATGCTACCGAGAGAGTGTTGCCATTAGGATTTTTTTAATTTACAGAAGTTCCTCCATATTTTAAAATTGTATGTGACTTTGAATAAAGTTCAGTATTAAATCTGGAAAGATTTAATCTAATACCTTCACTAAGGTTAATATTATTATTAATATATATTAGTATAATTTTGATAAAATTATATTCTTTCTTAAACTCAAAATTAATTATGAATATAATTATCTCCCCACTATCAATTTTTTTTTTTAGTAAAATAAGAGACTAATGCACAGAAGTAAGTGACAACTCTGGGAAGGTGAGGGAAGGCATGTAAAAAGTTACAAACTGTATAACAGTTTTTTCGGGGTTTTTTGCGGTATGTGGGCCTCTCACTGCTGTGGCCTCTCCCGTTGCGGAGCACAGTCTCCGGACGCGCAGGCTCAACGGGCATGGCTCACGGGCCTAGCCACTCGGCAGCACGTGGGATCTTCCCGGACCGGGGCACGAACCCGTGTCCCCCTCATCGGCAGGCGGACTCCCAACCACTGCGCTACCAGGGAAGCCCTAATTTTATTATTTCATAGTCTTGATTTCAATTGAATGGAGAACTTAATAAGCATGGAAAAACAAATACCTCATTAAATATCCCTAGATTTATCCCTTCATTCAAGTTTCTTTTTTTTATTACACGACAAAAAAAAAATGTCATGAGTTGTGGTATGTTTGTGTTTCTAATATCATTTTTCAAAAAATGTTATTATAACTTGAGCTGTTAAGTAGAATACTTGCTTTTCTTGTGGTGATTCCCTCCCCACCACAGACACACACATCGTTTCACATAGTAGGGTCAAACATAAAGTAATTTAAATATTTCTTTAACTTTTCAATATTAACTTGATAGTGCTTTTGTGCTATTGTAGTCCCAAATCTGATGTGCGTGCCATACTCAGATGGAGCTCAACCCTTCATATTGTGTGTTTGCTGTCTTTCTTATTGAGTAACCCAAGAACTTATTATAATTTGAGGCGTTTCACAAATGCTTTATGTCAGTTGATTTATTCCTTTCAAGCTTGTTGATAGTTAAGTGATTGGTTAATTACTTTTTAATTATCTTGTTAAAATCTTTCCTGGAAGTATATATTGTATTGGTACAAACTATATCGTTTATATTGTTGAGATAATTAAGTCCAAGTAAGTAAGGAAATATTCAGAGTTTTTTGATATATTCTCATTGTTACTTGGTTACTCTAAATAGGTATCTCAACTATTTTCATTAGAAAACAAAGGGAGCTTCCTGTGGCAGTAGTTGAATTTTTATCTCTTAACAAAGTTCTTAATTTTGGCTTTATGAGCTTTGAATTGGAAAATAGCATTAAATTAACCTTCCTTTATTTAAAATCTATTTAATGGATTTGGCATATCCTAATAAAAAGCAGTTACCATTCTGTAGAAGTAAATAGGAAACATTCTATGAAACCAAACAAGGAACAATCAAAACAAAAACTCTGTGAAGTTTTTTGTGAAATTAAAATTGGAGTAAGAAGGTAGTCAACTGGACATTCCGATTTGCCTTTTTTATTTGCAACATCATTTGACATAATTTAAATTTAAGTAATTAATTAAGAAATTACACCACAACAGAAAGTTTTAAGAACCTTTTATGTAACTTAATACAATGCTATTTGGGATTGCCAGCAAACTCTTAAAACTCCTGGACCCTGGCTCTCTCCTGGCTTCCCTCCTAGTCATGTCTTGGCTACTATCCAGAGCTGACAACTTTCACCCAGGACTGAAGGGCGATTTGCCTAGTATAAGAAAGATTTTTGAGTCATCCTAGATTTTCACATCCAGATGGGCAGGAAGGAAGAGTGGCAGTATCATTGTATATATTTGGGTGATGTCATTATGCCATGCATGTGGTGTAACCATTAATTTACTCATACTGGTGAATCCTGAATGTCCTTACTCAAATATTCCTTATTGGCAACTATATTGCAACAACTTCAAATTTAACACAAAAATTATTCAAAATTTATGTCTAAGTAATAGATGCACAAATACCTTTACTTCTCCATTTCCAACTACATACATATACTGTAGACTAAAGAGGTTTCGCATCTTGGCTAATAACATAAAAACACTTAGACTCTCTTAAGATGAGAATATAGAAGTTCCAGTTTCCAGGCCTCTGCTAAAATCATTATGCTAAAGCTTTCTGAACATTGCAGGTTATAATAAGACAATTTATTGTCCATAGTGCATTATTCCTAAAGTGAATTGTGATTATTATGCTTTTAAGGATTTTTAAAAGCAGTTAACTTTAGATTCTTTTAAGTAAATTTACCTACCTTTATCTAAAAGACCATTTAGTATTAATATTATGATTTGAAAGACATTTTGACAAGAGTGGTTTTAAGGTACGATTACATCAATATACCACGTTCCCTATGAATCTTGGAGGTAAAGAAGTAATCTGTAACACTATTTGAACTTTTAAAAAAGTAAGTACCTTTACATGCCCAAATATCTTTTATGCTCCTACAAATAACTGGAAGACTGAATGAGTTTAGGATAAAATTCATCTCATTCAGAAACTTAGATGTTATCCTTATATAATTTCCTGTGCTTTTTATTTTATAGACATTTTTCAGATATCTATACAACTTTCACAATTAATCTGGTTTGCCACATTACATAAACTGTTTTCTAGAATTGCTGTGCAGAAAGCAGTAAGCTCACCGTTAAATGTAACTTATATTATGGTAATGATTAAAAGTTTATTCTTGTTCTGATACTTCATGGAAGCTTTTAAGATAGAATTTCGTTTGTAGTTAATAACATGTAAACCTATGGAGCTTAGCAATATGACAAATGAAATATATGTATGAGTTTCTGAGATTTTAAAATCTAGGCTGTCTGTATCTTTTATATTAATTCATCAGTTTTCCTCTGCAAGGTGGATAATTGATATTTTTAATCTCCCGCAAATTACCTTAAAAAGACTTATAATGTAGATAAATATTACAGGATGTTAAGTGGTTTATTAGTCAATTTTAAGGTTAAATTAAGGAAAGAAACCTTCTTTGAAATAAATGTCATGTTGACCATTTAAATACACAGGACCTTGCTTATATACTACTAGAATGGAAGACTAATTCCATACTTAAACGTTACAATTTCTGTCATTCATAAGCCCTAGTTTATATCACTGAAATGCTGATATTTGAGTCGTAACAAAAATTGACTTTTATAATTTTAGATTCAGATATTTAGATACAAAGGCTCAGTCTTCTATTTATAGATAAAAGGAAATCTGACCTTTTTGATTAAGAAATATTGTCAGTAGCCTTTATAAGTGCTTGTTCATCTGAGGGTCCATGGCAGGAGTACTCTTCCCAGTTGAGTTTATCCTAAAAATGAAATGATAAGAGTCTGCTGGTTGTTATCTAAGATCCTTCTTAATGGGAGAACCACATGGTTATTCTTCATCTCCCACTTGTTCTCACCCTCTACAGCCAACTCAGCCATACCCCACCCCCACCCCAACATTGTTCAGTACTCAGCACAATGAATCATTTTCAAGTTGACTCATTGTGAACTGTCTCCCAGCTGTTGGAATGTCTGGCAGACATTTTTGTTTGGGTGAAGAATAACTGGCTGAAACCCAACCTGGATGAGCTCGATATAATGGTCTTTGGCTAAAGAAATATTGAGAGGAGCATGTTTATGGCCTTTGAAACCCCTGTTATTCCTGGAGTAAGACCATCCCCTGTGGCATAGAACTGAAAGTAAGGGATCAATCTGGATTATTTTCTCACCATTGAATGAAAAATTGCCTTGGAAAAAATAGGCATTTCCAAATGATGTTCGTTTTTCTATTCTTGGTACCTCCCCCCCGTGATTGAAAGTATTAAAGACAATTAAGGGTAATTACTTTTGCTGCTTCCTTTTAAGAGCACTATTTCAAAGGCTGTAATATTCTCTTCATAACACACATTTCTACTTACAGAGGAGTTGCAAAGTACTGCCCTAGATGTGAGTTAACTAGTCACTTCAGCATAATGTTTAGTGACAGAGGCTACTGTGTATTTCAAACCAAGTCAGTTAACATTAACCAACCCTCTTTTATTTTTCATTCTTATGCGATCTTTACAAGAGAACTTAAACAGAGGAATACCAGTAAGCTCAATAGTCAATCACATTTTCAGAAAGTGAACATATTTGATTGTATTTGGACTTTTCTTAACAGGGGACATAGCATGAGACTGTAAATTGTCTTGACTGTTTTACATTTCCCATACTTTTTTTTAAGGATTAGTTTTAAAATGGTATATCAGTGTATAAAATGGGAGTTTCAAAATTATAAAATTTTATAAACAACAATCTTTTCAACTTAATCTGATCTTCAGATCAAATATTTTTCTAAGGTGTTATAGCCTATAAAATAGTTTTCAAACCTATCGCCCTATCAGGAGTTATAAGGAATACTGAACTTTATTAAATAAAATAATTCAAGAAAACCTGCAGATTATTGTGATTATATTTTTAATTATTATATTTTTTATAGCCATGAAATTCTGGGTATTTTAGAACTATTGCTATTTAAAATGTGACATCTTTTATAATGTATTGTTCAGCAGTATTTTTGATTCAGGTCTGGTTGTGTTGGGAAGGAAAGGGTAGGCTACTAGTCTAGTGCTGGTCATCTACAATCTTTTCTTTGCCTTTATTGTTATTACAGAGTCAAATAGCAGCATCTGGAAAGAGAGAATAGAAGACTGCAGAGCTGGCCATGCTGCAGACTCTTAGCTGGACCCTTCCATGTTTCTAATATGATACAGAGGACCTCAGCTATTATAAGGCTGGGACGTGGTCCCCGTTGACAGATGTTAGTGGGATCTTCCCTTATACATTATACTGTACTATATACTGCTTCTAAATTCTGATGTTTATCAGATTTTCCGATGGGCACTGGGTAAAGTAATTTGAAAAAATAATAGTATATGAAAATAAAGGTAGCCTTGCCCCTTAAGACAAGAGAAAAACTATTCTTCTATGAATACTAAGGTATGCCCCCTCAGCTCTTCAAATTAGAATAGCATACCTACATGGGCCATATTTTTCATCCAGTTTTCCACCTGTGGTAGCTTTAACTTTTTTTTTTTTTTGGTAGCTTTAACTTTTAAGTTATTTCTTCATGTTGATAGTCTGTCTTCTCTACAATTTGTCATTGAGATGGCATAATGACATTGTCTAGGTGGTATATTTTAAATATAACATGAGTGTTTTGTTTCCTTGTTTTACAGAATAAAGCAATTATTGCTCGTGTTACGAACTTGTCAGATACAGTAGTTGGTCTGGAATCATTTATTGGTTCAGAGAAAGAAACCAACCCATTATATAAGGATTATCATGGTAAGCAGCATCTTTATAATGAAAAGGGTGTGTTCCAATTGCCTGGAAGAATCTTGTCCAGTCATAATATCTACTGTCATGTAGCATGAATTTTATTTTTTAATATATCTGTTAAACTTTTTTCCTTCCTGGCCAATCTTTCATGGCAGCTTGTCACCAAACTACATTATGACTAAGAAGCATAGTAGCTATTTGAAAGGTGTCAAACCCAGGTACTAAGGCATGGCTCAGTCAGATGTACATTTTGTCCCTAAAGTTGCTGTGAAATCAGTCTTACTTATTAACCATGTTAGAAATAAGTATTATATAAATTCTAATAATAACAGCTATGTATAGTGGTTTATACTTTACAAAGCTTAGCTGTATGATAAATAAAATTCATACTGTATTACAGTTACAAAGTCCTAGTCAATCACATTTTCAGAAAGTAAACATCTTTTATTATATTAGGACTTTTCTTTGATCATTTTGTTGTTAGAGTTATTAGCAAGTTTTAAAATGTTACCACCCTAATATAAACACAGGTCAAGTAATCAGGCTTCTTACTTATATTTTTTGACTTTTAATAGTATTTTAGTCATTCGGTTAATTTGGGGATTTTTTAAAATAAAAGTTCCTACATAGAACTGTCTCAATAGGGTAAGTTTAGTAGTTATGCTTATCTTAGATCTAAGCTGAATATAGAGTATGGTGAATACTAAATTTTTACCTATTTATTATTCTGAATGAATACTAATTATTGTAATTATTATTGTGGAACTACTATACTTCCATGGAAAACCTTAGTCTAAAGACTGAGTAGCTTATTTGAAGCCTGCTACAAGATTGTGTAAGATTGTGATTGTAGGACTGTGGCAATTTCTAGAGGCTACCAACAAAAGGATTATAAGATACTTATGACCACCAGGGCTTTAAAGAGCTGGCGTAAAACCTTTTAAAAAAATAATAAAATAGCATGATCTAACAATCGAGTATTTTTTAAAAGGCTAGAAAATATAAACTGTGAACACAAACTACATAAAATAATTTGCCTCATGATCATTGCATAAGTGTGGATGTGGTATATGCCCAAATTAACCCTCTATATAATTCATTTAATGTATTACTATTGCTTTGGTAGGAAGAGAACTGTTAAGGTTAAACTATTTCCCTTTTTTTTCTTTTTCTAAAATTTGTATTAAACTATATATAATATTGTATTAGTTTTAGGTCTACAACATAATGATTTGATATAGGTATATATTGAGACATATAATATTGTATTAGTTTTAGGTCTACAACAATGATTTGATATAGGTATATATTGAGAAATTATTACCACAATAATTTTAGTTAACATCCATTACCACACATAGTTACACTTTTTTTTTTTCTGTTGGTGAGAACTTTTAAGATTTACTGTCTTAGTAACTTTCAAATATACAATACAGTATTGTCAACCGTAGTCACCGTGCTACACATTACATCTCCAGGATTTATGTATCTTATAACTGGATAAACTATTTCTTTAATTTATTATTTACATTTTATGTTAAAACAACTGAAGTTAAACATTATCTTTATGTTATATCTGAGTATCATTTGTAAGTACTATGAGTTTATAAATTTAGTAAAATCATATTCTGTATTTTAAAAAATATTATTTTGATTGAAACATTTCAAGGGTTGAAAAGCTATGATTTTTTTGTGCTGAAATCTCTGGATTGATCGGTTTTGTTTGCCACAGATTAATGGATGATTCTGATGATAAGTAAAGTTTCTGTTAATAAGAAGGACCTGACGAATGATTGATTCACTCTGTAAGGCCTCCTGATTTAACAGTTAGCTAAACAAGCCCTTACAAGGTTAAAATGAGAAATGTGCAAGTGGAAGTATGGTGTGATTATTTCTAATATATTTTACTAAACAACTCTGTATGAGATATTTTTAATTTGTATGTAAGAGCTGTCTTCTTAATAACACCTTTTGCATTTTCTTAAGTTTAAAAAATTAAGTCAGATATTTTAGTGAATTATTTTTGAAGGGGCCATTTCTAAAGTTAAGCGCTTGGAGGTTGACCCTTTTAAGCTAACAATAATACATTACTAAGCGTCCAAATACACACGCACAAAACTATATACTAGAGAAGCAATTATGTAAATAAGATTTATCTAATTTGTTCGAATCTGGATTTCCCTTCTTCCTCCATGTTGAGGGATCAGTGTCTTTGGGATGGTAATTTTTAAATATGGGCTGAGTCAGGCAGAGAGACGCGCTGAAGAATCTTCCATGTCTTCGTCTGTGGCAAATGACCCCGAGTTTAGTCAGAAACTGCATTAAGCTGCACAAAAGCCATCCAGTGCCCTTGTCAGAAAAAATTAGCAAGTGTTTCTATTGACAAGAGGCCAAAGCTCACGGTTTACCTAGCACTGTTACAAAGCTTATAACAGCTACATAAAGGTCTAACATGCCACAGAAATGAGTGTCTTGGGATGGCATGGGGGTTAATGTTTGATCCTAGAGTGTGCTCTGAAATGTAGTTTTCTTCAATGGTTTGTTCAAGTCATTAATAAGGTATAAAATGAAATACTTTTCATTAGTGCTTCACTGGTTATCAGTAACCCATAAGCCTTGTTTTGCTGGCTGCTTACTGGTGCATTTAATAAAATAAAGATCACTCAGTGGTGCCGTGGGCAGCATGCAAGGTGATAGCCATATTTGCTTACTGTAAATACAAGAGAAAATCACACACAAACCGGCTGTAGTTTTGACAAGTATTAAGATCCTTCTTTACATCTGTACTTCTGTACCAAAGTGCAATTAGTTTTCCTCGCACAAGGATTTCTGTTTATCTTATTCTGCTTGATTACTTGAGTATAATCACACCATTTGCTTCATTGCTCCTGGTAGTAAGCTCCAGTTTTAAAAGGGGGAGGATGCTTGTGTGTAAATTTACAGAATTCTGCTGTAAGACTCTTTAATTTATGCATCCAATGACAGCATTTTTTAAATTTTTTTAATCTTCTTTTCACAAGGTTTGATTCATATACGGCAGATTCCTCAGCTTAATAACTTGATTTATGATGTATCAGATGTCAAAGACTTAGCTTTTAAATTAAAAAGGAAGCTATTCACCATTGAGGTAAGAGAGAATTTTTATGTTTGAGTCACAGTCTTGAGGTAAATAGTATCTCTTTTTCTTTTACTTTAATGAAATTCATAGGAGATATTTCATGCTAAATATTTTTAAGTTCTTTTGATGTTAACAGAATAATTTTTTTAGACTATCCTTCTTTGTCTTTTATTTTAATGGTATATCATAAGAGTACAGCAAAAATGATTTTGTTTTAAATGTCTGTTAAAAGTAAGGTCCAAACTTACATGAGAAGTATGACGTGCATATTTCCAAGGCTTTCAAAAGCGTGTTTAATTAAATGTTAATGAGCTGTGCTTATTTGTGTGTGGAGTGTGAATGCTACCCACAATTGTGTATGGCTAAGAAAAGAAGATCCTTATCTACATTCTAAAAGCAGTTTTCTTTACGATTAGTGAAATCACCTTTCCTCTTTCCGTGCTGAATAAAACAAAAGTATAATTTACACCAGCGTCTTTAAGTAAATTTTCTACAGAAACTTAAACTTTTTTTGTGACCCTTTATGCCAGCAATAGTGACAGGAAGTAGTAGTGCAAAAGATTTATTTCAGCTTAATCTTGCTAAAGAGTAAATGAACATAGCACTATTAAGCAATTAAAGTTGGTGTATTTATTAATGAAATAAATGCTCAGAAGAGAGAGAGAGATGGCTTCTGGGTGATGTGATAGTTATCAGTATAGTCACTGGTGCAATTTTTTTTAACAAAGACATAAAACAGCCAAGCAGCCTTGACAAACCATTTTGTTTAATCTCTTTTCAAATGAAAAGCTCTTAAGCAGGCCACTTGTCTTAACTGCTTGAAACCATAAAAAGAGAGAATTGCCACCAATAAATTAGCATATTTTTAACTTCATCGTCAAATGATGGTCAATGTGGCTTGGCACTGCTTTGGTGTTTGGGACTTCACCCCTAAGTGACCACTCTGGCCCTTTTTTGACCCTCTGCCCTCTTTAGCTGGCCACTTGATAAGGTAACTTAATGGTGCTCTCTCTTTTTCTCTTTCCCTTCCCATTTGCAAGTGGCACTAACCTATAAATCATTGTAAGGGCCCTATCCAGTGACAAATTAATGTGCCCTCCTCCTAATTAATGGTCATCAATGTCCTTAATTATCTAATCCTATTGAGAGCAGTTAATAGTTAATCAGGCAGCCAGTTCTTCAAGCAGGTCATCTCTGCAGGAGTGTTAGAAGTTTCTCATCTGGGGATGCTCCCTTCAAAAGCCACTTAAAGCCAAAAGAAGGAGAGTGTAGAAATAGTGATTCTTGAGCTAATTTGCCTTAGTTCTCAAAAGGAACCATTGAAATGGAACCCAACACTGTAATTGTTCAACACTGTTTCAGTTTTTCTGACAGAATATTGGGTAATTTACCATAATATTGCTAACACTTTTAGAGGGATAAAGTTATAGTTGTTATCATCACAAGGAAAGCAAGCCTCCTCATTTTCTTTTAGGTGGAATTTATATATTTAATGAATGATATAAAATGTTTTTCTCCATGTGGCACCTTTCTCCCGAGATGAGTATTCTGACAACCAGGTCTAAAGTATCATGTCTGTCACCATACGCACTAAACAAGGAGATTCCTTAGTGAACAAAATATTGCACCCAGAGAGGATGGTTAGCACAGTAACGTGAATCATGTTTATTTTCTCTCTCCCTCTCTCACACAGACACACACACACACGCACACACACACACACACACACACACACAAACTAGGTCTTATTTTGGGGGTGAGGAGTAGAGATAAAGGACTTACATGTCAAGTAGGACCTCTCCTTCGAATAACTAGGTTCTAATAGTGACTACATTTTGCTACACTTTACCACTGGAGCTGGTAAAAGATCTAGGTTTCTGTTGCATTTCCTCTCTCTTGTTCCCACTATGCTAAACTAAGAGAACCGTTATAATTGGTCACCCTATGATTTGGAAGCAGTATTTAAAAACAAAACACAAGTAGGTGGTTGTTCTTTTTTTTAAGTTAATATTCAATAAAGTTGATCAAATCTTTTACCTTTTTGGCTTATAACCTAAATGAATATGTTTTCTTTTAAGTATAGAAATATAAGTGAAACATATTCTAAATAACTTATTTACTTATGCCATAACATTCAGTTTGGTGATTAGAAAAAAATGTGAATTAAAGAATCAAACCTAACAGAAGTTATAGGATAAAATCATGTATTTCATGAAAGATTAAGTGCTTTAAATGTAGCATTGTACATTATAAGATGCATATGGAAACAGATAGCAAGTCTTTCGTGATATATTATGGGCAATGGAAACAAGAGGATTCCTTCATCAAGTGGCAGTGTTTTGATATGCACAACAAATAAATATATTTTAAATTGCCTTGATATTTAAAAAATAAGGAGATGTACGCTATACTAGTCTGTAAAGTCTGAGGCTATAATATACCAGATATTGAATCCGTGGCTTTCTTTCAGAAGGAAAGGTGGTTTAGCAGGTAAAGCAAAAATAACTTTTCTGATTCCATGCAGGTAGATTTGTTACATGTGGGAATTTACTGTGAGTAACATGGTCTCAAAATGTGGCACAGGTGGAAACAAGGGGCAAAAGAAACAAGTAAAAACCCTCATCTCTATTTTTAGCATCACTTTTCTTTGATTTATTAAATCATTGCCTTTTTTCATATGAAAACTGAATATGTTTTTACTAATAGCCACCCAGGGCCCCTAACAGGTAGAGCAACTTTAACCAGTAATCTCTAGTTTCTTTGAGTGATTTGGAGAAGGCAAAAGAATATTTCTCCCTTTTTGGAGCATGTATTAGTATTGTCCAGATTCAGGTGGAAGCATTTGTCTAATCACAGTTAATTTTTAGTGATACTTAGTATTCATCATCTATAAAGCTGTATGAATTAGCCCCTCTACAAAAACCATAGCAGGATCATATCTACGATAATGACACTAAAATCCTGGCATGCATTCTGAGTAAGTAAAAGAGAAAGTTTATAGTTGATTCAACATGGCTTCAGGTTAAAAGAAATAACTTTCCAATTCTTTGAATGTTGATAATCCTTGTAAACTATACATAGTAATTCTCTAGCATATCTGATTAACCGCAATATACTACTTATTTCGTGACCTTACCATAGCTCCATTCAATCATAGCTAGCATTTATGAAGCCTTCATTGTGTACCTGGCACTGTTCTGGCTTATTTATATTTTCTGTATTGAGATTAAATATTTTATAACCAAAGGTTTTACTAAGGTATAATAATAGACTCAATATATGGAAACTATGTCTTTTTCATCTTTGTATCTATCCCAGAACTAAGAAGAGTCACAGGCTTAGTAGGTATAAAATCTCTGCTGAAATATATGTAATATAGATAAATTATGGAGTTTAAAGAATAGCCCAAATAATACAGCTATAAATATTATGTAAGTTCCACTGGTCAAGTGACCTATAAACACTACCTTCTCAGTTAAGTTCTATAAAATGTATAACTTGGTTACATAGCTTCACTTCCAAGATGAAATAACTACTTAGATTTGTATTTTTTCAGTTTCTATAATTTTTGCTTCTCTGATGTTGGGATCATCATTAACCAGTTTTCTGTTTATATTAGTAATTATGATGTAATTATAGTCCATAAGAGATTTGGTAAGATTTGAAATGTAGCTGTATTTAATTGGATGACATGATAAGAGCAGCATTTTTACTTGCATTTAAGATTATTGTGCTGTTTTGATTTTGTATTGTTCAGTTTGGTCATATCTTAACACACTCTAGTAATCTAATTTTCTAATATAAATAATAATAATGTATTACTATATTAGGTGCAGACCCTATTAAGGTTATTACAAACAAGGTTTCTGCTTTAGTGATGGGACAGTTTTCTAGCTCTAAGATTCAGTGTTTCTATGTTCAAGTCAGAAAGTATGGTTACTGGGGTATACTGGAATATACAAAAGACATTCACCGTTCACTGCAAATTTTCAGTATAAAGATAAACAATACTTATGTAGGCTTTTAATTGATTCAAAAATAGTGAGTATCATAAATATCATATCTGTGTGGGGTTTGTATGCTAAATGAATACTAAAAGTTCAGAAAATCAAAGTAAATCAACTTTATTCACGGTTGTCTTGTCATACTTTGCCCCTAATTCAGAATACAGGACCTCAGTACCTCTCCAATCACCAAGAACTTCTTCTCACAGAATAATTAATCAACCTGTATTTATGAAGAAACTATTATTTTTTATGCACTTAGTAGATTCATTCTTAAGTATTAAGACCAGAATAGTATATGCCATCCATATAGATTAGCTTTATATTAATACTACAATATACTTGATATGATTCAGTGGAATTATTTGAAATTTTTACATATTAGAAAAGCATAAACTTTTGCAAACTACAAGGGTGTCAGTCACTGTGACAACCTTGGACAATTTAGAGTGTTGCATGATATCTTTGGTCCTAGGTTTCCTTACTCCCCTACACTTTTTTAACAGCTTTTCTAGTTCTTAAATGAGAAGTAGAAAGGTGACTGTATGTTTACCATATCTAGAGGTAGAGGGAAGGGAGAGTTAACTTATATGTCAGTTCACAGTTGTGTCACAAAAATTTTAAATATGGAAACATAAATGTCTGGCTCAGGAGCATTATTAGGTTGTAGTATCATGAACCATGTAGTCCAAATATACCTTTTCTGATAATGATGCCCTCCACAAATATTGATTGGTATTTCAAATCCCACATATACTGCAGTTAGCAAAAAGAAAACCAAAGTGGAACATAGACATCTATTCTTATAGATAAAATCATTTGTCAAAAGTAAACCCAAATTAACATTCTTTAACAGTAGAAATATCATTTTATACTGTTCACATTTTAATGTTCATTATATTATCATCCCCATATTTACACTTTAATTCCCAAGTGATGTAGACATACAGTAATGTCATACAGGTTTCACAGAATCTCCAGAAGCTGGGTTACTACTATGCTCTATATATTTCACATGTCATAGTGAGCCTATCAAAACTGCATACCACCTTAAAGGGAACACAGTTTTGAGACTCTGTCTAATCCTATTTCTTCCCACTTTGGAATCTTAATTAGAAGAGATAAGAAAAAAAAAACATCATTTAACTAAATTATTGTCCTGAATCTGTAGCAAAAGGTATAATCCGAAATTGGGCCAATTAGTGAACCCATAGTTAGCTATGCTGCAGCGAACAATTTGATTAGATCTGACACCATCCTAGTTCCCACTGTTGTTTTGCCAGGTATGATGGTCAGACTTCAAAGAGCTTGAGGCATCAGCAGGGCAAGGTTTGGAGGCCAGCTTAGGTCCGGTTGTTAATCTCTCTGCTAAAACCACAGCAGCTCTCACACAAAACAAGCTTACACGACACAATCATGCGGTATTAAAGTTAGGGTTGAGTCATGCCAATTTGCCTTTGATTTTTTGATGATTGACCAAAGATGGCTACATGACTAGACACATGCTAAAAGTATACTGATTAGGTAAGTTCCCAAAATATTTGAAGTATTTTTTAACTTCCTATATAAATGTTGTGAAAGCTTATTCCCTTTGATCAAACTTCCAAAGTAATAGTACTATATTGGGGGTGGGGGGGGGGAGGGAATGAGTATTTCTTACTGGCAGCTTGAATCCCAAACTTTTCACTTACTGCTTCATAAAAATTTGTCTTTACATTAATAATTCCTTAAGGAGAATGTAGAAGGAAATAAAAGGAAATTGTTTCTAAGTGGTAAGCTTTTTAAAAACCTATTAAGCGTGTTGAAAGAAAAAACATTTTTCCCTGCATCATTTATCTTCACTACAATTTTTCTGAAATTTCTTTATAATTATTTTCCACTTAAATGTTGAGTAAAGTGCCCTTCCAGGACGTGATTGCATAAGTGTTCTTTTCTCTGCATTCTGATTTGTTGGAATATTGCAGCAATAGTGACATGTTTCCATTCTGAGAAGAGCCTAAGGCTGCTTTAGTATTATTCCAAATGATTGAAGCTGCCATCTTGCTGACTTTCCCTTAGGCAGCATAAGGCCTGTTTGCTTTTGTGTTCGTTTCACATGCTTCCTGTGAGTTTGGCTGGCAGAACATCAGTGCTTCTCTTGGCAAGGAAGAGTAAGTTCATGTTTGGCTATTACATATCTTAAAGTTTCTGTATGGTCAGCGACACCTAAGATATTAAACTTGTAACTCATTACATCAAATGAATCCTGTTTCTTTGAGAGATGCTTTTAAATATCTTATGACACCTTGACTTTGAATCATTTCTATAAAAAAAATCATCCTTTTATAAATTGAACTTAAGGTCTAATATTTCACACTGCACTATTTTTTATACTAATTCCTACTGCATTTTACTTAGGAAATTTAAGGAAAGCATATATTTGAATAGCGAGATAGTTGCATAAAGCAAAAGTCAAATACTTAGAATCTTGCCATATAGTCTTCAGTCCATGGGTCTCTCCTAAAGATCCTGTGGTACCTACTGTAGTGCAGTAATCTCACCTTTGAGACCAGGATGATACAGATTTAGCATTGCATAAGGGTGCAAGTAGAAAAATATCTCTTCTCCTTCCTAAATTTTGCAGATACAAACATTTTTGTATGTGTTCTATGATGTGGCTCCAGGAAAATTATATTGCAGTACTTCAAGGATTGTTTTTTAAAGCCTTTGTAGAACTGCTGTAGCAGAATTCACTCAGTTTACATGTTATTCCCTGAAACACTTCCCCCCACAATGTGTTACTTATAGTGTCTAAGGAGGATAGGAAAAGAGGAAACAAAAAATGATGACAAATCATGGCTGTCCCATTTCATCAGCTAAATGCATTTTTATGTTCCTAGGAGGTAAGAACATATATTTTACTAATATAGCCTCCAAGGTACTTGAAAGAGTAAGAAATACATAGCAGAGCTTAATAAAGATGGTATCCATGAGCTTTTTGATTGATATAGGTAGCTTTGAGGATACTTTTATACCAAAAACATCCTTAGTCCTTCAATGTCTTTGCACAGCAAATGTCCAGAATATTCATTCCTCCATTCCTTTTATGGCTTTTTCTTATCGCTGGATTATAGATTAAATAGTCCAATCTCCTTCTTAGAGAGGTCTTCCCTGACTGGCCCATCTGAAGTACTCACTCAGCTACCTTCTATCATGTACCCTATTTTAATTCATAGTGTAACACTTATGTATTACTATAGCTGTTTATCAGTTAATTTGTTTATTTTCCCAACCTCACCCAACCTTACCTGTTGTAAGCTTCACAAGAGTAGGGACATACTCTGTCTTGTTTGCAGCTAAATCCTGAGCATGTGTAGTAGGCGTTCCATAAATATTTGTTAAACTGTTAAAGTGCTATTTTTAAAGTAACTTGTATCTATCATAACTTTCTTTAAAAATGTGTGTTGAGTATCTCATTTATTCTAGGCATTGTGCTGGGTACTTTCACATACATTACCATATTTAATTCTTATTTGATCCTCATAGGAACCCTTGCCGTAGGCATTATAATGCACATTCTAATAAGGAGACATAAGGAGTTATAAAACAGTCCCAAAGTCATAGAACTGTGCTTGTAGCCAGGACTCAATTCAGATCTTCTGACTCCATGTGCAGAATCATACTGGAAAGTTAACATGTTCAGGAGCTCTGCTAATTATTATTAATAAAAACTTAAAAGTTTGATTGAGTGTTTAACAGAGTCCTGAGACTACTACGTGTGCTTTATAGACATTTCCTCATAGATCTCACAACGCCATGTATCACTATTACCTATACTATACATGCGAGGAAACTTAAGGTTCACAGAGATCAAGCAACTTAACTTAGGCAAAGACACAGAGTTAATACTAACTGACAGAAATGACACTTACATTCAAGTCTGTTTTATTCCAAAGCCTGTGCTCTTAACCACTAACTACTCACCACACCCCAAGATGAACCACCATCTCATCTTTAGTACATAAGCCAAAAAAGCCTCTGCCCTGATAAAAAAGAATGAACCTCCAAAAAATGTGTAGGTATATATGTAGGTGCGTACATATATGTACAGGTAAACATAACGTGTGTATGTATGTATACATGCATATTTATACATAATCTTTTAACATTCAAGTTAAAAATTCTTTTGTTCCTAACAAGAATTTCTACTCTAGTTTTATAAATACATTATAAAACTCAGACTGGATTTATCTTAGCTTCTCTGTTATATAATACTTTGCTGTGTTATATGTGTGTGTATTGTGTGTGTGTGTATGTATACACACACATATAATATAGCAAAATATTTTATATATATATTTATATAATTAGGGTCGCAGGGTTGTTCTTTCCTCATTTTTTTACTTACTTCTGGTATATGGTAGGTGGTTTTTTTTTTTTTTTTAGGACCGCAGCATGTGGGATCTTCCCAGGTGTCCCCTGCATTGGCAGGCAGATTCTTAACCCCTGAGCCACCAGGGAAGCCCAGGTAGGGGTTTTAATAGAAAAATTAATTCGTAAAAACTAAAACCTTTTACTAAAACACTATCCACTTCTTCAGGATTTCTAGATTTTAGCTAAATAAGGTGGGGAAAGTATTCTATACAGAGAAATATGCTTCCCTTATTCTAGTCAACTATATTGATATGGTTCAAAAGTATCCCAAATTTAGTAACAATATATTATTATTGTATTCACTTAAGTTCTACATTCAGGTACTGTTTTTTTTTAATTAAAGTATAATTTACATCATTCAGGTACTTTTTCAAATATTAATTTGCTCATAGATAGTTACCATGTTTTTATATTACATTTTATATTTTTCTAAATTATTTTAATGTATCATCTTTGGAGCATCAAAAATTATCTTCAGATAATTAAGGTGTATACAACTTATAGTAAGAGTCAACCAAATTCAGTTTTTCAAAAATTAAAAAATTTTTTATAATTTTGCCCCCGCCTTTATAATAACTGGTTCTAATGAAGGTTTGATCCATTCATACTAAAACCTTTTTTTTTTCTGTTGCAAATGTTTCATTTATTGGAAATTCTTTGAATACCACCTTTAAGCAAAATTAAACAGTAAATCTTACAATCACAAAATATTTTCCTTTTATAGAGTAATATTACTAAAAAAGTTTCCTATAGTTTAGTAATAAGAAGAAATTACGTTCCTCATTAAGGAAATATGAGATTAAATTTAAATTATCAGTTTTTAAAAGGCAAGATTTGGGGGACCATAATAAATAATTAGGAGAAACTGGGATGTAATGGAAATGCCTTTGGGCACACAACTAGTAAAGCAGTTCTCTTATTTAAGTAGAAATTAAAATTTTGTCAAAGTTATTACTGTCATAACTTTCTGCCACAGTGGACATTCCGTAGAGTAGCCAGTTCAGGTTCTTTGTATCTGGTACAGTGAAGTTCACTGAACTGTTTTGTCAGGTGCTGTCAAGTCAACCCACCATTGTTGTAGAGAATCAAACTAAATCATTTTGGCATGAGCCTTCCAGAAATAAGATACCCAATATACATGGTTTAATGAAATCGAGTATTTGGTTTCAACTTTTTGTAAGTATGTCAAAAATATATTGCAGTCATTCGGAAATTTCTGAGTAAATCAGTCGAAATATCTGACCCTATACTTTACTGAAAATTTGTTTTAAATATCACTACTTAATATAAAAAACACTTGGAATGTATTTGTGTTTTGTTAGGTATATGATTCTTCACTAAACATTTCAAAGTAGTAAAAGTTACAATTGTATAGTCATTTAGTAAAAAGAGAGGAGGTGTCTGTTAATAAAATTAAAATTTTCTGTTGTAAAATGAAGCTAGTATCAAGTTTGATTTAGCTCTTTTTGTCTCCAAAGGTTATTATCAAAAACAAAGTTATATTTGATTAGATTTTAAGAACTTAATAAATTGTTTATGAATCTTCTAAATATTTAATTCTTATATAATTAGAAAAATAGACTATCTTTGTGATCAATAGTTATTTAAAAGGCATTATTATAGTGTAGACTTAAATACCTCAAATTTTTTATTTACTTATTTTGATAGGGGCATTTTTTTGTTGATATTCCTGCTCAGTAATCTAAAGAATATTTTACCAACTTATACTGTAGCTATGGTGTAGCACTGAAAAAGCTTTTAACAAAAAGCCTCTTGGTGCAATTAAAGGTCACTTGTACATATTATAATAGACTACTAATTTACAAGATCATTGTGAAGGGTCAATGCTATAGCATGAAATGGATTGCCCTTGGTGAGCCTGTAAATAAATGTGTCAACTTATCTTGTATTCAGTGGGCAAAGGAAAAAAACTAACATGATACCAGTTTATTAATATTTTTATAAACATTTGCTAAAATGTCCAGCAAAACCAAATGCACTAGTGCTATATTATTGACATAAATAATTATAGAAAAGTATTAGAGTATATAACTACAGTTTTGAAGGAAAACTGCTCACACACACATAAATGCACACAAATTTTTTAATTAAACATATGGATCATGTCCAGGTGTAGATAAACACAGCACAGTGGTAGTGTTTAAATGGCCTTTACCAAAAAGCTAACACGTTTCAAAATGGCTAAGTTGTACATACTCCCTTTTCTCTGTAATGAAGTTCAAAACTTATCAGCGATAGGTATGAAAAAGGCATCGAACTGGATAATGACTTATTTTAGTTATGTTTCATAGCCTTTCCAATGCTCTTAGGGAAAAAAATGGTAGTGCAGAAGACATATTAATAATGATCTGTGCTAAATGAATTTAGTCATCTGATTTTTCAATAAACTAAGACTTTAGGATTAAAATTAAAGTAATGATGAAAAGAAGATAGTTTGTACTTTAAAATAATTTTAATATATTTATATTTTACATGTTTTATATATATACTTATGAGCTGTACCTAATTTTTTATTCTCAAAATAATATCAAATTAGTAAAAATACACTAATGAAATAAATTTACCAGCACTTTCTAGATTCTTCCCTCTGAATTTGGCCATTCAGACACACAACAACTCTACACTCCTAATTTTCTTTCTGGTTTCTGTGTACTATCAAAAATGAAAAAAATTGGGGCTTCGCTGGTGGCGCAGTGGTTGAGAGTCCGCCTGCCGATGCAGGGGACACGGATTCGTGCCCCGGTCCGGGAAGATCCCACATGCCGCGGAGCGGCTGGGCCCGTGAGCCATGGCCGCTGAGCCTGCGCGTCCGGAGCCTGTGCTCCGCAACGGGAGAGGCCACAACAGTGAGAGGCCCGCGTACCGCAAAAAAAAAAAAAAAAAAAAACTGAACTCCTCAAATATACTAGATATCTAATACTAGATAGGAAATGAAAAAAATATAATTTTTAGTTAACAAAATGTGATCTATTTGAATCATAATTTCATTATGGTCATTTTATTGCCATTTGAAAACTATTTTGAACACTTTATCTTAAAAGATGTATGATAATAAACATTCTATAAATGTCAATAAGAGTTTTCCAGTCTTATTCCTTAAGGGCACTATTAGATTCGGACTAAATTTGTAAAGTCCTCCAGAGCTGAGAGCAATCAGTCCTAATTCCTGGATTTAAAGTACCTATACCTTCTAACCCACTTTGACCCAGTAAGTGACTGTTAATATGTCTGGTCTTCTCTGCCCAATAGAGCTGATTTTATTGCCTAATATGTTTCCCTGGCTTTTAACAGAAAAATATTGTAAAAGATTTTTAAGACTTATGAGTTAGGGATGAAATAATTATGTACAATGGAATTTGAATACAGCATCTTGGATATTCTACAATTCATATTTAAATACACATTAGCAACAAAGCAACTAATATCACTTCCATAATAACAGAATATATAACTATCATTAGTGAAGAATCATCCCATTGACCTCTTTGTGCATGTGGAACTGACAAGTACCAATATAGTTCTTTAGTCTGGCTTCTTAAGAATTTTCTCCTGGGAAACCATTGGGGTCCAGATAGAAATTTAAGGACAATCATATTTAGAAGAAAGTCTTTACAGGGCATAATTTATAACTGAATGCATTTCCTCCACATGTCCTATTGGCTTAATGTGTAATTCAGTCAAGAAACAGAAAGGGTACATGTAAAGATATTTTGGAAATGTGATCTACTCTTCACAGCCATAAATATGGGCCATTTCTTTGCCTTAGCATGCAATTATTATAACATTCCCATCATTTTATTGGAAAGGTTCTTAAGTTTTGCTCCACGTAAAATTAGGTAAGTAAAAGGCAATTTTAAACCAACTATGCCTCTGATGCTTTAAAGCAAGAGGTTAGCAAACTATGGCCTGTGGGCCAAATCCAGCCCCGCAGTTTTTTAAAATAAACATTTATTGGAACACAGCAAGACTTTTTTAGTTTATGTATTGCCTGTGGCAGCTTTCACACTATACCACTAAGTTAAGATCTTATGGCATACAAGGCCAAAAATATTTACTATATGGTCATTTGCTGAGAAAGTTTGCTATAAAGAAGAACCCCTACTTGAGAAGGCTACATTCTTTAAAGAATATTTATTGAGGGAATTGTCGATTTGGGGATATGATATGTAGACGTAAAATTAAGCTCTATTTGAGTAATAAAGAATTCACATGATCATTTGCACTTTTAGAATTAATGCAGATATCTCTTTGAGAAAATACCTAGATTTATTAAAAGGTTAAAATTGGAAGGGAGCTTAATGTGCTTCAAAGCCAGCTTCTTATTGTGTGCACATATTTTCCCACTTAGCCGCTCTGTAATCATGTGGAACCCACTTTCTTAGGGGCAACCCATTTCAATCTCTGCCAATGACAGTTGCTAGAAAATTCTTTCAGATGCTAAAACAATGTCCCACCCATTAGTACTAATTCTGCTTTCTGAAGCCACACATTAATTGCTATTTTGTATATACTATCATTCGATTCATAATAAACATCTAATATGTGAGAAACAGTTCTAATTTATGTATATATCTTCTTAGTTTTCCTTAGATTTTTATTTCTTTTTTAAAACATCAATTAAATTAACCATTTTGTGGTATTTATTGTATATTTAACTTAGAGTCTTAAACATGAAGCCCATATAATTTTTACAACATCCTTTAGAGGAACTTTTTAAAACAAAAATAAAGCATTAATTAGAAACATTAAAGTAGTGGTTCTGAATTCTGAAGTAAAAAGGGTAAATTACAGGTTCATACAATTTTAATATTAAAATTTGATGTTTTACTTGTAGCATGTTTGAATTCACAAATGGGCTTCAGGTGATTAAAAGTGATAAAATCAACATTAAATGTAATTTTTCAACTTTATTATTATAATCTATTTAAGATTAATTTACTATACAGTAAGTTAATGAAAATGTATCATTAAACTTTTGATGGCTGAATAATAAGAGGCATATAGATATATTTCTAACAAGTATTAATTTTATCAGCGGAAGTATACCCCCCAACAATTAGCTGCTCATTATCCACACTACCTAGTATATATATAATTGATAGTCAAATTAAAACAGTAAGTTTAAGTGGACACTATGGATCAAGAAGTTTTGCTTATTTCTTGTTTTTTTTTTCAAACTGTAGGAATTTCTTAGGCAAAGAAATGTTATATTGAAGCTTAAAATGTAAATATATTATTAAAAGTAATTTGGGGACTGATAAGATTATTATGAAGTCGTAAGAGACTTGAGTTGGATTCTTGCAGCATTTAATTAGGAAATTTAAACATGTAAGGACAGTTTACTCAAAATTGCTTTTATTTAAGTTCATGCATATTATTATTTTTTAAATAATTATATAAAGATTAGTGTCCTTGGCATTTAAAAACTGTTTTAAAATTAGATAAAACAAAACTCTTTTTCAAAGGTGTTTATAATATAGAATAGAAAAGAAGATTGCATGAAACCACACAAAAAGGACTCAACTACGTGTTTTCAGCCTAATAAAAATGTTGTAAAAATACTTGTAAGCTTGAAAATCACACTAGCTATTCTTGTTTCAAATTCTGTTTAATATATTGTTCTGTATGATTTTATAATAAACAGATTACTCCTTGAACAGGAATTAAGAATAAAGCTGCCAGGAAGGGGTTTTGTTGTCAGAGTAGTTCCCGCCTCATGTTTTGTAAGAGATTTCATGGTCCCATTGTAAAGAGTAGATGATTTAAAACGTGTTCCCAAGATAAACTTTCCCATTGTCATTAATGAGGATGGATAATACTGAGTGACAAGTGCATTAGGAATGACACAGAAAGAGCTGTTAGATTTGTCAGAGCATATCACTTCAGGCAGTGACACTTGAGGACATTCTTTTTGTGGATATTTGGTTGGGGGGGTGAGGGGGGAGGTCTGATTTAAAGATACCAAGGTTTGTGTTTACTAATAGAATAATGCATTTTACAATTTATAAATATATATTTTCCAGTGTTTAGGAAATATTTGGAAGTTTCTTTAGTTAAGCTCGTCCACATTTTAAGTTTATGCTGATTTCTTCCTAAGAAAGTCATCAAACTGTATAACATTTAAATATTAAAATATTTCCACAAAACTAATTTTTCTCTTTTAAAAAGTCTTTTTTTCTTGGAATATCCAACTGAAGGAAAGATATTTAAAAATAACATACATTTTAAAAAATATTTTTCTTGCTTATTCTTATAAGAGGGGACTATTCTGCATCACCTTGAGAGTAAAGATTTTGAAATAAGATGACACATGTAATTTATATTGTCTTTCTAAAAATATTTTACTTTAGAGAAACGCATTAAATAGTGATCAATGAACAATTAATAATATATGACTATTCTGGTATTTAAAGTATTTCCAAACTGTAACATGCCTCTCAATTTCGATTTTGAACATGCAATTGGTCACTTTTTCGCCTTGATTCATCTTTCATGCTGCCAACCAAATTTTGTCTTTGTATACCTTTTTGACACTAATAATGACTGAGTCTCTGTTCATTTGAGTTCAAGATTTCCCAAGCGGCGGTTTGGAGCTAGGATAAACTATCTATCATGATTGCATACCACTAATCTGTCTCAACCAAACCATCCTATGACTGAAATTATATTTGACAGTTCACCTCTTCTTGATGAGCCTGAGGTGAACATAGCTACAGACCATCCCTGGGAGGACATGGCAACTTCTCCATATGTTAGGGAGGGTCCTTTCATTTGTGAAACAAGACTTAAACTATGCCTGTTACAGAAGAGAGATTTTTCTCTCTCTCTCTCTCTCCCTCTCTTTGTCTCTGTCTCTGTCTCTCTCTCTAATTTTTCTGATTTTCATTAGGATTTCTTTTAACTACAAAACTTTTTTTACTCAAAAATGTTTGGTAAACATTTTCTACCCTTATAAGTACTACCTATAGGTTAGTTTTGCTTGTGTTAAAAACCATAAAATCATTTTTTAAAATATTTATGCTTTCTATAATGTTCTCTTATATATACCACAGTTGTCAAATACCAAAGATTTAGTTTTAGTATTTTCACCCTTACCTAAATTTATCAGTTCTTGAAACACCTCAGTAAATTTTTATATTACAGAATATTTCTAAAAGATTTTAATTCTCTCATTTTAACATAAAAATATCTTTCAAATTCTTTAAAGATTAAAAATAGATTTAAAGAGAACAATAAATTGAACACTGTCAAAGGAAATATTATTATAATTTTTTGATAAAGATCCTTATGTAGGCTTAATCATCATTTTTTACCATTGCTATGTAGAGTCTAAAGAAAAATGGCTACCTATGAAAATAAACTTAATTACTGCATTATGTCCTTGTAAAAATATCTTTCTTTTGGAATCAGAAATTATCAAACATTTTAAGATGATGGACAAGGAGATGTTAAAGACTTACTGTTAATACCCTGGAAAAAGAGAAATCTGCAGTAGTTTTCAAGGATGTGTATGGGGGGGTTAATAGTAAGGCTACTGTTAACAACCAACATGGAGGACCAAGTGAACAACAGATTTAAATTGGAAAAGGAAGGACTGGGGTTATTTAAATGAAGCTATTTGAATATTAAGTGGATTTTCAAAGACCACACCTAGAAGTTTGTTTTTAAGTGGAGTCTATTTTAGTCTGTCCTGGATTGTTGAAATGTGATTCTACCTGAAGATGTTCAGATGGCCTGAGAAGTTTTGCCCATGTGGTTCTGTTAGTTCATCAGAGCAAGCACTTAATAAGTTCGTTCCTAACGGTTCCGGATGCGCAGGCCCAGCGGCCATGGCTCACGGGCCCAGTCGCTCCACGGCATGTGGGATCCTCCCGGACCGGGGCACAAACCCGTGTCCCCTGCATCGGCAGGCGGACTCCCAACCACTGTGCCACCAGGGAAGCCCTGTCCTTTACTTTTAACTAAAGTTTATTATTCCCTGGGAAAGGTTCGTTTTAGTAAGGGCCATATTTTCTACAATTTTATGAAGCACCAATATAATCACTAAGCATTCTGAACAAAGCTTTTCTAAAGCACCTAATGTCAGATAATCATCAACTTTATTTTGGAAATTTCTATGAATTGATTTCCTAGTATCACAGAGATAATTGTTTGGTCAGTATAGTGAGTGGAAACACTTATATTTTTGGATGCAATATAAATTATTTTTAACAAATGAGCTTAGTCTGCTTTAACTTTTGTTATTTTCTACAGTATTTTTATTTTAACTAATATAATGGTTACCAGTGAGCTACATAAGAATTCAGTAACATCACCTAAGTATCCTGAAAAAATTTTTAGTAAACTATTTATATCTTTCCACATTTTTTAATTTTAACTATATCATTTCTACCAGTTATTGCATAATATACTTCAGTGACATGTATCTGAAGAAAAGTGAGTACTGTCGAAGTAAATTAGTAAACTATTTATATATGTTCTTTATTCCAAAAGTGATTAAATGAAAAAAGTCTAACTTATACACTGACTCTGATGGTAGGCAGCCTTAATTTTGTGCTAAATTTTAACTCAGGCAGTAAAATCTGTGATCCATTTATCTTACAATAGCCAGTTACTCCTCCCATCTAATTATATGATCATTAAATATACTTTTTTATTATACAATACATCTGCATATTTTTTAAAATAAAATTGCTTCCGTTTTTCCCATAAGCATCTATTTTCTAATCAGAAGAGTGGATATTACATTGCTTTACAGTAAATATTCAAAAATTTAAAAATGGTAATCATTGAATAGTTATGATTTGATAAAACAATTGCTTCATTTGGAAAGTAGAACTTGTTTATTTTAAATTTAGAAAACAAGCAGATTAATATGATGTTTTGTGTAATATTTAAATAATTATGCTTTTTGTTTTGGGTTTTAATACAACCTTTTTTCAGTACTTTTTAAATATACTTATATGCCTAAGCATGAAAAATGTGACAAGAAAAGAAAGTAAAATGGTCATGCCTTTTAGTAAATAGCTTATATAAAATTATTCTGAAAAATACCTTAATACCATCACATAGGACAAAATCATTGTGCTCTTCAGACTATTTTTAGTAAAATGGCAACACTCAAGTCTTGTGTTTATATCAAGAAGGAATAATTATTTCCCATTAAAATAATTCCATCACTTTTCCTTTAAAAATTGGGATGAAATTTCCTTTGGGTGTGGGTGTGGAGGGGGCGGTGTTTGTAGGGGTGGTTAAGATGGCCTGACATAGGATGAAACCGTTATTTCAATATCATGTGTATACTGGGTCACCTGAAGTTTGGAGGACTAATTACCTGGAAGGCAAGATCATCCATACATTTTTCTTAATTATTCAGTAAATATTTATGAAAATACTTTTAGGTGACTATTTTACCTAGTTCAGTGCTTTTTATCAAAATACATCCATCATATCTGGTCTCTGGCCACCTCTCCAGGCTCATCTCTTGCCTGAGCTCCCAGTTGCAGCCTGACTCTCACTTGCAGTACCCACATTGGCCCATTCTGTCACTTCCAGGTCTATTGTAAATGCCAAAAATATTCTCCCCTTTCCTCCAAGTATTCTTGCCAGATTGGTCTTAAGATTCATCCTTTAATTCTTGAAGTAGATGTCACTTCTTCTAAAATGTCTTTCCTAATTCTCCAAGACCAAGTTAGGTAGCCCACCTGTTTTCCCAGAATATCTTGTAAATTATCTCTGGTGTAGCACTTATAACATTATTTTAATTTTCTGTTTCCCTGATGTCTCTCTACCATACTGTAACCTGGTGACAGAAACTGTGTCATATTCTTATTCACTAATGCATCCACAGCACCTAACACAGGATCTAAGACACAAGAGGAGTTTAGTGTTTGTTGAATGAAAAACTAATAATATGTGGAACTCTGCTAAATATCTGACTACATTGCCTTTTTTTAAAACTGTCATAACAATACTTAACGTGAGATCTATCCCTTTAATAAAATTTTAAGTGTACAGTACATTATTGTTGACTATAGGTACAATGTTGTACCCTGACTCCATCTTTAACTAGCTCTCTGTGTGGGTCTGAGTTGTCTGCTCTTGGGGGAAGAGCACTAGTCCTCAATCCTCAATGCCCAAACCCAGGGCAACCCTTTCCGTGCCATATTAGCCATACCAAACTGTTTAAATTTTCCCTAATTACCAAACTGTCTCTTGTTGTTAAGGTTGGACTACTCCCCTCTATCAGCCTGAAGTTAAAAAAAAAAAAAAACAACTGTAGCAGTTAACTTAATCTTTCCTTCTTGGTGAAGATTTTTCTAGCTCCTTCTCCGTTCCATTCACCCTTCCCTGCCAATATTGACTTCTTTCTAAATCTTTGGCTTACATAAAACTTACCTTTTTAATGAGAAAGTGTGTTGCTTGATTCATTAAAACCCTATTAAATAAATTTAATGTTGTTTTTTTTAGCTAGTCTGTATTATATCTCTAACTCTTCCCTCTATAGACCTGTTGTAGAGATTCAGTATGGCTACCTATCAGGATGACTAATTAAAGCCAAACCAACTGAGCATTTAAAATGTACCCTTGAAATAGAGGGGAGGTGCCAAGTTGATAACATCTTGATAACATTGGATAGTAATATCCCATGGGCTTACATATTCATTGTTCCCAGTCAATTGACATTTACATCTATTATCACTTGAGTGAAACATGATTAATTATTTTATGATAATTTGAATCACTGTTTAAAATTCAGATTGGAAGTGTTGTGTCCTGACCATCTTCTTTGACCATTCCTTTAGAGGATTTGGAGCCACTCTGCTATTGAAGAAGATGATTTTTCCTTCCAGTTTCTTACACAATAAACCTCATTGTTTCCAAATAGGTGACTCCTTCTCCCTCTCTCTAAGAATAATAATTTTATTATTATTATTATATTATATTATATTATATTATTATTATTATTATATATTATATATAATATAATAATTATAATTATAATATTATAATATAATATAATTAATATATTATTATATTAATTTTATTATATTAATAAATATATTATATTATTTATATTATTATTACTATATTATTATTATATTATTATTAAAGACATCAAAGATGAGGACAAAAATGTCACATTGTGATTCTGTCTCAATGACACTTCACAATAATACAAAGTGAAAAATTCAAGCAAAGAAAGCCTTTGCTTTTTCCATTGGTGTCAAAAGTCATGTTTCTCGAGGTTGTCTTTTTTTTCCTCTAAAATGGGCATTAAAATAGCCATTTTTTTAAAATAGCCATTTTTATATCATTTATAAAGTTGTAATTGTATCTTGAAATTTTATTCATAAAATATTTCCCAAAAGGCACTGTTTCGCATAAGGTTACTTTCTTCCTAACCAAGAAATAGGAATTGTAGTTCCCACTTTTTAATTAACTCCTAGCTATTTTAGTTGGAGATTTATTGCCCTAATTCATATGTAATGTGTTTATCACATAGGAAACATTTTTTTAAAAAATGGGTTAGTAATTTTGTATAATGTTATAATTATATTTCTCATCAGGATAATTATGTAAAAGTAAATAAAGGTAGGGCTAAGATAATACCTAATTTAGGATGCCTTTCAAATGTATAATGCTTGTAATTAAAGATTTCAAGTAGAAAGTAAAGGGCCTTGGTCTCCTTACACATCAGCCTAATTTTCAAAATAAAACCATAAAGTTAGCTGAATGGTTTCTTTGCTTACACATTGAATCACAAACTGTCCACTTAGAAGATGTTTGAGGAAAAAAAAAAATTGTTAATGTGTCCCTACACTACAGAACAGAACTTAAAACATGAATTTTATAGCTCATCTAACATGCAAGGTTAAAAGAAGAAATCATTTTAACCGGCCTAGTGCCATCAGAAAGTATTTAAGGTTTACAATGGGAAGTATATAAGTATTCATTTTATATTACTTAAACAACTGGAAGAAACATCACACACTTTCAGTCATTAAAAGTAAATATCATGGGCTTCCCTGGTGACACAGGTTAAGAATCCGCCTGCCAAGGCAGGGGACATGGGTTCAGGCCCTGGTCCAGAACTACTGAAGCCCGTGTGCCTAGAGCCCGTGCTCCGCAACAAGAGAAGCCACCACAATGAGAAGCCCGTGCACCGCAACAAAGGATAGCCCCCACTCGCCACAACTAGAGGAAGCCCACGCACAACAATGAAGAGCCAAAAATAAATAAAGTTATTTTTAAAAAGTAGATATCATGCATTATAGATGATTTTAGAGACTTAATACAGTATAAATGTTATGCCTTTGTAAACAAGATGTTTTCCCACTTTCCTACGTTCTTTCAGTTGGACTAAAAGGCACATAACAAAAATGTAGTCTAGCCTAGCCTAACACCTCATAACTCCCACAGATGCATATGCATATTTAGATGCAGATAACTAAACATAGATTCCCCAAAACACAGATCCTAACAACAGCCTTTCTAATGGCATGTTGAGCTCCCTAGTGAATAATGGCTGCAGCATCTCAAAACAGAAAGCAACAGCTAGACTTACCTGTGAAGTGACTGTGAAAAGCACTTTTCTTTCCTGACTGTGCTACATACAGAAATCCATGAACCTCTGAAGTAGTCAGGAGACTTATGGTGTAGCTGCTTTCGGCTAAGATAGGTTATCAAGCTCTAGGTCTGCTACAGTATTACCATTCTCTCACTCCTACCAAGAATTTTATTTTTTAAGCAGGGACTGGCTGTTAGCTGTGTAGTATTCATTTTTGTTTTTCTGGGGAGACCATAGAAGGTAGATGAAGGGGTTGAGGCAGCAGGGATGAGGCTGATGACTATAAATAGTGCACTCTATGTCTTAGTGATTGGAAAACCTCTGGATAGCTCTATAGGTCACTCCATGGCCTTTGCCAGCCTACTCAACTGGACCCAGTTTTAAGTAATTAATGACAATGGAGCCAACATGAGTGTACTCTGTACTCAATGCATGATTCAATAAAGGGCTTCTTGGGCTTCCCTGGGGGCGCAGTGGTTGAGCATCCGCCTGCCGATGCAGGGGACACGGGTTCGTGCCCCGGTCCAGGAAGATCCCATATGCCGTGGAGCAGCTGGGCCAGTGAGCCGTGGCCGCTGAGCCTGTGCGTCCGGAGACTGTGCTCCGCAACGGGAGAGGCCACAACAGTGAGAGGCCCGCATACCGCAAAAAAAAAAAAAAAAAAGTCTTCTCTGTTGTAGCAGTTTCTAAAAGACTTTACAGTTGTTCTGTTACATTGAAGTTGTATCAGTTCTTTTTAAAAAATGCATGCCATCAGTTGGGACTTTGAAGTCTTTTGTTGAAAGGGGATTTTGTCATAAGGCATTTGTTATAAATGGTGTTTATTCTGTTACTGTGAAAAATCTACATGTAACTCCTCAGATATGACTTTTATTGAGCACATGTAAGTTAAAAGTAATAATTCAATAAAACAGCCATCACATGAACAGTTCATTTACTATGCAATTCTAATAACATGCTCCCAAATGGCTTTCATATGAACTGGTGATATTCTGTTAAGTGTGGATGAGTAAAACCCCAAAAATTAATAAAACTATCATGATGTGACAGTAGTTTTTGATGAGATCTCACATGCCATGTTTTTGATCCATAAGCTCTAATCCCATTATTGATCATCCATAACAAACTCTACTACTTTAATTATCAAAACTTTAGATATGAATTATTAAAAAGAAAACACCTAGAAATAAATGTTTAGACATGCCAGATATGTTTGGAATTTCTACTATGCAATATAATATGCTAGTACTTCTTGCTTCTTTTGATTACGTATCTAATGAAATGCTAATTAGATCATTGTTACACTATTTAATGGGACTGGAGAAGGATTTCTTAGAGGTGCTTTTATACTACAACTTATTATTTAAGATTGCCTTTGATATAAGAAATGTAGTATATGACCATAAAAACAAACCAAAGTATGATTTTTAGAGATATCCAGCATGGATGATACCATTAGCAATCCATCAGTCTATTTACTGCACTGGCGAAAGTAAAGTCACTGGTATTGTTTTTTGTTTTTTGTTTTTTGCGGTATGCGGGCCTCTCACCGTTGTGGCCTGTTGTGGCCTCTCCCGTTGCGGAGCACAGGCTCAGGACGCGCAGGCTTAGCGGCCATGGCTCACGGGCCCAGCCGCTCCGCGGCATGTGGGATCCTCCCAGAGCGGGGCATGAACCCGTGTCCCCTGCATCGGCAGGCGGACTCTCAACCACTGCGCCACCAGGGAAGCCCCACTGGTATTGTTTTTTAATGTCAATAAACAATACCAGATCTGGTTAGAACCTCCTGAAATTTTTATTTAATAGAGCATTTAATAGAACATTATTTAACTTTTTAGAACATTTTAAACATTGTAGGGCACTTTATTTAATAATGGATTTATACCAGAGTATTGAAGATATATTCCTCACTCACTAAATATGGGAAAAAATTGCCTCTGAGTTCGTGTGTTAAATTGCTTGCATGCTCTTGACATTTTAATAGGAAAACCTTTAAGTGTGATGTTGTCAGTCATCACCATCTCTGTAGTTGACACATTTTCTGTAATAAAAGATAGAAAATGAGGAAACATGTATTTCTATCTAATTTAAATAGAAGTCTATATTATGAGTATATTTGGAAAGCTATGCCAAAACACTTGATACAGAAAGTCATTTATTAGACTGTTAATATGAGTTACCTTTTTAGCTTGACCTACACCAACCATTTTTCTTCATTTTGCCAGTTATACATTTTCGAATTGGAAATAATTGGAGCTAAAACATTATTCCCTACAGCATTGGGGTCTTCACATAAGGCCTATTTGAAAAACGCCAGGGCATGGTTCTCTCAAGCCTGAAGACACTCACAAATTAAACATGATTTATTCAGGAACAAGAATTCTGAAACAATTTAATTTTACATTAATGAACTGAATTAACATTGTGCTTGTATTACTAAATCAAACGGAATGTTACTTATTTATATGATATCAGTAACAATGTCTTCATCAATTGAGATTTCTAGAACCTAGTTTAAAAAAAAAACAAACCTGGGAGAGGAGCTTCAAGATGGCAGAAGAGTAAGATGTGGAGATCACCTTCCTCCCCACAAATACATCAGAAATACATCTACATGTGGAACAACTCCTACAGAACACGTACTGAATGCTGGCAGAAGACCTCAGACCTCCCAAAAGGCAAGAAACTCCCCACGTACCTGGGTAGGGCAAAAGAAAAAAGAAAAAACAGAGACGAAAGAATAGGGACAGGACCTGCACCTCTGGGAAGGAGCTATGAAGGAGGAAAGGGTTCCACATACTAGAAAGACCCTTCATGGGCAGAGACTGCAGGTGGCAGAGGGGGGAACTTCGGAGCCACGGAGTAGAGCGCAGCAACACGGGTGCGGAGGGCAAAGCAGAGAGATTCCCGCACAGAGGATCAGTGCCGACCAGCACGCACCAGACAGAGAGGTTTGTCTGCTCACCCGCCAGGGCAGGTGGGGGCTGGGAGCTGAGGCTCGGGCTTCAGAGGTCAGATCCCAGGGAGAGGACTGGGGTTCTCTATGACATAAATCACAGCAGGATCCTTTTTGACCCACCTCCTAGAGAAATAGAAATAAAAACAAAAATAAACAAATTGGACCTAATGAAATTTAAAAGCTTTTGCAATGAAAAGGAAACCATAAACAAGACGAAAAGACAACCCTCAGAATGGGAGAAAATATTTGCAAATGAAGCAAAAAAAGAATGGTCATGCAGAGCCTAGGGGCAAGATGGGAATAAAGACGCAGACCTACTAGAGAATGGACTTGAGGATATGTGGAAGGGGAAGGGTAAGCTGGGACAAAGAGAGTGTCATGCCAAACGTAAAATGGATGACTAGTGGGACACTGCTGCATAGCACAGGGAGATCAGCTCAGTGCTTTGTGACCGCCTAGAGAGGAGGTATAGGGAGGGTGGGAGGGAGGGTGGGAGATGCAATAGGGAAGAGATATGGGGATATATGTATATGTATAACTGATTCACTTTGTTATAAAGCAGAAACTAACACACCATTGTAAAGCAATTATACTCCAATAAAGATGTTTTTAAAAAAATTTTAAATATGTTCCTTTAAAAAAAATAAAAACACCTGGGAGTGTAAGCTATGCTAGGTGCTAGAGGTGTATTTGTGATGATGTGGCAGTACTGAAGCTTTGAAAATTACTGAAGCTAAATGGTTGGTAATTGCTATAACCCCCTTTTTCCTATTTTATTGCTAATCCTACAAAAAGGTAGTCATGTATCCATCTGGTTCCCTTAGCTTATAAATTCTTTGCAAGCCGGAAAAATCATCACAGTCAAATAGAAGTGAAGAATGAGGACAGGGGAAGGAAGAGATTGTTACAGATTAAATGGACAGAGTTCTTGCCCCCAAGAGTCAAAAGAATGTAGCATGATATAGCAATTAATTCATTTAAACTTTTTAAATATATATATTTATTAAACATATATAATGTTAAAGTTATGATGTAAGCACTGTGGGAAATGCAAACACCACACATGGTTTTTGTTCTCACCTTACCTCTCAGGTACTTATACTGTGGAAGTTATAGAAGTCTCACCTCTCTGAAAACACTATAGTCATCTAATCTTTTTCTGGTGGTTACAATAAGATTTTTTTTCCATCCTTAAATAAAACAATCAGTATTTGCCCGACATCCAATCTGACAGAAAATCCTGTTGACTCTGCCTTTGAAATGTATTCATAATTAAACCAGTTTTCACCAACTCCCATGCTACCATTCAGTCCAAACCATCATCATGTTTTGCCTGGACTGTTGTAATAGCCTCCCAACTAGATACCTGCTTTTAACCCTGACCTCCTTCAATTTGTTCTTTTGTTCTTTTTTTTTTTTTTATTGCAGTCAGAAGGATGAGTCTTTTAAAACGTAAAACAGATCATGTCATTTATCTGCTCAAAACTCCCCATCAATTCTCCATCTCACTGAGAAGTCCTTTAGTGACCACGAAGACGCTATTGACCCGGCTGCCTTAACTCTCAGATCTCATCTTTTATTCCTCTCCCACAATCTGCTGTGATTCAGCCACACTGCTCTTCCTTGAACATGCCAAGCCTCAGGGCCTTTGCTGTTCCCTTTGCCTCTCAAATCTTTTCATAGCTACCTTCCTCACCCCTTCAAATATTAAAACATCACCTTCTTAATGAAGTTTTCCTGGCCATCCATTTCAAAGTCACAGTTTACCCCCATTCTGCCATTCCCAATCACTCTTAGTCTGCTCCATGTTTTCCCATAGCACCCGTCACCTGCTAATATGCTACATAAGTTTCTTCTTTTATAATATCTTTATTGGAGTATAATTCCTTTACAATATTATGTTAGTTTCTGCTGTACAACAATGTGAATCAGCTATGTGTATACATATATCCCTATGTCCCCTCCCTCCCACCCTCCCTATCCCACCCCTCTAGGTCATCACAAGCATCCAGCTGATCTCTCTGTGCTATGCAGCAGCGTCCCACTAGCCATCCACTTTACATTTGCTTGTGTATACATGTCAATGCTACTCTCTCTTTGTCCCAGCTTCCCCTTCCCCTGACATGTTCTCAAGCCCATTATTCTCTACATCTGCGTCTTTATTCCTGCCCTGCCACTGGGTCCATCAGTACCGTTTTTTTAGATTCCATACATGTGCATTAGCATACAGTATTTGTTTTTCTCTTTCTGACTTACTTCACTTTGTATGACAGATTCTAGGTCCATCCACCTCACTACAAGTAACTCAATTTCCTTTCTTTTTATGGCTGAGTAACATTCCATTGCATATATGTGCCACATATTCTTTATCCATTCATCTGTTGATGGACATTTAGGTTGCTTCCATGTCCTGGCTATTGTAAATAGAGCTGAAATGAACATTTTGGTACATGACTCTTTTTGAATTATGGTTTTCTCAGGGTATATGCCCAGTAGTGGGATTACTGGGTCATGTGGTAGTTCTATTTTTAGTTTTTTAAGGAACCTCCATACTGTTCTCCATAGTGGCTGTATCAATTTACATTTCCACCAACAGTGCAAGAGGGTTCCCTTTTCTCCATGCCCTCTCCAGCATTTATTGTTTGTAGATTTTTTGATGACGGCCATTCTGACTGGTGTGAGGTGATACCTCATTGTGGTTTTGATTTGCATTTCTCTAATGATTAGTGATGTTGAGCATCTTTTCATGTGTTTGCTGGCAATCTGTATGTCCACTTTGGAGAAATGTCTATTTAGGTCTTAGGCCCATTTTTGGATATGGTTGTTTGTTTATAAAGTTCTTATTTATTATGTTCATCTTCTATCTTCCTATACTAGAATATGAGCTTCACAGGAATAAAGATTTGTCCTTATTCTGTTCTGCTTAGAACAGTCTGACACATGATAAGGTGCTCAGTAAATATTCTTAGATTAGTAAGTTTGTATGTCTCAGTTTATCTCAATTTATCTATTTTCTCCCCTCTTCTATTTAAATTACATACAAGAGTGAGTGAATTTGGAAGCTTATACTAGTAGTAATAATAATAATAATGAGATCATTTATTGCTATCATTTATTGAGTGCTTAATAGAGTCAGACATTATAACTGCATTATCTCACTTAGACCCCACAACTAGCCCTCAGAGTAGGATGAGAAGGCTTACAGAGGTCAAGTCACTTGCCCAGGGTAACGCATCAAGTGAATTGCTAAGCTCCAGTTCAACCCATAACAGACTCCAAGGGCACAGCCCTCTTTGTAGCTTTCAGGTTAGGGCCACCTTTAGCAAGTTTTATTCAATATCATTGTTCTTATATATATTTACTAAAGAACAGCTTGACTAAAAGAGTTAACTGAATACTAATATGCCTAATGTCATTACTTTTGTTTAAGTAACTACATATTTAGAGGTAAATACTAGCTTTAGAAGTTTACAAATCCAAGTGATAGATAGAAATATAATATTGCTTTTAGATTGAAGGGAGAACATATTCATGAAATTGGGCATATCCTCGAAGAAAGACTTAGAAATATCTGAAATGGTCATATTAAGTGGGGCATTGAGTAACTTGAATTTGCCCAAGAACAAAGGAAACAGAACAAGAAGTAGAAAAAGTGAGGTAATATGCAGTGGCATGGAAAGGATCTCTTGGTTCATGTGTTTTCTGTTCGAGTACTCTCTGAAATAATTTTTTTAAACCATATGCTCCACACACATTTTTAAATTGACATATAAAACTTTTCATTATAAGTGTAAATAGTGACAAAGGGTATAATTTCTGACCTATTAAATACATGCTTTAAAAATATTTTCATCAAAACCGTGAAGTAGGGTCTTCCCTGGTGGCACAGTGGCTGAAAGTCAGCCTGCCGATGCAGGGGACACGGGTTCGTGCTCTGGTCCGGGAAGATCCCACATGCCACGGAGCGGCTAGGCCCGTGAGCCATGGCCGCTGAGCCTGCACGTCCGGAGCCTGTGCTCCGCAACGGGAGAGGCCACACCAGTGAGAGGCCCGCGTACTGCAAAAACAAACAAACAAAAAAAAACGTGAAGTTAAGATTTGGCTTATTCAATTTACAGAAAAGGTCCATGCTATAGCATAATTGGCAGTCATTGTCGGATTCATGAGAAGTCTAGACTTCATTTTTTAATTCCAATAAACGTGTTTCTGAAGCAGTCTCCTCACTTTTCATTGCCATGAGATTGTCCACTGGTTAATATGAAACAAGGTGCAAGCCCGCATTAGTTTGCCTTTATTCTGCAGTCATGGGACACTTCCCTAAGAGCAATGCACCACACTAAGATCCAGGGTAGGTTAGGGCCATGCCCTCCTTTTGTCAAGTTCAATGTGAGAAACGTAGAACTGCAGACTGTAGGTATATTTTCAAAGTAGATTAATTTTAAGAGAGATTAACTATGAAAGTTGAAGATCTCAAAATTGAATTCTTTGAAAACTATCCATGCCCATATACCACTGGAAAGTCTTTGTAAAACCCAAAGGGCTAAAACTTCCAAAACTATGTTGAATAATTGTGGTGAGAGTGGACAACCTTGTCTTCTTCCTGACGTTACAGGAAATGGTTTCAGTTTTTCAAAATTGATACAGCCACTATAGAGAACAGTATGGAGGTTCCTTAAAAAACTAAAAATAGAACTACCATGCGGCCCAGCAATCCCACTGCTGGGCATATACCCTGAGAAAACCATAATTCAAAAAGAGTCATGTAACAAAATGTTCATTGCAGCTCTATTTACAGCAGCCAGGACATGGAAGCAACCTAAGTGTCCATCGACAGACGAATGGATAAAGAAGATGTGGCACATGTATACAATGGAATATTACTCAGCCATAAAAAGAAACAAAACTGAGTTATTTGTAGGAGGTGGATGGACTAGAGTCTGTCATACAGGGTGAAGTAAATCAGAAAGAGAAAAACAAATACCGTATGCTAACACATATATATGGAATCCAAAAAAAACAAAAACACAAAAAAAATTCTTCTGAAGAAACGAGGGGCAGGACAGGAATAAAGATGCAGATGTAGAGAATGGACTTGAGGACACGGGGAGGAGGAAGGGTAAGCTGGGACAAAGTGACAGAGTGTCATGTACTTATATATACTACCAAATGTAAAATAGATAGCTAGTTGGAAGCAGCCACATAGCACAGGGAGATAAGCTCAGTGCTTTGTGACCACCTAGAGGGGTGGGATAGGGAGGGTGGGAGGGAGACGCAAGAGGGAGGAGATATGCGGATATGTGTATATGTATAGCTGATTCACTTTGTTATACAGCAGAAACTAACACAACGTTGTAAAGCAATTATACTCCAATAAAGATGTTTAAAAAAAAGAAAAACCCGAAGGGCATGCGTTTCCCAGTTTTGTTTTTGTTTTTGTTGTTTTTCATACAGCAGGCTCTTATTAGTCATCCATTTTATACACATCAGTGTATACATGTCAATCCCAATCGCCCAGTTCATCACACCCCCACCCCCACCACCACTGCTTTTCCCCCCTTGGTGTCAATACGTTTGTTCTCTACATCTGTGTCTCAATTTCTGCCCTGCAAACTGGTTCATCTGTACTGTTTTTCTAGGTTCCACATGCATGTGTTAATATACAATATTTGTTTTTCTCTTTCTGACTTACTTCACTCTGTATGGCAGTCTCTAGGTCCATCCATGTCTCTACAAATGACCCAATTTCGTTCCTTTTTATGGCTGAGTAACATTCCATTGTATATATAGATTTCTGCATACAGGTCTTTTGTCTCCCTAGGTAGGTTTATTCCTAGGGGTTTTTTTTGTTGTTGTTTTGGGGGTTTTTTGTGGTACGTGGGCCTCTCACTGTTGTGGCCTCTCCCGTTGCAGAGCACAGGCTCCAGATGCGCAGGCTCAGCGGCCATGGCTCATGGGCCCAGCCGCTCCGCGGCATGTGGGATCTTCCCGGACCGGGGCACGAACCCGTGTCCCCTGCATCAGCAGGCAGACTCTCAACCACTGCACCACCAGGGAAGCCTCCTATTCCTAGGTATTTTATTCTTTTTTGTTGCAATGGTAAATGAGAGTGTTTCTTTAATTTCTCTTTCAGATTTTTCATCATTAGTGTATAGCAATGCAAGAGATTTCTGTGCATTAATTTTGTATCCTGCAACTTTACCAAATTCATTGATTAGTTCTAGTCATTTTCTGGTGGCATCTTTAGGATTCTCTATTTATAGTGTCATGTCATGTGTGAACAGTGACGGTTTTACTTCTTCTTTTCCAATTTGTATTCCTTTTATTTCTTTTTCTTCTCTGATTCCCGTGGCTAGGACTTCCAAAACTATGTTGAATAATAGTGGTAAGAGTGGACATGCTTGTCTTGTTCCTGATCTTAGAGGAAATGCTTTCAGTTTTTCACCATTGAGAATGATGTTTGCTGTGGGTTTGTCGTATATGGCCTTTATTTTGTTGAGGTAGTTTCCCTCTATGCCCACTTTCTGGAGAGTTTTTATCATAAATGGGTGTTGAATTTTGTCAAAAGCTTTTTCTCCATCTACTGAGATGATCATATGGTTTTTATTCTTCAATTTGTTAATATGGTGTATTACATTGTTTGATTTGTGTATATTGAAGAATCCTTGCATCCCTGGGATAAATCCCACTTGATCATGGTGTATGAACCTTTTAATGTGTTGTTGGATTCTGTTTGCTAGTGTTCTGTTGAGGATTTTTGCATCTATATTCATCAGTGATATTGTTCAGTAACTTTCTTTTTTTGTAGTATCCTTTTCTGGTTTTGGTATCAGGGTGATGGTGGCCTTATAGAGTGAGTTTGGGAGTGTTCCTTCCTCTGCAGTTTTTTGGAAGAGTTTGAGAAAGATGGGTGTTAGCTCTTCTCTAAAAGTTTGATAGATTGTTTCCCTGTCTTAAAGACCTCTGCTTTATATTGTGTACGATATTAAAATTTTAAATAAACTCTAATTTTTTTCCACAGTTCAAGTAGTCTCCTAAAAATATCTACTGCCATTATAATCTGCAAAAATAGATCTTAAGCTAATGGCAGTGTGTTAGTGAATAGCACAGGGAACTCTACTCAATATTCTGTAATAACCTATATGGGAAAACAATCTGAAAAAGAGTGGATATATGTATATATATAACTGAACTACTTTTCTGTACACCTGAAACTAATACAACATTGTAAATCAACTCTACCCCAATAAAAAATAAAAAGTAAATTAAAGATAAATAAAAGATAAAAATAAACAAGAAAGGAATGTAATACTTAAAACTGATGCAAGATACTCTTTTTTTTAATTAATGTACATTTTTTGGAGCAGTTTTAGGTTTACAGAAAATTTGAGGGGAAAGTACAGAGTTCCCATGAATCCCCTCATGCCCTCACCTAGTTTCCCCTATGATTAATATCTTGCCTAAGTGATATACATTTGTTACAATTGATGAGCCAATATTGATATGTTACTATTAACTAAAATTCACGGTTTACGTTAGGATTTACTCTTTGAGTTAGACATTCTATGGGTTTTGACAAATGTACAATGACATGTATCCACTAGTCATACAGAACAGTCCAACTATTCTAAAAATCCCCTGTTCTCCAGCTATTCACCCCTTCCTTCTCCGAAATCCGTGGCAATCACTGATCTTTTTACTGTATCCATAGATTACCTTTTCCAGAATGTCATATAGTTGGAATCATATAGGACATAGCCTTTCAGATTGGCTTCTTTCACTTGGCAGTATGCATTTAAGTTGCCTCCATAGCTCATTTCTTTTTATCACTAAATAATATTCCATTGTATGGGTATACCACAGTTTGTTTATCCATACCTTTTGAAGAGTATATTGGTTGCTTCCAAGTTTTAGCAGGTATGAATAAAGGTGCTGTAAACATTCCTGTCCAAGTTTTTGTCTGTATATAAGTTTTCAGCTCATTTGGATAAATACTAAGGAGCACAATTGCCAGATTATATGGTACAAAAATGTTTATTTTATAAGAAACTGCCCAACTGCCTTCCAAAGTGGCTGTACTGTTTTGCATTCCCACCAGCAATGCATGAGAGTTTTGCATCCTCACCAGCATTGGTGTTATCAGTGTTTAGGATTTTAGCCATTTTAATAGGTATGTATCAATAGTAGTATCTCATTGTTGTAATTTACAATGCCCTGATGACATATAACATTGAGCATCTTTTCATTTGCTTATTTCCCATCTGTATGTCTTCTCTGGGGAAGAATCTGTTTAGAACTTTTCCCCAGTTTTTAATTAGATTGTTTTCAGTAAGTTGAATTTTAAGAGTGTTTTGTATGTTTTTGTACCAATCCTTTATCAGACAGGCATTTTACAAAGATTTTCTCCCAATCTCTGGCTTGTCTTCATTCTTTTAACAGTATCTTTCTCAGAATAGAAGGTTTTCATTTTAATGAAATCCAACTTCTCAGTTTTTTTCCTTCACGAACCATGTTTTTGAAGTTGTATTTTAAGAGTCATTGCCAAACCCAATGTCACCTGAATTTTCTTCTACAATATCTTCTAGGGTTGTATAGCTTTGCATTTTACATTTAGGCCTATGATTCATTTTGAGTTACTTTTTGTGAAGGGTGTAAGATGTTATGTCTAGATTCACTTTTTTGCATGTGGATATACATTTGTTCTAACACCATTTGTTAGAAAGACTATCCTTTCTCCATTGAATTGTGTTTTCCCCTTTGTCAAAGATCAGTTGACTACATTTGTATGGGTCTATTTCTGGGCTCTCTAGTCTGTTCTGTTGGTCTACTTGTCTTTTCTTTGACCAGTACCACACTGTCTTGATTATTATAGCTTAATAGTAAGTCTTGAAGTCAGGTAGAATATTTTGAAGTCAGGTATTAAGTCTTGAAGTCAGGTAGTTTACTAGAGCTTCCATGGCAAATACCATAGACTCGGTGGCTTAAAGAATGGAAATTTTATTTTCTCACAGTTCTGGAGACCAGAAATCCAAGATCAAGGTGTCATCAGGACTGATTTCTTCCAAGGCCTCTTTCTTTAGCTTATGGCTTGCCCTCTTCTCTGTGTGTCTTCACATGGTCTTCCCCTTGTATGTATGCATGTCTGTGTCCAAATTTCTTCTTCTTATAAGGACACCAATCATATTGGATTAGGGCCCACCCTAAAAACTCATTTTAACTTAATTACCTCTTTAAAGACTTTATCTCCATATACAGTTACATTCTGAGGTACTGAGGGTTAGGACTTCAGCATATAAATTTAGGGGGTTAGGGCTTCAAATATAAATTTTCAACATATAAAATTTGGGGGGAAACACAGTTCAGCCCATAACAAGTAATATCAGTCCTCTGACTTTGTTCGTCTCCTTTAAGACTGCGTTGGCTATTCTAGATCTTTTCCCTTTCCATATAAAGTTTAGAATAAGTTGGTCGATAGCCACAAAATAATTTGCTAAGATTTTTGTTGGAATTGCATTGAATCTTCACATCAAGTTGGAAAGAACTGAAATCTTAGCAACGTTGAGTCTTCCTATCCCTAAGACTGTGCCCCCTTGGAGTTTTGTAATCTCAAAACTTGTCAACACTGAGCTTCTAGCAGTTTGTCATTACAGTTCAGGGTTTTCTTCTCTAGGTCTCGTTCCTGTGGAAGTACTTGTTCCCAGCCTTCTGTTCTAGTAAGTTGTGATTCTCTGTTTCTGCCTATCATTTCTATAGTTTTTCAGGCAGCAGCCCTATGACCTCAATGCTCTGATGGGTCTGAGAGCTGCTGGTTTTCAGTTTGTTCAGATTTTTTCTTGCTGTGGGCATGAGAGTGACAACTTCCAAACTTCTTATATTTAAGACCAGAAACCAGACATCTCCAAGGTACTTTTTATTATTGTAGCATCATCATTAACAACATTAAGCATTTATTGGTTCTTGATTTTACAGAAGGAACTGAGTTAGGTCTAATATATTATGTCTTAAAACTGGCAAGAATCCTATTTTTGCCAAAATGGTATTTATGAAAATATTTCTATATTTGCATCATAAATCTTTATAATGTGTATACCTAGAGCATTGGTTTTCAAAATGCTGTGGCCCTGGTAGTAGGAAGAGGTGCCTCAGGAATTGCTGATTTTGGTTATGGGTAAGATGGAAGCAAGGGGCAAGGGAAAGACTATGTTCACTATACTCACCCCAGCTTGAACCTGAGCAGGTCTGGTTCATATATTTCATTTGAAGTAAGGGTTGGATGACTAAATAGTCTTGAAATCCACTGCCCTTGGTGTTAGATGAATGCTTTCCTAGTGTTTTCATTCATAGATTGTACAACAGATGAACTATCTCAGAAAAAGCTTCTTTAGAGAGTTTAGTAACAAAATTGTTAAGGAAGAACTAATGTAGACTCAGTTTATTTAATGCAAAGTGTGATAATGTTGGAATAAATGAATCCCTCTTTGTTAGGGATTGTAAAAACTGAATTAAAATATAATTAGTTTATCCTGAGGAGTTCAGGCCTTTGAAAATTAAATACTTTTGAGGTATTAATTAGCAGATGTATCAAGAAATATGCAGCATGGGCATACCTTTATTAACCTGTGGGTAAGTTTTCTTGATGGAATCTATAGATGTCAGTACATCCTGGCTCATTAATAACAGAATTAATCAGTTTATCAACTTATACTTTTATAAAAATTTAGGCTCACTGACATACTTAGTTTTGGGGTTTGTGGGGTTTTTTTATATGATTTTGTATCATAGAGTAGTTGGAGACAGGTCTAGAATAAGATTTCAGACTTTTCACCTTCTGGAACATATATTCAAACTGAGCTGAAAGAAGTGTTTTTAATTCATCCAGCAGCCACATATAATTATGCTTGGTTTACACTGTGAAGAGGTATCTGGGAGGGCAGCAGAAACAGGGTTTGATTTGTTAAGTGCACAGCTTTTACATCATTCATATCGCTCAGAATTGTTTATAAGCATGGGTACCATAGTGTAGTAAACTTAGTCTAAATCAGATCAGAAAAATATTTAGAAGCCTGCTGTATATAAAGCAAATAAATAAAACGCTATTCTTACACCAGAAAAGTGAATACAGTAATAGAAGAGATTAGACAAATATGCAAAAATCAAGTCAAAACGCTCTAATAAGAAGCAAAAAACGCTATGGGGCTCATAGAAGAGAGAGATTCTGCATCTGTTTGAAGGCAAATGAGGAGATCGAAAGGGAAGGTAACATTTATCATCTAGAAGAACCTGGAGAGAAAATATATCAGTTAGGAAATTTTTCAGGTGCATATAAAAGTAAACTTAACTGATAGGAGCTTTAATAAATAGAGCTCTGTATTTCAAACAGAACAAGAAGCCTGGAGGTAAGCGGCTGCTGGTGTTGATTCAGTAGTTCTATAAGGTCAAAGTCACATTTCTGTAATTTTCTGAGACTTTTTCTCATGCTTGTTGCCTTGTGATCACAAGAAGGTGGCTACAGCTCCAACTACCAGTCTATAGTCCAACAGGAAGAAAGGACTGAGAGAAGGAGAAAAAAAAACTTTCCAGATATTCCTCTGCAGACTTCTGTTTACAACTCATTGATCAGAACTTTGCAAATTACTACCCTGGCTGCAGAGAATCTGGAAAGGTGAGAGTTTTCAGCTATTCATATTGCCACTCTCCAAACAAAATCAGGAAATGTTGAGGTAAAAAGAGTAGCAGGAACAACTCATGTGTTACTTTAAGGTAAAGAGATATAGTGGAAGTTAAAAATAAAAACAGTGGGATTGAACTGTATCCTACAAAGCCTTTGGTGCCAGGCTGAGGCATTTAAAATTAACTTAATAGGCAGTGGGTAAAGAGTTTACAATAGATACATTTTTAAATTATACTATTATGTTATGATCACACTCAGGATTATAATTTAATCCTGTTAAGACAATTCAGTAAGGTGGGTCATTTTTCTAATATTGTTTACCATGGCATCAGAATATAGATTCTACACGATCCACTCAATCTAGGTATCTATTTTAAAAAAAAAACTTGAATTTGGGATTTTTCAAGATTTAAGAGTGATTGAACTCACTGTAATAAAAACAATAAATGATTATACAAAGTCGTATGACTAAAACGTTTCCCATTCCTCCTTAGTTAGGAACTAATGCTACCTATCTAGAGTGACCATCTAATTTAATGTCTTTATGGGATTAAAGTGCTAATAATTTGGCCACGACAATAGGAGTAAACCAGGGCTGGCCGTTGTGACTAAGGGAATAGTTCTGTTGCAGTCTAAAGTCTTCTGTGGGCTGTCACATTGTCCTTGCCCCAGGTGGTCAGCTCTGCAGGAGTATGTCTGTGTCTCTCTTGAGGGCTGAATAGACTAACCCAGCTTTGCTTGTCAACCCCAGGAATAGCCGCGTATGCTGTAACTCTCGGCCTCAGCCAGCAGTGCTCACTCTCATTGGTCTCCCTGGTGGCCACATGCTCGCTGTGGCTCTTCGGCTCAAGGCTATATTTCCTCTCCATGTTGTGGTCCTGAGAAAGGAGAGCTGAGGGAAACTTTAATTCCCCCTTTGTGGGAAGTGTTGTTTGCCAGCTTGAACTGGGAGCTGAAAACAAATCCCACGTTTATATAGCACTATAATCTTTACTGAGTAACACCAATAGAGCTCTCCCAGGAAACCTCAGCTCAGAACATTCTTATTGAATCACGTGATGCCCAGGGTTATACTGTTTAATTTTGAAAATTTATAGACAAAGCATTAGGTTATTACACTAAAGTATCTCATTCCTATGTGGAATTTTGTGTTCTTGTCCTTGTTTGTATCATATATCTTTTTTTCTCACCACGTATTTTTTAAATTATCTCTTCTCTTTGATTCCCACTAACCTCTATCAGTTCTCTTACAGCCTCTCTGAATATTCCTTTTTTCACTTCCTCTGGGTGTTTTTCCTCCTTTTATCCCCCAATGATGATAATGATGGTTTAGAAAATATTAACCCCAACAATAGCCATGACTTAACAAGTACTTACAATGTGCTAGGCACTGCACAAATTACACATACTAACTCACTGAACTCTTAACAACAGCCTTATATCTAGTTCTATTATTATCCCTGTTTTTCCTATGTGAGGTGCAGAAAGGTTAAATAACTTAAAAGTCATACAAACTAACAAATAATGGAGTCGGGTTTCTAACCTAGATAGAGTAACTCCAAATGCATGTGTTCTTAACCTCTAAGAAGCTCTCCAGAGCTTCTTAGAGGTTAAGAACACATGCATTTGTGTTAGGTCTCCAGAAGCTCCTCCAGAAGCTCCTCCTCTTACTGACTCCCTCTTGCCGTCTCTGCCGTACTTAATTCCAAGGCCAGTTCTAGCAGTGAATTTTTAGGAAACCCAGTCTTAGTTGTTTTCACCAGTCTAGCATAAGGCTTTGGATAGCCTAGTGTCACCAGCTAAAATCTTGCAGGCTTGGTGGTCTCTGTGACCCAGTAGTCTAGGCTTCAGCATGTTTTATGCAACTGCAACAGTTTCAGTAGAGCTATTGACAGATCTAAGAGATATTGTAAATGAAGGGCTGAGAGTACCATACTTGATATTTGCCAGAATATGAAAGATGAAAGGGGAGGAAGAATCATAAATTACTCTCAAGACTGTAAGATTAGTGGTCCATTAATAAGAGTCATAAGTGCCTATTTACTTATTTGTCTTCCCCACTAGCTGCTAGAGTTAGAAGCAGAAATTCTGGCAACTCTACCTTGATCACACCAGTTCTACTTCCAGGATACTTTCCTTCCTTGCCTCTGCTGAGATCCTGCATACATATTCAGAGCTGACCTCAGTTCTCACCCACTCCCCAAGCCTGGCCTGACATCTACATCCTATATTGATCTTTCTCTCTCTTTCTCTCTCTCTCTCTCTCTCTCTCTTTTCTTCCCTCCCTCCGTCCCTCCCTCCCTCCCTCTCCCCATTTACTGTATTCTTTGTTTGTTACTTATAAAGTTAGTACCTTGCTATTCATTGTTCAGTTGTCTCATTTTTGTACATTTTGTACAATACTATTTAGCTCTTAAAATATTTGTAAAAGTTCCTACTATGTGCCAGGCCCTTTGTGAGGATACAAATATTTATGAACACAACCCCTGCCCAAGAAGAGCTTATAGTCTAGTAGAGAAAACTGACATATAAACAAAACTGTAATAGAGATTGGTACAGAAATAGATTCAGTTATGAAATGCTATGCAAAGACTAATAATGGGGTAATTCTGGTAGTTGTTAAACTGTGTTCAGAGAAAGCTACAGAAAAAAACATATTTAAGTTGCATCTTGAAAGTCATTTGGATTATAAAATGTTTGTATCCTCATCACTTTCTATTTTCATTATACTCATTTTGACACTTTTCTTGTCTGTTAAACTATAAGTTCTTCAAGGTCAGAAATTATATATTCAAAGCCTTTGTTTCATCCATAATGCCAAAATATTTCACTGAAATATTTATGTTCATATAAATAAATACTTATTTCTATTTCTTTATCTTCCTTCTTCTCCCACCAAAGCCCAAACTGGTCAGCATATTTTTTTTAATCTTTATATCCCATTTCATTTAATATAACATTAACCTTGTAGTATATTTTTAGAACAGCTTATTTTACCACAAATGTGTAGTTTCTTTCTATGTCATATCTTGTAAGTAAGCATTGAGAGTTTTGCTCTGTAACCCTTTATGAGCTTTTATGGTGTCTTGTGTAAGTATGATAAAAATGCAAAGCTCAGAGGTTTTTTGCTTCCATACAGCTTATGGAAAACTCTCAAGTTTATTATTTTCTCCTAGCATGTCAAAATATCTGAGGTTTCAAATTGATAAAAATACAGTTTAAAAGCCATGTTAAACTACTGTAGTGTAAAGTTACAAACTGGCAAACTGAGTATTTTGAATTTTACTCCAGGACAGGATAAAAGAGGTTTAAGATCTCCTAAATTTCATGAAACACCAAGGAGATTTACCTCATAAACATTTAAACCCATCATCATTTTTTGCAAGTTCCAAGGCTGAGGCCAAGGACATTTTAAGATCAAACCTTTAAATGAATTAAACTCACCTTAAAGTTTATTAGAAGTATTTGCCAAACATCTATTTGAGAATCTGCTATATGGGGAGACACTGGTAATTCAAAAATGAATACTGTAAGACATTACTTCTATTTTGAGGAGCTCACAATTTAGTAATTAAAGGGATTTATCCATTCTATACTATGGGGTAAATTCAGTTGCTAGATATAAATTTCAAAACTGACTAGAAGTAGAAAAGACCTCTATTTAAAGGCTTTAACTCAGTTCATTTCATAAGCACAGTGGCTTACACATAGTAGGTACTAAGTAAACGTTTACTAAATGAATGAACAATAAGAATTGTAGACTTTAAGGTTAGGAATGAGACCTTACTAGATGAGGGTTTTTTTAACCCTTTGACATCAGCATGGTTTTTATTATCACAGCGATTGTCAGTAGTAGTTAATGGATGAGGCTGGGGTTACCTGACATTCAGCAATGCTGTGAGCTGTCTTACCCAATGGAGAATTGACACATCCTGCACAACTTTGAATGTCTGAATAAATCTACTACAGATATAAATTGGTGTGTCACTTTCTCCAGAACTGATATCTGTTCAGTGCCATCCTTATCAAAATTCCAGCAGAATTTTTTGTGAAATTTTAAAGAAAATGCAAAAAGCCAGGAAGCAGCCTTTACACATAGCGAAGCTGGAGTACTTACACTTTCAGATATCAAGACTTGTGGTATTGACACAAGGATAAATCAATAAGCAAATGGGACAGAAAAGAGTCTAGAGGGAATTCCCTGGTGGTCCAGTGGTTAGGACTCCACGCTTTCACTGCCAAGGGCCTGGGTTCAATCCCTGATCAGAAAACTAAGATCCCACAAGCTACATGGTACAGCCAAAAAAAGAGAGAAAGAAAGGAAAAAAAGAAAAGAGTCTAGAAACAGATCCACACATATGTGATCACCTGATTTATGACAAAACTAACACTGTGGTGCAGATGGAAAAGGATGGACTTTTCCATAAATAATATTCAGTTAACTGGTATCCACATGGAAAAAAAAGTGAACCTTGATTCCTCCACACCATGAACAGAAAACAATTCCAGTTGTATTGCAATCTAAATGTGAAAGACAAAACAGTAAAGTTTTAGAAACAAACACAAAAGACTGTCTTCATGGGTAACATCTAAACTAATAGTGCTATTAGTCTTGATTTTGACCTTTCTGAAAATAATTATACATATATATATATATATATATATATATAT
>NW_020173929.1:434217-434882 GCF_003031525.2 Neophocaena asiaeorientalis asiaeorientalis
GGACATAATACTGAAAAGTTTTTTTAAAAAGTTCTATAAAGAGAAAAGGTCAGGGACTTCCCTGGCGATCCAGTGGTTGAAGCTTCGCCTTCCAATGCAGGGGTTGCCGGTTCAATCCCTGATAGGGGAGCTGGGATCCCACATGCCTCAGGACCAAGAAACCAAAACATAAAACAGAGGTAATATTGTAACAAATTCACTAAAGACTTTAAAAATAAAGAAAAAGAAAAAGGTCAAAATACAAAGGAAGTTTATTTGAAAAAAGAATCTCAGAATTACTGAATAATTTACTCACCTTGTCCATTTTTTCTTCTACATATTCCCAATTATATAGTTAATGCAATAGTGCAATTACTTAAAGAACAGTGAAATGAATTGCATATATGTAACAGAAGAGTTGAAATTTAACGGATTTGGATCCAAACTTTAATGAATTAGTAGAGGCACATGAAATGCAGGAAGTTTAATTAATTTCATTAAGAAAATTTGTTCTGGGCTTCCCTGGTGGCGCAGTGGTTGAGAGTCGGCCTGCCGATGCAGGGGACGTGGGTTCGTGCCCCGGTCCAGGAAGATCCCACATGCCGCGGAGCGGCTGGGCCCGTGAGCCATGGCCGCTGAGCCTGCGCGTCCGGAGCCTGTGCTCCGTAGCGGGAGAGGCCACAACA
>NW_020173929.1:434921-435029 GCF_003031525.2 Neophocaena asiaeorientalis asiaeorientalis
GCCGCGGAGCGGCTGGGCCCATGAGCCATGGCCGCTGAGTCTGCACGTCCGGAGCCTGTGCTCTGCAACAAGAGAGGCCACAACAGTGAGAGGCCCACATACCGAAAA
>NW_020173929.1:437655-437840 GCF_003031525.2 Neophocaena asiaeorientalis asiaeorientalis
AAATTTGTTCTTAAAATATACTTTTTCAGGCTTCCCTGGTCACGCAGTGGTTGAGAGTCCGCCTGCCAATGCAGGGGCCATGGGTTCATGCCCCGGTCTGGGAAGATCGCACATGCCGCGGAGCGGCTGGGCCCATGAGCCATGGCCACTGAGCCTGCGCATCCGGAGCCTGTGCTCCGCAACGA
>NW_020173929.1:438084-468335 GCF_003031525.2 Neophocaena asiaeorientalis asiaeorientalis
CTCTTTCTTCTCTATACATTTTTAATGATTTATACTATGAAAATTACATATTGAAATTGTTTTTTCAAGGGGTTACTACACAACTTCTCTATAGTCTCATGATACAATTTCTTTTCTAATCCTTCCTCTAGGCTCCATCACTTATCAAAGATAAAAGCCAAGCTCACTTGTAAAAATATATATAGATTTTATATTTCAGTAGTCTATAATTTATCTTGTCATGTTAGCCCTAATTAAAGTCAGATTGTCACCCTCTTTCTCTTATCAATAGCAATAAGTCTAGTCTGTTATTATTTATCCTAACACTAATTTTTATTCTAGATTCTACTTGTACCATATTTCTGATCTTTCATGTTCTTGTGGGGTATTTTTTGATATGGAAGCGTTTCTAATCTTAATTATCTTAAATGCAAATATATTCAGTGTAATTAGATACAAACATCTGACTATTTCATTAAGACTTCAATTTAAACATGGAGAAGGGAAGGAGCCTGCCCCCCACAAGAAAGAGCCAGATCATAATGCTATTTCCAGAAAGAGTGATTTTGGATTCTCACCCATGAGTAATGGGGAGGCTTTTAAGTACTTTATGCAGGGATTACTGATCAGACTTGTGTTTCTAAAATAACACTTTGGCTGCAGTATGAAAAGGTAAATTGGAAGGGATGACAAGACTGGAGGCATAGTCCAGTTAGAAAAATGTTGTAAGAGACCAGGTCATTATCATCATCAACATGCCTGAACTGAAGAAGGAACCTGGCAGAAATGAGATAAGATCAACTGAATTTAGTCACTGTCACTTGATGAGGAAGAAGGAGGAGTCTAAGGTGGCTCCCAATTTCCTGATTTGAATGACTTGATGAAATGGGTGTTTTTCACTAAAATAAGGACCATAAGAAAAGGCGCAGTTGGGGACATGTAGAATGGGACATGCTGGTGGGAAAAACCTATGAACATTTGTATGTGTGCATTTGTTCAGGGGTGATATATGGCCCAGAGATACAGATTTGGGAATCATTGTTATAGAGCTGGTAGTTGAAGTCTTTAATTAAGATTAGAAAATATGTTTAGATTCAGAAGAGAAGGCACAAAAGAATCCTGTGGAGTGGGCTCGTGGAAGTTGAGGGAGGAGAGAATTTTGAGAAGAGAATAAGAAACAATGCTAAATGCGTTGAACAGTGAATAGAAAGCCAACAGCTGAGTCATGAATAGAGACGTCCATTTCATTTGGCAGTATGAGGCTCATGGGTGACCATCGACCAAGAATTTTCAGGGATATGGAGTACTTGATTATATGCCATTGGTTAAAGACTGAATGGATTATTCAATTTTTTAAAAAGTGAATGAGAAGTGAATAAATAGAGACAGCAAGTTTCCTTTCTGTTCCAAGTTTTTGAATATTAGAGATAGGAGTAAGAATAATAGTCAGGGGGAGATGCAGGATAGAGGGTTTTTCAGTTCTTTTGTTTTTCCCACTTGTTCCTTGATTAAAATATTGCTTTTGGTTTATTTAATTTAACGTTAAACTCAGTATTTTGCTAAAATTAATCATTCTACAATACTTTGGTTAGTGGCATAAGTTTGAAAGAATCAGGGTTACCAGCAAACCAAATTAAGGATAAATACTGAATTGTGTGATTTCCATGAATGCTCAGGATTAAAAAATATTTATGACAGGAATATGTAAAACCATGACTGAATAAAAGGGAGAAGCTGACAGCGTGTTGGATAAATGTGAGATACCTTACCAATGATTTTTAAATGAGGCCATCTGTTAGAGCTTGCTGATGCTCTCAGTCTGGAGCGGGAGGCTGTTTATGTTTTCACGCAAATCAGGCTTTAACCAAAATACTCTGGCAAAAACAGATGCCTTATAGAAATTCATTACTCCTAAAATAATTACAACCCTCTAAATGTTAACATCCCTTCCTACAAAGAATGGTATTATGCTAATACTGTTCATATATATGAATGTGAAATTATTGTATCATTGCTGTAATGCAATTCAGTGGTTTCTCTCTACCCTCACCTCCAACCTCACCCCCAGGAGATACATGCCTGCTTACCGGGACCAATTTCCTACTTATTTAGCCAAAAATAATTGACCTTTGAAAGTCATAACCCAAGTAGTTGCATTTGAACTAAAATCTAAAGACAAACCTAATCTTTCAAGCATTTTCTCCTATTATCATCTTTTTTTTTTTTGACCCTCAGTAAGTCTTACCAGATATATTAAACTAAAGGAGATTTCATAATAGAACATAGTCATGCTGTCATGTTTCATTAACGTTGAAGAGAAAGAATTAGTGTTATTTTGCCAGAAAATGAACTTCCAGTGTTACTACTACTATTTTACTAATGTGCGTAGTCACTCACTTGTAAAGGGTGAACACTGTGTGCAGAAGCGCCTACAGACAGAGGAAGTATGAGCATCCCTAACTTCTACAGCCATGTTACATCAGCTTGAGTCCACACATAAAAGAGATCAAATCTGTGAGGGCCGGAGAAAAAAATTGAAGAAACTTATTATTTGCAGCTTTCCTTATTACTGGGAGAGCAGCAAATTAGAATCAGACTAATATTTTTGGTTTCTCTAATTTATGGCTTTTTGTTAACTTTGTCACTGAGTGAGCTGTTGAGCCAGATTCCTATGGCATGTAAGCACCTTGCTCAGGGTTCACTTTAGTACTGTGAGAAGCTTTTATGCGTAGACTCTCTATTTAGTACACTAATGAAAGTATTATTTATTGGTGTCTTCTTGTCCTCTGGGAATGCTTTTACCTTCAGTAGGCTCTTATTTACCTTAAAATAGTGGCCTAACTACTCAGATGATAACGTCTCATTTCTCCTTCCTAACTGCTCTTTGAGTTGAAGCATTTCTCAGAATGGAGAATGGAAGAAGGACTGGAGAACTACATGTGTGAACACGCCTGCCTAGCTCCTTGCTCATGACAGAGAGTCTGCACCTTACATTCTTTTTTTAAATTTATTTATTCATTTATTTTTGGCTGTGTTGAACCTTCGTTGCTGCACGCGGAGGCTACTCTTCATTGCGGTGCACGGGCTTCTCACTGTGCACCTTGCATTCTATGTGCACTATAAAGTGGTCTGGCATAGTGATGTAGAGAGATGCTCTGCAGTCCGATGGCCTGAATTTGAGAGTTGGCTCCACCACTTATTGCTTGTGTAAGCTCAGCAAATAATTCCTCTCTGCCCCAGGTTCCTCATCTCTTAACTAGAAATAATAATACACACAACTATATACAAGATACATAACCAACAAGGACCTACAGTGTAGCACAGGGAACTATACTTAGTATTTTGTAATAACCTATAAGGGAAAAGAATCTGAAAAAAAATAGATATATATGTATGTGTAACTGAATCACTTTGCTGGTATACCTGAAACTCACACAACATTGTACATCAACTATACTTCAATAAAACTTTTTAAAACTAGGGTTAATAATGGTACCTTACACATAGTGTGGTTATGAGGATTAAATAAGTTAGTATATTTTAAAAACTTGGCACAAAGCCTGATAGGTCGTTGTGCTGGTGGTGGTGGTGGTGGTGGTGGTTTTTCTCATAGACAAAGAAGCATTGCCTTGTTCCTGGAAACCAAGAGACGTACTCATTAGCAGGCAGCAATCCTACTCTCTACAGTTTTTCTATACTGGGAAAATATTGGTGGTCCTATGAAATGGCACCAAAATATTGCGCCTCTCATTAAGGAAGGAAAAGAAAATACCATGTGCTTTCATGAGCATTATCTCATTTAATCCTCAGAACAATTCTTCCAAAATAAATTTTCACATGGGAGAGACCCAAAGTCTTACACAAGAGCGAAAGGCTACTGGATAACAAAGTCAAGATTCAGTCAGAGGAGTAGCTGACCCAAAAGCCCATCTGTTTCCACCTCACTCTACTGGCTAAATTGTCAATATATGGGGCATAGTTGTTTTCCTCCCTTTCTAGATGTGGCAGATTAAAAGAAACCTCTACAACAGTCCAATACTACCTCTTCTCTCTTCCAGTGAGAGACCGCAAACATGGTAGACACTCAAATAATGTTTGGTCATTGACCAGACAAATAATTCTTTTTCCTACAAAGAAAATACACATTTTGCATCTTTAATATTGCAGTGGTTTACTTGTACTAAAATAGGATCTCCCATGACTTTGTAGAAAAGTAAAAATAGAACTTCATATATGAGACCGAGTTTTCCCAATTTACCCTATATCCTATTCTACTGAATAGGTTACAAAGTCTGACTTAATGAAAAAGCTTAATAATGCTAGTAGTTTCCTATCCTCATTCTACTTTTTTTTGTTTCTCTGTTTACTTTATTTTTTTAATTTAATTTAATTTTTTTTATACAGCAGGTTCTTCTTAGTCATCCATTTTATACACATCAGTGTATACATGTCAATCCCAATCTACTAATTCATCACACCACCACCACCACCACCCGCCGCTTTCCCCCCTTCGTGTACATATATTTTTTTCTGTACTTCTGTGTCTCAATTTCTGCCCTGCAAACTGGTTCATCTGTACCATTTTCCAGGTTCCCCATATATGCGTTAATATACAGTATTTGTTTTTCTCTTCTCACTTACTTCCCTCTCTATGACAGTCTCTAGATACATCCACATCTCTACAAATGACCTAGTTTCGTTCCTTTCTATGGCTGAGTAATATTCCATCATATATATGTACCACATCTTCTTTATCCATTCGTCTGTCGATGGGCATTTAGGTTGCTTCCATGACCTGGCTATTGTAAATAGTTCTGCAGTGAACATTGGGGTGCATGTGTCTTTTTGAATTATGGATTTCTCTGGGTATATGCCCAGTAGTGGCATTGCCGGGTCATATGGTAAATCTATTTTTAGTTTTTTAAGGAACCTCGATACTGTTCTCCATAGTGGCTGTATCAATTTACATTCCCACCAACAGTGCAAGAGGGTTCCCTTTTCTCTACACCCTCTCCAGCATTTGTTCTTTGTAGATTTTCTGATGATGCCCATTCTAACTGGTGTGAGGTGATACATCATTGTAGTTTTGATTTACATTCCTCGAATAATTAGTGATGTTGAGCAGCTTTTCATGTGCTTCTTGGCCACCTGTATGTCTTCTTTGGAGAAATGTCTATTTAGGTCTTCTGCCCATTTCGGGATTGGGTTGTTTGTTTTTTGAATATTGAGCTGCATCAGCTGTTCATATATTTTGGAGATTAATCCTTTGTCCGTCGATTCGTTTGCAAATATTTTCTCCCATTCTGAGTGTTGTCTTTTCGTCTTGTTTATAGTTTCCTTTGCTTTGCAAAAGCTTTTAACTTTCCTTAGGTCCCATTTGTTTATTTTTGCTTTTATTTCTATTACTCTCGGAGGTGGATCGAAAAATATCTTACTGTGATTTATGTCAAAGATTGTTCTTCCTATGTTTTCCTCTGATAGTTTTATAGTGTCCGGCCTTACATTTAGGTCTCTAGTCGATTTTGAGGTTTTTTTTGTGTATGGTGTTAGCGAGGGTTCTAATTTCATACTTTTACATGTAGCTGTCCAGTTTTCCCAGCACCACTTATTGAAGAGACTATCGTTTCTCCATTGTATATCCTTGCCTCCTTTGTCATAGATTAATTGACCATATGTGCGTGGGTTTATCTCTGGGCTTTCTATTTTGTTCTTTCGATCTATATTTCTGTTTTTGTGCCAGTACCATATTGTCTTGATTACTGTAGCTTTGTAGTATAGTCTAAAGTCAAGGAGTCTGATTCCTCCAGCTCCGTTTTTTTCCCTCAAGATTGTTTTGCTGTTCAGGGTCTTTTGTGTCTCCATACAAATTTTAAGATTTTTTGTTCTAGTTCTGTAGTAAATGCCATTGGTGATTTGATAGGGATTGATACACCTTTGAGATTTGAGATTTTTCTTGTTTCTTGAGGTAGGCTTGTATAGCTATAAACTTGTTTCTTGAGGTAGGCTTGTATAGCTATAAACTTCCCTCTTAGAACTTCTTTTGCTGCATTCCATAGATTTTGGATCATCATGTTTTCATTGTCCTTTGTCTTTAGGTATTTTTTGATTTCCTCTTTGATTTCTTCAGTGATCTCGTGGTTATTTAGTAAAGTATTGTTCACCCTCCATGTGTTTGTGTTTTTTACATTTTTTACCATGTAATTGATTTCTAATCTCATAGTGTTGTGGTCAGAAAAGATGCTTGATATGATTTCAATTTTCTTAAATTTACTGAGGCTTGATTTGTTACCCAAGATGTGATCTATCCTGGAGAATGTTCCATGCGCACTTGAGAAGAAAGTGTAATCTGCTGATTCTGGATAGAATGTCCTACAGATTTCAATTAAATTTATTTGGTCTGTTGTGTCTTTTAAAGCTTGTGTTTCCTTATTAATTTTCTGTTTGGATGATCTGTCCATTGGTGTAAGTGAGGTGTTAAAATCCCCCATGATTATTGTGTTACTGTTGATTTCCTCTTTTATAGCTGTTAGCAGTTCCCTTATGTATTGAGGTGCTCCTATGTTGGGTGCATATATATTTATAATTGTTATATCTTCTTCTTGGATTGATCCCTTGATCATTATGTAGTGTCCTTCCTTGTCTCTTGTAACATTCTTTATTTTAAACTCTATTTTATCTGATATGAGTATTGCTACTCCAGCTTTCTTTTGATTTCCATTTGCATGGAATATCTTTTTCCATCCCCTCACTTTCAGTCTGTATGTGTCCCTAGCTCTGAAGTGGGTCTCTTGTAGACAGCATGTATATGGGTCTTGTTTTTGTATCCATTCAGCAAGCCTGTGTCTTTTGGTTGGAGCATTTAATCCATTCACTTTTAAGTTCATTATCAACATGTATGTTCCTATGACCATTTTCTTAATTGTTTTGGGTTTGTTTTTGTAGGTCCTTTTCTCCTCTGTTTCCCACTTAGAGAAGTTCGTTTAGCGTTTGTTGTAGAGCTGGGTTGGTGGTGCTGAATTCTCTTAGCTTTTGCTTGTCTGTAAAGCTTTGGATTTCTCCATCGAATCTGAATGAGAACCTCGCTGGGTAGAGTAATCTTGGTTGTAGGTTCTTTCCTTTCATCACTTTAAGTATATCATGTGACTCCCTTCTGGCTTGTAGAGTTTCTGCTGAGAAATTAGCTCTTAACCTTATGGGAGTTCCCTTGTATGTTATTTGTCATTTTTCCCTTGCTGCTTTCAATAATTTTCCTCTGTTTTTAATTTTTGCCAATTTGATTACTGTGTGTCTCGGCATGTTTCTCCTTGGGTTTATCCTGTATGGGACTCTCTGCGCTTTCTGGACTTGAGTGGCTATTTCCTTTCTCATGTTAGGGAAGTTTTTGACTATAATCTCTTCAAATATTTTCTCGGGTCCTTTCTCTCTCTGTTCTCCTTCTGGGACCCCTATGCGAATGTTGTTGTGTTTAATGTTGTCCCAGAGGTCTCTTAGGCTGTCTTCATTTCTTTTCATTCTTTTTTCTTTATTCTGTTCCGCAGCAGTGAATTCCACCATTCTGTCTTCCAGGTCACTTATCTGTTCTTCTGCCTCAGTTAATCTGGTATTGATTCCTTCTAGTGTATTTTTTATTTCAGTTATTGTAGTTCATCTCTGTTTTTGTGTTATTTAATTCTTCTAGATCTTTGTTAAATATTTCTTGCATCTTCTTGATCTTTGCCTCCATTCTTTTTCTGAGGTCCTGGATCATCTTCACTATCATTATTCTGAAATCTTTTTCTGGAAGGTTGCCTATCTCCACTTCATTTACTTGTTTTTCTGGAGTTTTATCTTGTTCCTTCATCTGGTACTTATCCCTCTGCCTTTTCATCTTGTCTATCTTTCTGTGAATGTGGTTTTTGTCCCACAGGCTGCAGGATTGTAGTTCTTCTTGCTTCTGCCGTCTGGTGGATGAGGCTAAGAGGCTTGTGGAAGTTTCCTGATGGGAGGGACTGGCGATGGGTAGAGCTGGCTGTTGCTCTCCTCATTCTATTTTGATCTTTTTTATTTCTTTAAAGAAAATATGGGCCCTGAACATTTTTGCCGTTGACTGAAAACAATAAAATTTTTATCTGGTAGTAAATTTGTTTGAAAATAGGAAAGCCATCTGAGTGATAATTATTTTCTACCAAAGATAATAATTTGTGTTTGCATCTGTAAGGCATTTAAATCATAGAGGGCTTTACAGAAAGAATCAAATTTCAGAGTAAAGTTTACAGCATCTTTTTCAAACTGACACATACCTACATGAGAATACTATTGTTATTTTGTACAGCTAAATCATGTCCCTGCATTGAAACCTTTCCATGCTTATCCTGCCAATGCCAATCTTTCTAGAAACTATCCTTCCTTCTAGGTACATTTATGTCTCTATACAGCTGTACATTTATATGTACTCATCAGCTGTGTTAGTTTTGCTTTTCTCTCGGCACAGAGCAGAAGACTCTCCCAGTGACTAGTTGTGTAACTTAGTTATGTAACGTTAGGAAAGTTACCTGACATCACTGTGCCTTACCTTTTCATCTTTGTTATGTATCAACCATTGTACCAGTTCCTTTATGTATCTAATTTCATTTTTCTCCATGTAAATGTAAAGGAGAGGCCAAAGAGCTTAAGTAATTTTACCAGTTTTACATGGATGGTAAGTAGCAGGGCCAGGATTCAAATACACTTCTATTTCAAATCCTTTGCTGTTATACCTCCTCAACCCACACTGCTTCTAGAGCATTAATTTGGGGAGAGGAGTTTTTCATACTAGTCCCCCTCCATCCACACCCCTACCCTGCCCCAGCTAACTACACTTACAGTTGAGAAGGTGTAATGTCCCGCTAAGTAGTTGTCAACCTTTTTTCACCCCAGCACACCTGAGGGATACGATGCACTTCGACTTAACATCGTTCCTCAAAAGACAAGGCTCAGGATCTGGGTGATAAGGAGCAAGTGTAGTTGGAAGAATCTTCTTTCTTTGAGGTGATCTAAATGTGTTCTAAGCTGTAACAACCCAGAGTATTGGCGAGGCGCTATTCTGGACACTTTCCTTGTGTTAACTCATGTAATCTTCCCAACAACTTTGAAATTAGGTGTATTATTTTACTGATTAAGGTACTGAGATGCAGAGAAAGTTAAGTACCTTGTCTGGCTTATTGCTCAATTTTTTTTCAAAGATGAACCACATACTCACTCCTGGCCTCGTAAACTCCAGTTTGGAATGACACCTGGTTAAGAATTTCAGACCATAAATTACTACTTCTGCCCCTATTGTCACTTCAAGTGTCGGTTTCCCCACAAGCTACTGAACAAGTACTGTGTTGACTTCTAGTTCTTTGCACAAATAGATACTTAAAAGATGTTATCTGGTTGGCTGTCCTGTAAAAGGGAACACTTGAAACAACTAAATCTGTTGGCAAGGATGTGTAGTATGGTAGTTAAGAGTACAGGCTCAAAAAAAAAAGAGTACAGGCTCAAGTCCACTGGACCTGTCACACCAGTTACTAGTTATATTAATGTAGGCAAGTTATTTCACCTTTTTCCTTGTCTGTAAAATGGGACAATAATTGTATTAGCATCATGAAATGGCTGTGAGGATAAACTGAGAAAATGCTGTAAGTACATTGTACGCATGCTTAAATAGTAGTCACATAGTAAACATTAGTCATTACCAGTAATAGCTAAGGTCGTCTTTACTGAGCAGGTAGTCTCATGTGCTTTCTTGAGACTTTAATATAATTCTGCAGGCAGACACTTTGGAAATTATTTTAATTCTTTCGAGCACCAGAATACCATTTGGTACCTCCCTGAATTTTCTACATTAAGACTTAAGAAGTCTTGAGGGATAAATTGGGAGATTGGGATTGATATATACACACTACTATATATAAAGTATATAACTAATAAGGACCTACTGTATAGCACAGGGAACTCTTCTCAATACTCTGTAATGACCTATATGGGAAAAGAATCTAAAAAAGAGTGGAGATATGTATATGTATAACTGATTCAATTTGCTACAGCAGAAACTAGCACATTGTAAATCAACTATGCTCCAATAAAAAAATTTTTTTTAAGAAAAGACTTAAGAAGTCTTAACATTAAAGAGCAGCTGCATTTCAAGTAGCATTTCAAGTGGCTCGGCAAAGCAAGGTAGTACAGATAATTTAAATGATACCCACTCACAAGTACCTTCATTTTCCTTGATTACTTTTTCTGAATACCTTTTTTGTTATGTACCTTATGAACTTAAAACATGACAAAGGATGAATTTCTTAATATGCACATTATGTTTTCTGAGCCTGTTAATTCTTTAAGGATATTAAGGAAAAAAATAATGAAGCCATGTTATATAGGTACCTAATTTTTTTTAATCTATAGTAGTACTATGGTAATTAATGCTTATTTTATGCAAACTAGACTATATCTGTTAATGGACACATTACTGTCAAGAAAATATTACTTGTCTTAATTATCAGTAATGAAGCAGGGATAAGCTGCTCACTTAGATATAATATATCTAATGACCTTTTCAGTTAGAGGTTGTGATGAAAGGTATCAGTTTCACAAATTATGCTTCATTCAGCTTCTGGCCTTTGTGTAGATTAATGTTTTGTGGATGAGTTTTAAAGTCAGACGTAAATTGTGTTTGGTGTTTAAAATTGATTTAATATCTTGTTTTTAGTACATCATTTTCTTGTTTATTAAGCTTCATTTTTATCTTCAAGCTTAAAAAAAAATAGTCTATAGTAAATTTAGGACTGCTTAACTACCTGCCAATGTTTTTCTTAGCCCTACCAAATAAAATGGGACATGTATTTCCACTGTTTTAACCAAAGAACAAGTTTCTCTGTTATTTCTGAATTTAGGGCAGTAAGCACAATGTATATAATGACGTTTTTGAACTAGGAATATAAATATTTATAATACCATTTTTCCTAATTAGATTTTCTGAGATGACACAAAGCTGTTTATTGTGAGAGAATTTATGATATTTCTTAATCAGCCTCTTACTGAATCACAAATGTCTTGTCTCAGGGTATTGAAAAATTATTCAAGAACTCATAGATTTAGCCTTGTATTCAGACCAGTAGGAGAACTGCCTCATGTTTTAAATAACTAAGTAAGGATTTAAATGTTAGAGGTCAATGCGACAAGGCAGTGAAACAAAAAGTCCATTTTTAATTCAAATCTTTAAGCCATTTCTTTATATAAAATCTTATCAGAAGCCCAAAAAAGAAATCTGACAGAATTGGAGCTGCTCTGCTTCAATGGAAATGTATTCCTCCAGTAACTTGAAGGAATCCAGGGCTCTCGAGGAGCAGTGTTTTGATACTCTGATCCTGATCGTTGTATTACTAACAGAGCCCAAACACTAGAGCAGGAAAGAAGGGTACAGACAACCATCTTTTTCAACCCCCTTATTTTAATGATGAGGTACCTAAAATCTAAAGTGTAACCAGCCTAAGTTCAGGTGGTCAATAAGTACTATGACCTAAAATGTAAAAAAAAATTACAGTACTTTTAGTGGTAGAATCTTTCCCTTATTCTCTGTTTACTACAGCTGTAATCATGAATTTTGAAAACTCTTTATAAAAAGAACAGTTTTTGAATTGACCTAATCTTTGCATTTAAAAAACTAAGCCACAGATTTCCATTTTCAAGGACACAGTAAAGTCCTACCTGTCCCCACATACTGTCTCTTCACTTCTTGCACCATTGCTCATTTTGGTGCAGATTCTCCACTCTGGCATTGCAAATCAGGAATGTGCCTGTGCTGTACTTCAGTTCCTTCAGTTCCTGAAACGTATATTCATACACGGTGTTACCTCTGATTGGAACGCTCCATCTAACAGCTCCTCTACCTCCTGTCCCTGTCATCTCAATCAGGCTAACTTCTCTTTACCCTTCAGGCTATGGTTTAAACGTCACTGCCTCCTTCAGGCCTTCTCTGATGCATCCAAACCAAATCTGGATCAGACACCTCTCATTTGTGCTCTCACAGCATCCTGTACTTTTTCTTCCATAGCAATGGCATCCGATTCTACATGCTCATTTCCATAACTGTAGAGACCACATGACTTGTGCATCATTGAATCCCCAGGCATAGCAGAGTTTCTGACCCATGGCTAGTGCCCTGTATTTACTAGGGAAGGAAGAGAGGAACATGGGCTCCACTCCCCCCTCAAAGGATATAACATGTTGAATAGTATGAGTCTTAAACTGGTTTCTTGTTGAGGAGCAGCTGCTGACTTCCTATCTGACTTTGGAAGACTTTCTGTCCGTAAGATTTTGTTTCTTTTTCCAGTAGGATGATAATACCTCCTGACTTTGTCTTCCTCCTGCTGAAGTGAAAGTTTTCTCTGTCTCAGAGCTTTCTCCTCAGTTTCTGAAGTATAATAGAGGAAAAACTCATGTTTTCCTTTGGATACCAGATTGAGGAGGCTTCTCTTGGAAAATAGTTTCTTAAAAATCATCTTGGGCTTCCTTGGTGGCGCAGTGGTTGAGAGTCTGCCTGCCGATGCAGGGGACAAGGGTTCGTGCCCCGGCCCGGGAAGATCCCACATGCCGCGGAGCAGCTGGACCCGTGAGCCATGGCTGCTGAGCCTGCATGTCCGGAGCCTGTGCTCCACAACGGGAGAGGCCACAACAGCGAGAGGCCCGCATACCGCAAAAAAAAAAAAAATCTTACTTTTTCCCCAGGTCCCAAGAAATTAAGTAATGGGCCACCTCCCTCATTTACAAACAAGTTCCTGGACTTTGAGTAGTGATGACATTCTTTAAATGAAGTGTTTGTAGCTATTCTTGGGCACTTTAGGATTTTATTTATTTTGTTTTATTGCTTGAGAATGGTACTTACATAATTCATGATTTAACATGTGTACTGTGTAGCCATGAGGGAATTATTTTCTGTAATTTAAAATGTCCAAATTTGTTTCTGTCAAATATGAGGAATTTAAATATAACTAATCAGGGCCCCATGAAAAGCAATACCACTTTTCCAATTATTGATTGTGTTATTTTTGTGTTGGCAAGAACAGCCTATGAGGAGAATGAGGTGTGAGAGATAGGAGGTGAGGTAAGAAAATTGTCTTACTCATTTTTTCAGAAAGTTGAAAAAGTTATGTTCAAGAAAAAGACCCATTGAACTTCAGTAGTGATTCTATCAGGAAAAAACAAAAATTTAAGGACTTTTGAGGGAAAATAATGCATGAACATAATCAGAACAGCAGTTGATATTTAACAGAACTAAATGGTCACATTTTCAAGTAAAGTATGCCCTGGCATTTGAACAGCAGTTATATCTAAATCAGATTTGAATACTGTTATTTAACCTTCCCAGCTGTAGCAGGGGTGGTTTGTTAGTCTAATTCAGTATAAAATATGCATAGTATACTTAAATTTGAAACTTTAAACACATATTTGTATTAAAATGATAAATTTTAGTCATATAAGCCTATTTCAGGTATACCCTTTATCTCTCTGTGAGTTGTTTATTGTTCTCAACTATATTGTATGTTTGAGCAGATTTTAAATAATTAAAATGTCCTAAACTCTTTCCATTTAATTCATATCTTTTTTTTTACTTTTGTATTAGGAATGAATAAAAATATACATTTTCTATGCATATATTTGTAATTGCATTGGTATATTCATAGGAAAATTTAAGGGTTTTTTTTCCCTATTTTCTTCCTTGATGATTCTGTGCCCCAACAGAATCTTCTGTACAGACACAATCATGGGAATGCAATGAGGATAAGGTGGTTGCTGTAGGAAGGCAAAATAAAAGGCCAGTATCTCTCAGTCTTACAAAGCTAAAGACAAAGGGATTAATACCAAAATACATAAAGCCATGTAGCATATGCATATAGTGAATAAAAATTTGCTCATCAAAGCCTATTACACTCGAAAATATTGCTTGACGTTTGAAAGAGGTAATTTTAGAACAAACAAACACAAATGTTCATGGGTATATACCACATATGTTTACACATACACATATACAGATAAATGTAGACGTAGTTATAGATGCATCTACGTGTGTGTGTGTGTGTGTGTGTGCGTGTGTGTATTTATGTACTGTATACACACATGTATTTCTTAGCTTTGTCTTATGGAGAGCTTAGAAACAATAACAACCTAAGGGCACTCCAAGTACTCAGATACTGGTTTCTAAGTATCATTCCCTACTAAAAACAAAAAAAAAGGAGGGGAGGGGAGGCCTCTTGGCAAAATAGCCAATTCTAGGGCTGGTACACAGAAAGTGTAACATGAGAGTAGAATTTGTGCCCAAAAGTAGGGAGGTACTCAAAGAATGCTGGGGACATGAGAAAAGGCACAGAAGCCAGTTTGAAGAAGACCCTACTAGCCAAATCTTGGAAATTTGAGCTTCAAAATAAATAATGGAAAATAACCCACTGAGTAAAATGGAAATCCAGGTATCCATACTGAGATAGATAGATAGACAGACAGACACAGATAGATAGATACGGAAACCTCTTTATTACAGAATACCAACTAATAAACATTGAAGGAATGGTGAAATCGAAAAATACCGTTAACAATCATAGTTATGTTCAGTTTAGATGGGAGTTGTCAATTGGAGGCTAAGGTAGGCTGGTGGGTTTGATCAGGTTTGATGAGGAAGAGGATATTGACAGTCTTAGAATATTTCTTTCACAAACTACTAATCAGTTACAAAGGGCAGAATGGTGACTTTACAGTGGGAAAACCCAATGAACAGTACAAGTGATCAAGGTTTACATCACAAGTCAGTTGATATCATGTGTGGTACATCACCTTGATGTCAGACACTAGAAGAGCTGTGTATCCTATCAGTGGTTTCCTGCCCCAAAAGCATTGATCAAGAGGAAATAACAGATAGATCTAGGTTTATGATTAGCCTACAGAATGAAACCCCTGTATTCTTGAAAAACTGTCAAACACCTGAAAGGCAGGGAGAAACTGAGAATACTGAGAAAGATTGAGTGTCCTCATATCTCTGGGACAGTTTACAAAGTGTGAATGGGGTCTGCAGATTGACAGTAGTGCTGTATCAATGTTGGTTTACTGACTTGAAGGATTATACTGTGATTATGTAAGATAAAGTCCCTGTTTTGGGAAATAGTCACCAGAGTAATTGGGAATGACAGGAATCATATATGCTGCTAGTTCTTAAATGGTTCAGAAAAAGGCTAATTATGAGGGTATATACATGTTTGGAGAAGTATATCTAGATTTCAATAAAGAGAGAAAGAAATGGAGCACATGGTGAAGTGTTAAAAGTTGGGGAATCTAGGTGAGAGGGATATGGAAATTCATTGTTCTGTTTTGCATGCTTTTCTAGGTTTGAAAGTATTTCTAAATAAATTATTGAAAAATGTTTATTTAAGTGGTAATATAGTAAATACCTCATAATCAAAAATTAATACTTCACGAAAGACATATGAGTAGTTACACAAAGTTAGGTTCCTTAAAACTGTAAATAGCTTAATGTCAGTTCAGGCCAGATTGTGCTACTAAATGAGTTAAGTTTTTCAGAGGTTTCTAAATTTGTGAATTGAGGATAAAAGTTGTAGATTTATGTAACGTATCTGAAGCCCAGATAAATAAATTTTCCAATCTCACACAGAAAGTAACAAAACAAAGTCCAAAACCAGAGTCTCCTGATTCCAAATCCAATAGCCCTGGATGACAGTCTGGATAACAGATTACTGAGGCAAGACAGAGACATTTGTGTTCAAATTCTGACCTTTGGGAGTTGGAAAGTGTCGGATTTACAAAATGGCCCTTAGAGCTACATCATTAACTTCACCAAGAGGGCATGTCCTGCGTTGCAATTTTCAAATGCGTCCTAAAGAAATACAGAAAACCATTTTCTTTTGCCTCACCTATTTCTTACATGGTAGTATAAATGTGGGAGTGAGTAGACTTCCTCTCATCTGCATCCCAGACCTCTTACCCAGTAACATTTCCTTCTTCCTTACAGAATTATAAGCATACACGTGGACTTCAATCACTACTTTTTTCCAATGTGATTTACCAATCACTTGAATATCCCTAATGCCTAATTTGTTTTTAAAAATTCAAACAGCCATTGACTCGAACTGCTGTACAAGAAAATGGCCTTTCCTGGACCCTATATCTGTCCATATCATTTTAGGTATAGTTAAGGATTTTGTATTCAAACATTTCCTTTTCTTTTTTTTTTTTTTAATGTCCTCAACTGCAAAAAGAAAATATTCTTGGATATTTTCAGTTATATAGCCAGTATAGGTAAGTCCATTTTGAGGGCTGAATATTATTCTTTACACTGTCACCATTGCTTAAGTAGGTTTTCAATAAGCTTCTTATATCTCATATCTCTTTATATTCTTATTCTTCAAATACTTTTAAATGATTTTCTGGAAATGGCCAAGTTTTGGTCATTTACAGTTTTGCTACTTAAACATCTACACGTTTGAAATAAGATTGTTATGAGTAAAAGTGTGCCATTGGCTTAGTTAACTTCTAATGTCATTTGGTTTATCTTGGGGCAGAGATATTTGATGTTCTATTTTAAATAATGTCAAAATTATTTTAAATAAACATCAAAAACTATGGCCTGAACATAATTTTTTAAATAGCTATGTCTCCTGGGTTCCAAAACTGCTTCTTTCCCCTCTTATTCCTATATCTTGATGGCTGAGTCAGTTATTTCTTTTCCTGTTTTCAGTTTACTACCTTAAGGGCTTAATAGATTAAAGGGTTTTGCAGATTGTAAATATGCACATTTTCAGTGTATTATTCTAAACTGAGCCTTGATAATTCTTATTTTAGCTAAAGAAATGGGAGATGTATTTTCAATACTGAGCAGTAAAGACAGGATTTTTTCTTTTCAAAAAGGAGATGAACAAAAACATTTTCTAAGTAGCATGTCAGTATACCTTTACTCCATAGCATATGTATCTTTAGTTCTATAAATTGTGACCAAAGACAGCATCATCTGTTAGCCACAGTTGACAACAATTAATAATATATTGATGAATTATATTTCTGTCTGTCCTTCTAAATCTATTTAGTAAATAAAATTATAATTGCATTTCCAAAAGTGAACATTTTAGTCTCCTGTAATTTCAGAGCAGGTACCTGGGATTATAATATGCTTATGCATGTTAAAACAAAAGGGCTTTAAGCACTAACATTCTGAGATTTTAATTAAATAGCTAGGTTTGAATTAAAATATATTCTGAAGAGAAGAGAAAGGGGAGTTATTGGTTAATGGGGACAGAGTTTCAGTTTAGGATGACAAAAAAGTTCTGGAAATGGATAGTAGTGATGGTCATACAATGGTGTGAATGTACTTTAATGACACTGAAATGTACACTTAAAATGGTTAAAAGGTAAATTTTGTGTATGTTTTACACATACATACAGTGTATTTAAAAATCTGATTCGTGGGTTTTCCTCTGTGATTCCTCCTCCCCACAGACATTAGCTGGCATTTAGTATTTAACCATAATATATACTATTTATTCATTTAATGTATGTTATATACTTATACTATGTTAGGTATATATTCTGGGTGTAAAAAATTCCTAAAAGTTATTTTTTTTAATTGACCCCAGCTTTTTTTTAGCTATATGACCTTGTATAAGGTATTCAATCCCTCAAAACTTTAATTTTCTTATGTATGAAATAATGATAATACCTATTCAAAAGGTTGTTACAAGGAGTAGTTAATATAAAAATTTTTATTGAGAAAATGAATATTATTCATGTAAAGCACTTCGCAGACAATGAAATACATAGAAAGCACTCAAGAAATTATAGCTGCTGGCACATTTTATTAGACATTGCAGATGAATTAATGCACGAAAGTTACTTTCAGTTCTTGGTTGTCTTTTGGGGGCTGCATATATGGGTTCATCTTGTAGCCATAGCCTGCAGTATCTTTGTTTATTTTGCTTACTTGACTGCTAAATATGACACATACAGAGGATCCTGTTAACCCTGTGTTTGAACTCTTAGTACCCCTTCAGCCATCTAGGTCTTGCACCAGTGGCTTAGTCAACAAGCTTGCTAAGCAAGGTGAACAGGGAAAGAAGACAGGTATGCAACATGCTGGCATTTATGTGGAACAACCCTTATTGCCCAGCTGTCCCCAGAGAGCCTAAAACAGTTCTAACACCTTTCAGACTTATATAGCCTCTTTATTGATAAATCCTGTGGGACTGATAGATTTAAGCAATTACTTTTGATCAAAAAGGTTAACCAGTGTGTTTCAAAGTATAAATATACTTTTTTCACATAATTTATATACATATACCCACCTTCATTTACAAGAGGATTTGAGGCAGTTACCTAATTGCTATTATCATCATTTTATTGAAATGCAAAAATACTAGACAAAAAGGGACCTGAAAAGTCTCCTCAGTCTCTTCTCTCCAAACACCTTGTGCCTTGGCTGTGGTCATCCAGCTGTCCTAGCGCAAGTGTGTGATTTCTCTGGTGGTAATCTGTGCCAGTATTTCACGTCACATTTTTTAAGGAAATCGAAGTATTTTCTGATTTAAAAAGATTTAGTATAATTGTTTTTTTCTTTTAGTTAATGTGTCCTCTCCTAAAATAAGTCTCAAATTGCTTGAAACTGAAAGCCAGGAACATGGAGGGAAATGGAAATAGCATGAAACAGCTAAATATGTCAGCTTTTATGGATTTATCCAAAAACTTAAAATTCAAAAATGTTATATGCGCTCACACATTGAGCACTCTAACTTAAGCTAGAGCACACTTCTGAAATCTGATAGGAATGATATTGTAAAGCTTAATTATATTTTTATGGCCCATGCCATCTGTGCGTTTGTTCTGCTTACAATAGTAATAGAGTATTCAAAAAAACAATACATTTAATTTGCAATGCAATCGTCTTATCGCAAATGCATCAAGGCAAATTAGCTCTTATCATTTCAAATCCTGTTCTTGTACTGTGGATTTTTGTATCTGTTTGAAATTAGAAAAACTTAGCTACTAAAAACCATATGTGGATGATTCAAACAGAAGACACAAAGTTCGTTTTTATTTCTTGAAACAAATTCTAATTTAGATGAAAGAAAACACTATAATTTTTTAATATACAATAGTATATGACAAAGATTACTTTCTAATGTCTAAAAATTAAGACTTTTGAAGTCACCTTTGTAAATGTACCTATATTTAATTGTTTTGTTAGGAGCTTTAAATTGAGACAAACATAGTTTTAAAAACTATTGCTGTACAAACTTGAAACGTGCAGGTGTAGGGTCTTTTTGTTTGATTTTTTAATAATTTCTCCAAAAAATATTGCATAAGCTTAAATTTCTTGGCAAATATAGTCTAGCTATTATTATCTCTTAATAAGTGATAATGATGGTTATGTCTTATTTTTAAATTTTATTCTTTGGATGGAAAAAATAGGCCACCATTATCAAGATGTCTATTAATTTCTCTAGAGGCAAGAAATATGTATTAAATTAATCTTTGTGTTATTTAAACATCACAAATGTTTGACATTCTGCATATTAAATTTTCAGAATGATGTATCTTTATATATAACACCACATGATAACTTCACATATGAAATATAACTCATATATGTACATATATGAAATAAATCTTATAATTCATATTACTTGGAATACTGTGTAATATTCTTGATATTCAATTGAAGATATCAACCAGTCAAAGGCTCCATTTTACCAGGTATAATCTACTGAAAGTTCACTTTTTTTTTTTTGCGGTATGTGGGCCTCTCATTGCTGTGGCCTCTCGCATTGTGGAGCACAGGCTCCAGACGCACAGGCTCAGCGGCCATGGCTCACGGGCCCAGCCGCTCCACAGCATGTGGGATCTTCCCGGACTGGGACACGAACCCGTGTCCCCTGCATCGGTAGGCGGACTCTCAACCACTGCACCACCAGGGAAGCCCGAAAGTTCACTTTTATATGCAACAAATATTGAATAATCTTTGTGTGTCATAAGCATGGAAAATTTAATGCATGTCCATATCAATACTTCCTTCTATCTGTTCTATAACAATGTATTATTTTATAATGTCTTCTATGATTCACATATATTCATATAATTTCATGGTAGGATTGATTGATTCTGCTTTAATAATTGATGCCCTCTTTTTTCTTTATATTATACAAATAACACGTAACTAATTCTGTATTAGTTTCCTATTGCTGCTGTACCAAATTAGCACAAATTTAATGGCTTAAAGTAATCCAGATGTATTATGTTATGGTCTAGAGATCTGTATAAAATCAGTCTCACTGGACTAAAATGAAGGTATCAGCAAGGCTAGCTCCTTCAGAAGGCTCTAGTGGAGAATCCATTTCTTGCCTTTTCCAGTTCTAGAGACTGCCAGCATTTCTTAGCTTATGGCCACATCACTCAAGCCTCTGAGTGACGGCTTCATCACATCGGTTTTCTCTCTGACTTTGACCCTCCTGCCTTTCTCTAATAAGTATTCTTATGATGATACTGGGCCTGGGACAATCTCCCTATCTCAGGATTCTTTATTCTAACAGTTGTGAATGGGATCCTTTTTTTGTTTCATTACACTTTTGTATTGATGCTTAAATGTTGATCTTGTATTCAGTTATTTTTGATATGTTTCTGATATTTATATTTTTCTGATATTTATATATGTGTTTCTTTTTATTGTCCAATTGCATTTTCCAGGACTTGCACTATAAACGTATTAGTGAAATTGGGCATCAGTCTTTGTTTCTGATCTTCAAGTGCTTTATTGTATTGTCTTACCATTAAAAAAAGAAATTTGTTTTAGATATTTGGGAGGTATATTTTCAGTTAAAAGACGCTTCCTTCTGTTTTCTAGATTAAGAATTTTTGAGTATTTCTTCTGCTACTAATTTTTCTTCTGTCTTTTAGCATAATAAATTACCATTTTGTATGCAAATTGTTTCCTCCCTACCATTCTCTTTCTTCTCTTCTTTAATGCCTATTACACAGATATTGAATTTTCTGACTTAAATGTCCATGTCTTTTAACTCTTCTCTATTCGATTTTTTTGTTGTTGTTGTTTTTGCCCTGGATTTATATCCAGGAGGAATCCCTTTAATCTTATCTTCTAGCTCAGTAATCCCTTCATCAATTGTATTCATTTTGTTAGTCAATTGAACTTTTTTGGTTTTGACAGTCACATTCTAATTTTCCATGTCCTCTAATTGATTCTTTTCCTAACAGCCCATCTTATAACATTTTGAGGATATTAATTCTACTGTAAAGTCATCTTCCATGTGCTTTATAAACTGTTTCATTAGCTATAAATTCTGTTTGTTGAGTATCCATAGTTACTTGTATGATTAAATGTTAAGTGATTCTTGATTAGGCTTTTGTCTTTGTTTTTGAGATGAATGTGGATCTATTTCTTTTTACTGTAGCCTATCTTATTCTTCCTCTGGGGTCATAGGGGATGACAGGATGTGTTACCAGGTAGAGAATGCTAGTTATTTTCTTCTGGGAGTGGGTTTCTTTGTGCCTTGGGGAATTCAGTAGCTATCTGGGGTCATTGTCTTAGTTCTTGAATTTTATTTTTAAAGAATTTCTTAAAAAAACTAAATAAAAAAAAAAACTAAATAAAAAGGATTTGCATCAGTAATGTAGACTAGTGAACCAGTAACTCCATGATTTATTCCTGTGTTCTCTTTATTTTTATTAATCTGTTTTCTGATTTCTCATTTGTTCACCTTAACAGTATCTTGACTATTTTCTTTTCTGTTCCTTATGCTTAGTGTTATCCTCTGGGCAGTTTCTTTCTTTGTTCCTGATACACAACAAAGCCATTAAGGAGTTCTGTCTTATCTCAGATGTTTTTCATATAAGCCCATGACATGTAACTCTGTTATTTAAATTTAGATCATTTAGATTTAAAATTTTTAGGGCATGCAATTCAAGGCATAATTTTAAAAACCAGTTCTCAGTCACCTACAAGTGTATTATCCACATTTCAGGTTATCAGCATCAAAGATTTCAACTCTTTATTGACAATGTCACATCATTTCCTTAACTTAGGACCCTATCTTTTATATATTACATGAGGTATCTAAAATAGTCAAACTCACAGAAGCAGAGAATAGAATGGTGGTTGTCAGGGACTGGGGAGAGGAGGAAATGGGGAATTGGAATGGGTATAAAATTTCTGTTATGCAAGATGAGTAAGTTCTAGATATCTGCTGTACAGCATAGTACTTATAGTTAACAATACTGTATTGTACACTTTAAAACGCGTTAAGAGACAGATCTCATGTTAAATGTTCTTACCACCCCCCTCCCCAAAACAAAAAATCACAACAGAAGAATACAAGGAAATTTTGGACAGGATGTATATGTTTAGTTCTTTGATTGTGGTGATGGTATTAAGGCGTATGCGTATGTCCAAACTCATCAAGATGTATCCATTAAATGTGTACAATTTCTTGTATATCAATTATACCTCAATAAAGCGAAATAAATTTATAAATAAAATACTTATTTACTATTACCTGTCCAGCTCTAGAAGAGAAAAAGTTAGTTAATCTCAGTAAGGTATAAACTGGTGGGGCTTTTTGTTTGTTTGGGTGTTTTTTTTTGTTTGTTTTTTTTCTTTGTTTTTATTGAAGTATAGTTGATTTACAATGTTGTGTTAGTTTCAGGTGTACAGCAAAAGTGGTGCTTTTTTAAGCTCTGATTTCAACTAGCACCTGAATACTCTAAGAAGCCCTAAGAGAGGGTGATTGTTTTTCCCAGCAGTGGGAAAGAAGATTTAAGCAATAAAGTTACAGAATCCAGCTAACTTCTAACTTCTTCCTAAGAAAATCACAATAAAAATAATGCTAGAGCACATTCTGAATCAATTATACGTTTTTCTTTAAGCTGCTCTTTTGGATTATTCATGCCTAAGGTCTTCACTGTTAGTATAACCATTTGAATAAGAATGCAAGGAAAGTTGTTACTGGCATTCCCAATTTTGTTTGAAATTAAAATGCGGTTTATTTCCCCATTTTCCTTTTGCATACGAAATTAAAATATAGACTTTTCTTTGGCAGCAGATCCTTCTGGTCTTTAAAACATTGAAACATATTCCAACTCTGTGAAAGGGTGTCCTTGATTAATTAACCTTATTAGATTTCCTACTATTTAATAATTCTATGATCTATATGTCCTATCATTGAATATTTTCAGTATTTGAGTCAAAATCATTTGAGTGATAGAATATAAGCTCAAAATGGGCAATTGCTGATGTGGGGTTCACCCAAAACCTAGTATCCTGAGTAGGAAAACATCATGCATACAACAACTTGGTGCCAGTTGGGAATAAAATTATGGTAAGCCACGTTAGAACCAGATTAGAAGTAATCTAGGATTTTCGATCCAAGGGTCTCTGTCTCCAAGAAACGTCTTTGGAGGCCGATTAAGTTTATGCTGAGAATGGGGAAGCTGTCTCCAGGGAGGTGTAATGCCTACTGCAAGAGCCAAGGACGTAAGTATTAAGTGCCTGGTATGTGCAAGTGACTGATACTGAAACTCTCTAAATATGCTCCCTGTCTCCAAGAGGGGGTTTATCATGGTAATTAATATGCCGCATGTTGGTGTTTGCAGACATGGATTTTAGTCCCAGCTCTGCCACTTACTAATTGTCCAGCTTTAAGCAAGTATCTTAGTTTAATTCTGAGTCCCTTTTTCCTCATCTTGAGTAAAAGGGGTAATAAAAAAAAACAAACACCTACCTTGTTCTAAGGATTAAATGGTAAAATGCATGTGAATTGTCCATTACAATAACTGGCACATCTTAAATATTCAATTTATGTTACCTACAACGTGTCATTGCTTCTAACAATCTAGTTTGGGGAAGCAAGATTTACACCCAGGCTAAGTCAAATGCCGATTCAAGATAATAATAGATTAAATTATTTGTTGTTATTAATATACCAAGAATGCTATAGGAAATAAGCCTTCTCTGATAACACTGCATAAATAATATACATTGTGCACATCTCTCAGCAAGCTGTTGCCTTCCTTGTACTTACCACAATCTTTAGTCTTTGTTACTAGCTTGAAGTTTTGTTACTTTATCTGTCTTCCCCACTTCAGTGTAAGCTCTTTTAGTGCAGGGGTCACCTTTCTTATTTATTCCTTGCATCCCCAGCACCCTGATACAAAGTAGGTACTCAATAAATATCTGTTGAATATATGGATTAGAGCGGGGAAATTATTGTTGATTGACCAGAACTATGAGAGCAACGATGCGGAGATGATGTTTGAAGTGGATCTTGAAAAATGAGCAGGATTTGGATGGCCAGCCAGAAAGAGACAAAAATGCATTTCGGGTTGGGGCTGAAAGACAGATGATAAGTTAATAGGCATGAAATAAATAACTAAAACACAGTGAGTAGACACAGTGATTCAGAATGGGGGCATTTAGTTTTAAGAAAAAAGAAGTCATTAAATAAACTTTTCACACCTCTTCATTTTACAGATAAGAGAAGTAAGACCCAGATAGTGATAGAATCAGGATTAGAATTCATGTCTTTTCTATACCATGTAACTAACAGAGCTTGCAATGTAATAGTAATGATTAGAACCCATGACTTTAGGCTGTCAGTGTCATGAAGGAGGCATTAGATGAGGAGGTAGCTATAAGCAAAAAGCTATTTCGGAAGCAATTGTGATAATCCAAGCCCAAAGTTATAGGGAAACGAAAGACAGGGCAAGAGGAGACACGTTTTATTATGCTCTTTTAGACTGGATATGAATATTTATGGTTACAGTAACCATGGGGCCAAGAAGAAAACTGGTGATGGTAGACGTAACACGCTGATATACTCTAACTCAAAGGATAGTATATTGGGCTTCCCTGGTGGCGCAGTGGTTGAGAGTCCACCTGCGGATGCAGGGGACATGGGTTCGTGCCCCGGTCCAGGAAGATTCCACATGCCGTGGAGCGGCTGGGCCCGTGGGCCATGGCCGCTGAGCCTGCGTGTTCAGAGCCTGTGCTCTGCAACGGGAGAGGCCACAACATAAACTTGGAACCATATGTAAATATAAAGAGCAAAATGTACTTTTATCTGTAGATATTCTTTTCAAAAAGGGAAACAGGTTTCATAAACCTAGGGATAATCAAAAACTTATCTGGTATACTTTTGAAAATGAAGACACTGTGTGTGCTATGTGGTAAGTGTTAGGTGCCCTCATAACAAATCATACACAGAAGAGCCATAGACAAATAAACCTTTCAAAAGTGGGCTGACGGTTTCTGACAGCAATATAAAGCCATCTTTCAGAGGCAGTAATTCAGTCAGGCCCATCTGAATCATTTCCTCCATAAATTGTCTTTAGTGGGAATGTAAGAAAAAGCACTAGTGAACTAATAATTATCTCCTCTTTGTCAACAGGGTGGCCCAGATTAGGAAAATGCCACCTTAAAATTAATTCCATCTTTTTTTTAATATACCTGAAATTATTCTGTTCTTTCATTTCTTAAAATATAGCACATTCGTGTATGATCTGTTTTTCTTCTGTACGTATGGATCCAGGAAGTATGATGATAAAGATAAATATGTACCTCAGATTTATTTAAGACTCTCTCTGTAAGTCTTTAAATCAAATATTTTTACCAAATTAACCACATTAGTCATTTACTTAATAGACTGGTAGATACAGATCTAGTCTATTTATTATGTTCCTCCACTTTAATAAGAAAAAATTATATAATGAATTAAATCATAAAGCTGCAAATTAAAAACTGTCCCATACTACAACTTCATATTAATAATGCAGCTGATGAAAATAAGTATCAATAACCTAGAGATGCCTAGTGCTAGGGACAAAGGTGACATTTTACATTTTTATTAACACTTGTAATTTCCTCCAGCTTGATTTCTTTTAGGCCAAGCCCAATTTCTTCTAAACCATGGGTCAGTGAGCTCATGCTGATTCTCATATGAATGATGGGCTTGATTTTGCAAAGATATCACCAACTATCAATACCTAGGTCTTGCTACCATTATGAACAACCTAGAATAGAACAGTGTGAATTTGAATGCATTATTTCCTTTAATTTCACTAACTATGGCAATCCTGGACACCATCAAAATTGTGTATATTTGTGAAGCATTACATTTTTAAATGTTATTAATGTGGTAGTAAAAAATAGTATAAAACAAGCAACTATTATTATACATATTTGTTATCTTTCTGTATTAAACTTCATAAGCAGACAAAAAGAATACACTCCAAATGGTCTTAATAAGATAAAGTTTTACATTTAGTAAATGATCTCTTATAACTAAATGTAAGTTTAAGAACAACAGGGTTTCACCAGAATATGATACATATCTGCTTTAGTAGCTTTTCTACATCTGCCCAAAGGAAAACAATATTATATTAATAAATCATAAGAGGCTTCTATTAGCTTGATAAATAAGTACATTTAAAATACAAGTTAGAAAAAGATTTGTTTAAATACTTTAAATAAGTCTTTGTCATACTATTCTAGTGATGTCTAATACAATTTTCATTTTTAAAAGATTTTGTTTCGAAATTTAATCTTTGAAAATATTAATAACGGCTTACAGCAGGTAAACTATAAAATAACACTGGATGCTGTCTATTTAGTTTCTGGTTGAAAAAGCACAGCAGTACTTTAGTTCATTACCTTTGAAAAAAACAGTAACAAGATAATACAGCTGCCTCTGATTAAGATGTAAATTCTTTCTAATTAGAATGTAAATTCTTACATTTAAATGAAGACATCAATTGTCAGGATGCCATATGATATCTTATTCCACCTTGCCTGAATGAAGCCCTCACTGCTCATCTATGGCACTAAAATAGTTTTGCAATCCCTTTGTTCTCTGATTCTTGTAATATTCTCTCTTCATGTTCCCTTTTCACATTGCTTTTGTTTGTTTTCCCCCTTGCATCTGATATTGTTGTGCCTTGGGATTTTGCAGAAATTTGGAATGAAAATTGGGTTCAGTCAGTGCCAGTATTTGCTTGTGCCTCAATTACTTCTGCTGAATTTTCTTCAATGCAAATCAGGCAGGTTGCATAAAGTGGTGCATGTATTTGAAATAATTAATTTTCCGTAAAATGATGGATCAAGTCCAATCAACCTTCATGAAATCTAAATAATAGAATAGAGAATTAGAAATTAATTAACATTTTGTGTTGTTAATACTTTACAGTATAAACTACCAATAGTAAGTTTTACTATTGATTCTTTTTCTTTATTAAATGTTGATGAAAACCTTCTGTCTCAATCATTTCTTGCCAGAAATATGCTAACAAGGAATCCTGTATCAATAACACTGAAGCAAAACTTTCAAAGATTCCATCAACCATTAACCAGTGAATTGAATTATTCGTGCTTCTCTTTACTGAGCAGCAGTGAAAGTTTTATCTTGAATAATGTGCACTAATTTACTGTTATATTAGATGAGGCCATGAGCCTTTGAGCATCGTATCATATCTTTTACATCATGTTTCTTCAACCAAAAGAGGTAGAACTTTAAAGGCAAAACCAACTCAACCAGCTTAACAGTGCTAGGAAAGGAGAAACGTAGAAATTGAAAGAATGCTTTACAGATTAGAAGGGTGCCTCCCTTGTTTTTTTAGCTTTTTATAATAGAAAACTTCAAACATATACAAAAGTAGAAACTAATATAATGCACCCTTATGTGCCCATCAACCATCATCAGTCACCAAGGAACTAACAGGGAAACAAAACATATAAACCTGAAATACTAATGAATAACATGCAAATGAGAGAGAATAATGTGCATTAGAAGCTAAAATGCAGGTGGAGAATATGAGTGCTATGGATGCTTAGAGAAGGAGATTAGTTTGTGCTGAATGGACAGAGAAGAAGAGAAAGAACATTCCAGGCAGAGTGGAGATGGCATAAGAAAAGACTTAGAAATGAACGCAGTCTGTGATAGTATACAAGAGATTGGCATGCTTTGATCGGAAGTTTCATGTTTGTATGTAAAAGTACTTAAGTTTGGTAAGATGGAAGGATTTGAGAGCTAGGCAATGCAGTTTCCTACTTATTAGCCAAAGAAGTATTTTAGGCTTTGGAATGACAGCTTCCAAAATACCTTCTCCTTGTCCAAACAAAAATTTTTCCTCTTGTAATTTAAAGTCTTTCCTTATTCTTTGCTCATCATGTTCACAAATAGGACAACTTTCCTGGTGACTAAAGAATGAATTGCAAAGAAAAAATTTTCTTGTCTCTAAAGTAGCTAATTAAAAACAAATGTTAGTAATAAACCTGTAATGATCTGACTATGTTGCATTTTACTTGACTTCTCAACCCAGTATAATCAAGAGAAATATCACTGTTGTTATTCATACAGTCACTTGAAAGTTGTTTAAAATCACAATATAATTGTTTTTGCACAATTCCAAATTTGTGGTATTTTTAACATACACTATTGCTTTACCATAGTTATAAAAAAATTACCACACATTTAGTGGCTTAAACAATACAGATTTTTTTGTTTGTTTGTTTGTTTTTTGCGGTACGCGGGCCTCTCACTGTTGTGGCCTCTGCCGTTGCGGAGCACAGGCTCCTGAAGCCCAGACTCAGCAGCCACGGCGCACGGGCCCAGTCGCTCTGCAGCATGTGGGATCTTCCTGGACCGGGGCACGAACCCGCGCCCCCCACATCGGCAGGCAGACTCTCAACCACTGCTCCACCAGGGAAGCCCCAGATGTTTTTTTTTTACAGTTCTGGAAGACAGAAATCCAAAATGCATCTGACAGAGCTAAAATCAAGGGATCAGGAGGGCTGAGTTCCTTTTGGAGGCTCTAGAGGAGAATCCATCTCCTTGCCTTTTCCAGCTTCTAGTGGCCACCTGCATTCCTTGGCTCACGACCCCATTTCTCCATCTTCAAAACCAGCAACACTGGACTGAGTCCTTCTTATACTGCCATCTCTCTTCTACTTCTCTCTTTCACTTTTTTTTTTGCGGTTCACGGGCCTCTCACTGTTGTGGCCTCTCCCGTCGCGGAGCACAGGCTCAGGACGCACAGGCTCAGCGGCCACGGATCACGGGCCCAGCCGCTCCACGGCATGTGGGATCTTCCCGGACCGGGGCACGAACCCGTGTCCCCTGCATCGGCAGGCGGACTCTCAACCACTGCGCCACTAGGGAAGCCCCTCTCTTTCACTTTTGAGGGTGCTTGTGATTACATTGGGCTCACTGGGAGAAACCTGGGTAATCTCCCTATTTTAAGGTCAACTGATTAGTAACCTTAATTCCCCTTTGTCACATAAAGTTACATATTACAGATTCCAGGGATTAGGATATAGACTTTATTCTGTCTACCATACATTTCTTTCATCTTTGCTCATCAGTAGATAGACCATAGAGTTTGATAGACCATAGAGACAGAACCATTTCTTTGGCTCAGAAAAGAATTCTATGATTTAAAATAAACTAACACTTATCATTTTAGCTGACTTTGAGAAAAAGAAAAAACCTCAACAATTGCACAACCAAATATAAGCACTTTTACAGTAAAATCAGTCATTGTAGACATGGCCCAAAATTATGTTTCAAAGAAGTGAGTAAGAAGGTGGCATTTTTTGAGTACTTACTATGTGGAATTATAATAAATATTTTAGAGATATCATTGCCTTTTAATCTTTTTTTTTTTTTGGCCACATCACACGGCATGTGGGATCTTAGTCCCCCAACCAGGGATCTAACCTGCACCCTCAGCATTGGAAGCACACAGTCTTAACCACTGGACTGCCAGCCCCCTATAGGGGCTTCCCTTCCCTGGTGGCGCAGTGGTTGAGAGTCCACCTGCCGATGCAGGGGACACGGGTTCGTGCCCCGGTCCGGGAAGATCCCACATGCTGCGGAGTGGCTGTGCCCGTGAGCCATGGCCGCTGAGCCTGCGCGTCCGGTGCCTGTGCTCCGCCCCGGGAGAGGCCACAGCAGTGAGAGGCCCAAGTACCGCAAGAAAAAAAAAAAAACACATGGGAAAGTAGTATAGCAGAGTGTTTTAGGCATGCATTTGGACAGCCTTGGTTTAGAATCCTTGCTCTTTTACTGCTTAATCTTTTACTACATGGGAGACTTGGTTTCCTTTCCTGCCTCATAGGGTTGTTACACAGATTAACTATGCATGAAATTACTTAGCCCAGGATCTGGCACATAACAAGCACTCAGTAAATGATAGCTGCTATTTTTTTTTTTTTTTTTTTTTTG
>NW_020173929.1:468557-485813 GCF_003031525.2 Neophocaena asiaeorientalis asiaeorientalis
TTTTTTTTTTTTTTTTGCAGTATGCGGGCCTTTCACTGTTGTGGCCTCTCCCGTTGCGGAGCACAGGCTCTGGACGCGCTGCCTCAGCGGCCATGGCTCACAGGCCCAGCCACTCCGCAGCATGCGGGATCTTCCCGAACCGGGGCACGAACCCGTGTCCCCTGCATCGGCAGGCGGACTCTCAACCACTGCACCACCAGGGAAGCCCTAGCTGCTATTATTGTAATAAAATTCTAACAGTGCAAGGACTGAGTTAATGATTACTGAGTCAGGCGGTATAGGAGTTCAGCAGAAGAAAAGCTAATTGTCAAATGAGTGATTTCATGTTAAACTCGCAGGTATATATACAAGGATTTCTTGTATTTATGAATATCATGAATGGCAGTACAGTGTAGTGGTTGAGTGCCCTAGCTCTGGAAAAGAATGCCTAGTTTCAAATTTCGTCTCTACTAATTTGTCTGTGCCTCAGTTTCCTCATTTGTAAAATGGAGATGAATACAGTACCTACATCATAGAGCTAATAAGAGGATTAAATGAATATGCAAAATGCTTAGAAGAGTATCTTGCATATAATAAGTGCCACATAAGTGTTATTATTAGTATAAGGATATACCTTGTATAGCCCATCCTCAGTGATCCATTGCAGTTGACAGTGATGGTGAAGAATACATGTGGTCTCACTTTCCCACAGCCATATAGGTGATTTGCACAGCTGGACAGCATCACCAGTAGAATGGCATTGTACAAGGACACATCATGTGCCCGCAATGTACCTAGCAGTATGTTCTGAGTATTACAAAATGACAAACACTCTCAATTTCTATAAACTTCCTTGCCTAGATGAGGAGACAAACTGATGGTAGATGAAATAGAGATTGAATGCTAAAATGAGGGTAAACTGACTCCACCTGCAGTAGGAAGTCAGAGAAAAGAGCAATCATTACAGATCCTATCACCTTACTAGAGAAAGTAGGACTTGAACTAGGCCTGGAATAATGGGTGGGATTTTAATTGACTGGTGAGAAGATAATGGACAGTTCTGAATATAAGACTGGAGTCTCATGCATATTTGTTCTAACCTTTCTCCCCAGCTTTTAAATAAATAGCTGCAAATGAAAGGAAAAAGTGAATGAGGAGGCCAGGAATGCCATAAACCCATGAAACCATAAATAAATGCTTGTCCTATTGAAGGGATTTAAAAATAAGGGATCTGTGGATAAAATTTAGGGGTTCCAGGAACTTGGGTGGAAGAGAAATTTACATCTTTATTTTCACTTACCTATCACTGAAACTTAGTATTTTCCTAATTATGAATATAGGCAGCAAACCACAGTAGCATTGGCAATAACCAATGCTTCATTATTAGAAATCACAGACTTTTACATATGAGTTTACATGTTTATAACTATGCAGATATCTCAAAATATCATTTATACTCCTCTCCTTTCCTAGATATTAATCCCACTGCTATTCTTGTTATTTAAGAGTTAATTTTTTTAAAGCAGATATTGCTAGATCAAAGATGTTTATTATTTGATAACATTTAAATGCAACTTGTTTCCTTTATAATCTAATGTATTTTATTTTTTACATTTAAAATCATTATTCTGAAAAGGAGTTCACTGGCTTTACCACATTGCCAAAGGAATCCATGGCACTGAGATAGTGCTTCTATTTATGGACCTGAAAATATATTAGTTTTCTTGGTAACCATATCCATAGTTGACTCATTGAGCTTGCAATCAACCAAAATTCCTTTTTTGCATGTTAGTTTAGGCTATATTTATTCCCTAATGTTGGCAACTAGCATTACTACCCAGCTAGTGTCTGGAACTACTTGACAAATATCATGAAATTCTTAGAGCAACATTTTATAAAAATTTCTGCATACCTAAATATAGAACTTGATATTAACTACCTGAGGTGATATCTTATAAGGTATTTCCTTATGCAGATATAGATGCCAAACAAAATTTATATAGTTCTTTGTTTCTAGTTTTATTGAGATATAATTGACATATAACATTGTATTAGTTTAAGGTATACAATATAATGATTTGATAGATATGTTTATTGCAAAATGATTACCACATAAGTTTAGTTAATATCCTTCACCTCACAGTTACAGTTTTTTTTTCTTTTGATGTGAATTTTAAGATCTACTCTCTTAGCAACTTTCAAATATACAATACAGTATTGTTAACTCTAGTCACTATGCTGTCCACTACATCCCAGAACTTATCTATCTTATAACTGGAAGTTTGTACCTTTGGCCACATTCACCCATTTCCCCTCACCCCTTGCCTCTGACAATCACCAATCTGTTCTCTGTTTCTATAAGTTCAGTTATTTTAGATTCCACATATAAGTGAGATCATACAGTATTTGTCTTTATCTGACTCATTTCACTTAGCATAATGCCATCAAGGTCTATTCATGTCACAAATGGCAAAATTTTCTTCTTTTTATGGCTTAATAATATTCCTTTATATATATATGCCACATGTTCTTCATTCATTCATCCATCAGTGGACATTTAGGTTGTTTCCATGTCTTGGCTATTGTTTAAAAAAACAAAAAATGCTGCAGTGGACATGGAGGTAAAGATACCTCTTCAAAATAGTAACTTCATTTCCTTCCAATATATATCCAGAAATGGAATTGCTGGATCATGTGGTACCTCAATATTTTATTTTTTGAGGGAACTCCATACTGTTTTCCATAGTGACTACATGAATTTATATTCCCACCTACAGTGTACAAGAGTTCCCTTTTCTCCACATCCTTGCCAATCTCTTATCTTTTTGATGACAGCCATTCTAATAGGTGTGATGTGGTATCTCATTGTGGTTTTGATTTGCATTTCCCTGATGTTGAGCACATTTTCATGTACCTGTTGGCCATTTGTGTGTCTTGTTTGGAAAAGTCTATTCAGTTCCTCTGCCCATTTTTCAACAGAATATTGTTTTTTTGCTATTGAATTGTATGAGTTCTTTCTATTTTTTTGAATATTAACCCTCTGTCAGATATATGATTTGCAAATATTTTCTTCCATTCTGTAGGTTGACTTTTCAATTTTTTGATGGTTTCCTTTTCTGTGCAGAAGTTTTTGGTTTAATGGAGTCCCACTTGTTTATTCTTGCATTAATTGCCTTTGCTTTTTGGTGTTAAATCCAAAAAATCATTGTCAAGACCAATGTCAGGGAGCTTACCCCCTATGTTTTCTTTTAGGAGTTTTATAGTTTCAGGTCTTAAATTCAAGTCTTTAATCCATTTTGTTGATTTTGTGTATGGCATAAGATAAGGGACCAGTTGCATATTTTGCATGTGACTCTCCAGTTTTCCCAGGACCTTTTATTGAAGAGACTCTCTTTTCCCCATTGCACATTCTTGGCTCCTTTATCAAAAATTATTGACCGTAAGTGTATGGGTTTATTTCTGGACTTTCTGTTCTGTTCCATTGATCTTTGTGTCTGTTTTTATGCCAATACCATAATGTTTTGATTACTATAGCTTTGCAATATAGTTTGAAATCAGGAAATGTGATGCATCCAGCTTTGTGGTTCTTTCTCAAGATTGCTTTGACTACTTAGGGTCTTTTGTGGTTTAATACAAATTTAGGATTGTTTGCTCTGTTTCTGAAGTATGCTATTGGAATTTTGGTAGAGATTGCACTGAATCTGTAGATTGCTTTGGGTAGGATGGACATTTTAACAATATTAAGTTTTCCAATCCATGAACATAGAGAGTATCTTTCCATTTCTTTGTATCTTCTTCAGTTTCCTTCTTCAATGTTTATACTTTTCAGTGTATAGATCTTTCACCTCCTTGATTAAATTTATCCCTAGGTATTTATTCTTTTTGATGCAACTGTAAATAGGATTTTTTAAAAATTTCTCTTTCTGATAACTCATTCTTAGTGTATAAAAATGCAACTGATTTCTATATATTGTTTTTGTATCCAGCAATTTTACTGAATTCATTTATAGAACATTCTAACAGTTTTTTGGTAAAGTCTTGAGGATTCTCTATATATAATATCGTGTCATCTGAAAATAGAGACAGTTTTACTTCCTCCTTTTTGATTTGGTTGCCTTTTATTCCTTTTTCTTGCCCAACTGCTCTGGCTAAGACTTCCAGTACTATATTGAGTAAAAGTGACAAGAGTAGACATTCTTGTCTTGTTCCAATCTTAGAGGAAACACTTCTCACTTTTCACCATTGAGTATGATGTCATATATGCCCTTTATTTTGTTGAAGTATGCTCCCTCTATACCTACTTTGTTGAGAGTTCTTTTTATCATGAATGGATGTTGAATTTTATCACATGCTTTTTCTGTATCTATTGAAATGATCATATGATTTTTATCCTTCATTTTGTTAGTGTGGTGTATCACATTGATTAATTTGTGGATGTTGAATCATCCTTGCATCCCTGAAATAAATCCCACTTGATCCTGGGATTGTATGATCCTTTTAATGTATTTAGTATCTGCAGATATCCTGCCAAACAAAAATTATATATTCTTTTTTAAAACAGTGGTACTTTTTGGTTTGTTTTGTAGTGTAGGAGATAAAGAAGGGCTGTTCTGGTTATTATTGCTGTGTAACAGACCACCCCGAAACTTAGTGATGTAAAAAAATAATTTTATTACATCCAAGGTTTCTGTGCGTCAGGAATTTGAACGGGACACAGCAGTTATGCTCCATATATGCACTGTGCCATGATGTCTATGTTCTCTCTCAGCTGGAAAAATTTGATAACTAGAGGTAGGAATCAACTAGGAGCATTTTCACTCACATGTCTAATGGTACATGCTGGCCGTCAGCTGGGACTACAGTTGAGGCTGTCCTTTGGAGCACCTGTCTGTAGTCTTTCCATGTGACCTAGGCTTCCTCATGACTTGGTAGCCTCTTCTTACCTGGTGGTTGAACTGATTAGATGGCAGCTCTGAACTCCAAAAGCAAATGTCCTAGAAAACAAGGTAGAAGCTGCCTGGCCTTTATGACCCATCATAAAGGATTACATCTGCCATACTCTATTGAGAAACAGTCACAAGGCCACCCAGATTCAGGGAGAGAAGAATTAAACCTGCCTCTTGATCACACAGATACAAGATCACATTGTACAGGAGCATGTGGAATGGGTGATGTTGTGCAGTTATCTTTGGAAAATATAATCTGCACCTGTAAGCGGGTGCAAAATTGTGGTAGTTTAAAGTATTTAAACCCGTGGTCTGCAGTGACACAGTTTTTGTGGAATGATTATAGATGAAACGTCATTTGTCTAAATAACTCAGATTTGAAGTTGAGTTTTATAATTGCTATCTATTATCCTAGTAACAAAATTTCTCAATTTAGTATGGCTGGGGGAGGTGTCTGTCTCTTTTCCAAATTTAAAATTTTTGTTTTTCCAAAAACTGTAGCTATCTGTGTTTATCAGCAGAAGGTCTGAAAGCCACAAGTGTTATCTGACACATATAATAATGACAGAGGTAAAAAATGTTCCATATTTTCTCCACTAAAAGTTTTGATGTATAAAGGAACCATAAGGGTGCATTGTACAGTATGTGGATTATATCACAGTATATCTTTTTAAGAAAAGGAACCATATGTAAATATTGAATTCTAGCTAATGATATACATGCCAAAGTGATTAGAGGTAAAGTGTACTGATGTCTGCAATTTACTTTAAAATTCACCAAATATAAGATGGATTGGTAGGTAGGTAGATGTTTAGAAAGGTGATAAAGCAAGTGTATAAAAAGATTAATTGTACAATATAGGTGGTGTGTATATGAGTGTTCTCTTAAAAAAATTCTTTCAACTTTTCTATATGTTTGAATCTTTCACAATAAAACATTGGGAAAAATCAGGACACACCACTACACAATCACTAGGATGACCTTAAAAGGTTTGGGTTTTTTTGTCTTTTTCTAGTATTCTCTTCATTAAAAGTTCTGACATAGTTTAGATGAAATGGGTTAAGTTATATTAACTACTGCATCACCATTTTTATTCAAGTAATTGGATGATTACTTGGTAATAGAGAAAGGAGAAGGGAAGAGTTAGACAGAAAACCTCAGCACAGTTCTGTGACTGCAAAGTCAGAAACCTTCAAGCCAAATAATTACAATTAACACAGTTTGCCACAGGAAAAACTAAATCCCTAAACTTAATGTATAAACAGAGTATAGTCTCCATTTCACATGCTGTTTGCCCTGCTAAAATCTTACACCTCTTTTTTCTCTCCAGGCAATTACTTTTGATTTTTTTCGTTCTCTTTGACCTCAGCAATATGTTCCCTGTTTACATTATTCATGGAATCATGAAGGGTCACCCTTGTCTGTCCAATCCCAAAACAGTTTGGCACTTTTTCAAATTGTTTTGCTTGAGTTGTACTGAAGTGGTAACCCGCTGACGCAGGCACACAGTCCAGCTACTCTTGTGCTCTAGTCAGGCCAAAAAAACAAAAAGATAAAATGAATGAAAGTGTCTTTCAGTTGCTAAGCAAAGGAATAGTTGGTAAGGAACAATAAAACTTTATAATTTTTTAAGTCCTTTGGTAAAATGTGGACTCCCTGAGACATTTATACCTTAACCGAGAATAGTACTAATTAATCAATCGAGGTCCTTGAGAACAACTGAAGATTTAAAATGCCCTTCTTAAGTGTCCACCAGTGACTGGTACCAACCATGACATGCTGTGCAAAACCCTTGCACTTAAGAAACATAAGTAACATAGCTAGGAAGAAAAGTTGGAGAGAACACCAGGACATGAGCAGATTCACACTGCAAGATAAAGCAAAAGGAAGGTAAGTGCCAAGGACCAGATGGAATGAAATCATGTTCCCCCTGGCTCTCTTGCCCAGCCTGAGAAGCCAGGCCAGGGGAGTTTGTGATCACGGTACAGGAATGGGGACTATTGCTCAGTGCTAAGCTGCCCCATCTGTCAGAATTGCTATTGTATATGCTGCTTACTTCCAATTTTGTATTTAGTCATAGATTCTTATCTGAAGCTTGGTGGCTTTGGAAGCTGACTCATATTTTGCTCTGCTTAAGACTTTCACTTCCAAGTACACAGTCAGGCTTTGCTTGCCCAGTTTTGTTGTTTACGTGGTTGAATGCTGTCCCCAGAAAGATGTACTCTGGAGCTAGTATGAAGTCAATGACTTGCCTTCAGCATTCATAAGGAAGTTTTGAAGTTTCTGTTTCAAGACTGTGACATGTCAGCGTGTGCAACTCTAGTCTGATGCCAAATGCCTTACACCAACAGGCTTCTTTCGATCTTGGTGTGCAAGATTTTCCTTGTGGCTATTAACCTGTTGCCATTAAGAGAAACAGAAAATTATAAGACTATGGTCTGTAACATAGGTTGTAGGCACAAATATAATTAGAACTGTAACACAACACTGCTTTTGGTTTGTTAGTATTTTTAAGTGTGTTGGCTTTTTTTTTTTCTTTTTTTTAATCTGTTTTCTAAAACTGTGCGTTCAACTCCTGATTTTCCATTCGGTCCAAGATGATGCTTCCTGACTGCTCAGCTGGAATCTGGATTTGCCTTCTTTCATTTGGTACACTTTTGAACCAGTGGCAAGTCTTCTTGTGGGGAATATTTGGGGTAGCAAATTCTAATTTGGCAGCATCCTAAGGACATTAATCAATCAGAAAATATAAATGAGCAAATCATTTCTCAGATGAAATGGTTCGATTGAGAATACTATTGAATACTATTGAAATAAAAACATCCAAATGTTGACCAAACTAAAAACACATGTACAATTCATAAGATCCAGGGTACTATTGATTTTGTTTTTAGATGCATTTATTAGGCTTGATCTTTTTTTTTTTTTTTTTTTTTTTTGCAGTACGCGGGCCTCTCACTGTTGTGGCCTCTCCCGTTGCGGAGCACAGGCTCCGGACGCGCAGGCTCAGCGGCCATGGCTCACAGGCCCAGCCGCTCCGCGGCATGTGGGATATTCCTGGACCGGGGCATGAATCCGTGTCCCCTGCATCGGCAGGCGGACTCTCAACCACTGCGCCACCAGGGAAGCCCTATTAGGCTTGATCTTTAAGCCTTTATAATTTAAGTAATTGGCAGTAACTTATCAACTGTTTTAATGCTAATGAGTTCACTTTTACTACTTGCTCCCTGACTGATGGCAGAGCCCTCTCCATTGCCTTCCTCACTTTTATTATATGCTTCCATAATACATTGTTGTGGAAAATATTGATTCAATTTTTGGGTGAAAAATTATAAGTGTAATTTATATCGTTATCATGATATAAACATACATAGTACTCAGATATTTAAATAACTGAAATATTCCTCAGATAAAAAGCACACTTATCCTGGTTGGCCATTGGTAATAAGAGAAGACCTCCCAGAGGAAACTTTTTAAAATCTTATTTATTTATGTTGTTGTTTGTTTTCAGTGCTCATTCTTTTGTCCAAAGCACTAATGATTAAGAGTTGAGAATTCAGGAAAGAGACAATACTTGATTTCTGCCAAATGGATTGAAGAGAATGGTAATCTTGAAAATATTAAGCTAGTATGAGTTTTTGAGTAATTCGTTTTAAAATTCATGTATGATGTTTACCGTTACCAGTGTCTGTATTCAGATAGTTTAATCGCCCGTCATCTGTGACTTCTCAGTGATAATGCCTAGTAAAAGAGCCTGTTTTAAAAGCCTTCTATGGAAGAAAGTAAGCCTTGCAGACAGGACAGGCTACACAATTTGTGAAGCCCAAGGAAATTGGAAATGTGGAGCCCCTTGTTCAAAAAAACTGGAAAAAGTGCCATTAAAGGTACTAAAATATGAAACTTTTTTTTCTTTCTTCCATGGTCTGTCTCTCAGCTTGTAGTGGTGTTTGCATTTGCTAGGTTGGGTCATGTTCCTTCAGGCAGGTGGATACTCTCAGAGCACAGATTCTCATGGGCCCCTGGTGGTCTCACCCCATGGCTCAGGCATAAGCTGCCCATCAGATATCAGGTTTTCCCTCCTCCAGCCACTTGAGATGCTGTGCCTTGGCCAGAGGTGGGGAAGTGAGCCAGGCACCTCCCCTTCCTATAGCCCCATGGCCCCAACCCACACTGGATGGGAATTGCAGCCTCCACCCTGGAACATGATAGCTACCTGGATCAGAGGTGGACAAGAAGCTTGCCCTTGCCTGGTGCCCACCAAACGCTCTGAAGCACTGCCAGCCCTGGGCAGGACAGCTGCCTCCATGCCCCCGCCTCATAACCGGTGGGTCCCATGGTCATGGACCTTCTTCCACATCTCTTTTCCTATAAAGTAATTTCTTTCATTAGATCCAGTTTTGTGTAGGATTCCATTATCAATAATTAAGCATCCCATATATCATTGAAGTGAAACCTGTAGGCAGGAAATGTAAACCCATATTGGAACAGCTCTCTGATAATTTATTTTAAAATGTTTAATTGTTATCATAGGTTTTCTAGTTGATTTCGTTGAGACAGCTGATGCATTATAAGATAATTTATCAGAATTGGAAGTGTAAGTACTTGTTTCTCTTTGAATTCTTTGTGTCTAGCCCAGTGCCTGGCATTGTGCCCCACCTCAAGATGCCATGGGATACATGCCATCCCTGACCCTTTCCACATCCATACCCAGGGGCACCCTGCCTGAACAGAAACAGAGAGCAGAAAGCTGGAGCCTGGGAGGAGGAGACTGCAGTGTAGCCATCCCTCTGTGCGTGCGCCATTGTCCCACCAGGCTTGACTTACAGAACACAGATTCAAAGGTAGAAATATTAAGAATTTCAAGGCGGCAGTTACAGAGCATAAAACCCCAGGCTCTGAGTGTGACATCTATGAAGCTGCCTGCAGGCTAAACCAAATCTACCCATAAAATAATAAGATAATGGCTAACATCTGTTATGCCAGGCACTGTTCTAAGCACTTTACAGGTATTCATTCATTAATCCTCAGAAAAATTTATGAAGTATGTGCCATTGTTATCTTCATTTTATAGATGAAGTAACTGGTATCCAAGGTCACTCTGTAATAAAGGGTACACTGAAGATTCAAACCCAGGGAGTCTGGCTGGGTTTGTCCAACAGCGATCCTTGTTGGACAACTGAAAGAGTGAATAACTGAGACATTCACTCAAAAAGCAAATCACACTTGTAAGCACTGTGCAATGTTGGTGGCTTTGTCTTAAAGCAAATTTCTAGAAGATAAAATCCTGATTGCTTGCAGGTACCTTGGGTATTTTCTAACAGGCTGTTGCCTTGGTCTAGTTAGAGCATCAAAAGCAACTATCAAATAAACAGGCTTCTCTCGGGGATTTGTGGATACTCCTAGAATTGTGATGTTTTAAAACCTTCTGTAGATGTCTACTCCAATCCCCACCCAAATTGCCCTGCCCAAGGTTATGCAGCTAATTAATGACAGAGCTGGGCCTCAGACCTCTTTGTCTCAGAGAAAGAAGTGGAAAGAAAGTTGCTGGACACCTCTGCCAGGCAACATTCTTGGTAAATACTTAGACCCTTCCTTGAGAAGGCTGCACTGGGAAGAAAAGTGTGTGAGGCAGGAAGAAAGGGGACTGACTACCAATATCTACCACAATGTTGACTTTATTTTCTTTTTGTCTCCCTTGTTAAAGGTGATGTCATGTTTCTTTGTGTAAAAATACTAGTGTTGACTGCAGCCATTTCATCTTAATCATAATTCCTATTATAAAGCCACTATTTTGATTGAAATTGCTATTATAAAATCTTGACATTATAATGGAGAAGTTGCTGGGTCAATTTGTCTAACCCATCCCTCCAAAATAAGAGAATTCAAAGACAACATGCAGTGTGATTCCTTGATGCATGTGCCTTCAAGTTGCCAGCAAGATAGATCCTAATAACTCTCATTAACTTTATTTGCGGGATTTTCAAGGGACCAGGCCACAGACTGTGACGGTTGCTTCCTCTACTGACTTTCTTTTCCTCCAGAACGTAGTATGTCACCATAGAAAAATATGGGATAAGAGCTAAGGCTAACCTGTTTATTTAACCAGTTTATTGAGGAATGTCAACTCAGGAGGTATACATATTAAACAATTTCATTTGCTCTCGTGGTAGCTTTCAACTGGCTTTGTCAAATCTTTTCCTGTCCCTTAGGTATATCTTTGTCATATTCACCAACTTTGTGGCCACTTGTTTATTAAAATTTAGCTTCTAATGCAGTTTAAAATCTCATCTGCCCTCTACCCAGTGCAGGCTTGAACTGGGATCCTCACTGTTTGAAGGGTAGAGAGGGATTGGAGAGCTGTGTCTGGTTCTGAAGACGGGTCTCCCTGCTCTTTGCAGGGCCTGGCTTCTCCAGTGTGTTGGACCAGGGAGAACGGAGTGGTAACAGGGCACATGTTTCTTTACACAGCTGCCCACTTGTAGAGTCCTCGGTCCATTATGCCTACTTCTCTGACTACATATGAGGCCGGCATCCAAATCCTAGCCCTCTCAAAGCCTAGATAGATGAGAGTTTCAGAGAGCCCTGTAGGGTGTCCACACCGTGTTGTTTTCTGAGGTCAGAGCATAGCAGTCGTGCCACCTCCTTCCGTGCCCACAGTGGTGTGCCTCGCCAGCCTCTTGCTGATGGTCTCCCGTTGCCAGGCAGGTCATCACCTCGGGTAGAGCACCAGCAAGCTGACTCAAGTGCAGCTCCACCTTGTCCCGCAGGAGTTTCCTGCGAATGCAGGCTGCTCCACCACTGCCCTTCTCTCTGCCCTGCCCTTCTTCTCTAGCTCTGTCTGCCTTGGTCAGATAGGCACAGGACGGATTAGCACATTCTCTGCTCACAGATCACCAATGGAGAATGAAATGCTGATGTTTTCATCTCACAGGTACAACTAGTCCTTGAGTGAGTCTCTCGGAAACCCTGCAAGCACCTTCGAAACTACCTTCATAGAATAGAATCTCCTTTCATCACAAGCACTGGACTTCCCACAAAGACCAGCGGCCCCATCAGTCTTGCCCACCTTTCCCCAAATTTTTATATGGAGGTTGGGGTGATAGCTGTGGTACATTCTGCCACCTTTTAGGTTTGAGAGGTGTCTGGGCCCAATTGCTGAAGACTCTCTTTAGGTCTCACTTAGTCCCTATTGTCAAGGATGGGTCCATCCTGTCAAGCAACAATAAAAGTACCACTCACCATGCTGTTATATTTATATGCTGGTAGAAGGAATAATTTTTAATGCAGAGCAAAGTCTTTGAGAAGTCCTTGGCACACAGTAAAAATTAATGTTCATTCCCTAGCCCTTTCAGAAAAAGGCTGAGAAGATTTAACAAAGGAGGATGGGGCATCAAATAGACTTTGACAAAGTGGATAGGATGGAGGAAAGATATTTCAGCCAGAAGGAGCACATGAACAGAGGATGGGATATGGAAAGTTGGAGAGCAGACTGGGGAAAGTGAGTAAACTTTTTGTTAGCGGAAAAGCAGGATATAATATCAGAAAAGCAAACTGGGAACATCAGAACAGGGTGTTATTGAGGACAGAATTAGGGAGCCTAAACCCAGGTACAGTGGAAAGGCTTTTCAGAAAAGAGAAAAGAGCAAGTTTGGGGAAGATGACTATTAGGCAGCATGCAGAATGGGGTAGAAGAAAGGAGACCAGGAAAGTAGTATTATAACAATTTAAAGAAGAAGAAATAAGGAAGGTGGGGTGCAGGAGAGCTGATGAAAAGGGAGAATCTAAGGAATATTGGGATCATCTGTGATTTCTGAGGGCTAGTCTTATAGGACAGGATATGCCAGCATGTCCCACATGCACGCTGCATAACACTAATGCCATCAGATGCACCAAGTCAACAAAGGATTCTCTGATCCGATGAGCTGAGGAAACTCAGGATAATATAGCCCCCACTTAGAAATTCGTAGTTAAAGTAACAGCAATCCTAAAGACACACACACACACAAACACACGTAACTTTGTTTAACCTAGCATTTCCCAAAATTATTTGATCATAGAACCCCCTTGTTTGTGACTCCTATCATACAGCAACAGTGTTCCAAAAAAGACACTTTGAGAACCACTGCACCATGTTACATGTTATGAATAGACTGACATACGGATTTGTGTGTTAATATTGTAAATTTCTTTAGCAAACAATAAAAAGCAAAAGCATAATCTATGATAAATTCTGTTCCTGAGTAGAATAGTTCCTCTTGGACTCTCTAAGCTTGAGCTATATCTTTTGAGACTTGACCTTGTCTCATATTCAAAATAAAGTATCTGTTTGTAGAATAAGACCAAGAATGATTGGCTCCAATTTTATAATAATTTCTGGGATTGACTTTTGTGGCCATAAGATTTAAGTACATCAGTATCTGTGTCCTTAGCTTTGGGCTCAGAAGGAAAAGAGCTTTATTTTTTAGAGTGCGTTTTTATTTTAAAGTGAGCACATGTAAAGCAAGGGTTTTGTCTGGGAACATAAGAGGAAGAAAGCTGTCTCATTTGTTATATTGTTACACATAATAACTGCTAGCCGAGAGTGCGATGGATTATGAAAGTACGGCAGATATTAATTACACATTATACACAAAGAAATTTGAGACTTAAATATGGTAATTTATTGGTTCAAGGTAGCTAATTTATGACAGAACCAGGACTTGGGAGAATCAGGACTCATGGTTTTTCTAATAAAGCACTCCTCTGAAGGAATAAAAGATAAAATGACCCCTTTTGTTGAATGTCAAAAGGTCCTTTCCTTTGTTTGTAAATTATTCCAAACCTCTAAGGGGGCCTAGCCACAAATGGTACTCTGTTCACACTTTTTCGTGGACAGAGGACCCTCCCTTCCACACAATTACTTAAGTCATTGAATGTGGTGAATGTGTCTTTCTTGCCTTTACACTTTTCACTGTATCCACTGAAGAATATCAAAGACTAGTAAACTCCAACTCTCAGGGCAGGGATTATGCCCAATTGAATAATAAAGAAACTGAGGTAATGAGCAGCATCTTATTCATATACCTCCAGTACATTTTTTCACTTAAAGAGACTCATCTATCTCAAAAATTGTAGTGCCTGTGACCTTAACTCAAGCTTGAACTGTTGCTACATTATTGTTTTTAACTTATAAACAAAAGCTTATGAAAGAAGTAAACTTTACTTCCAACAAAAGAAAAATGGCAAAAATGGTTTTAAAAGCCATTTGCTTTATATCTTTAATAATATTCAAATATTAGGTTAATAAGAAAAATGTGATTTTGTTTATCATTTTTCTCATATTACATATTTTTGATGTGTCATTTATAAAATCTGTTTCAAACTTATTTTGCCACGATCAGATTTATAGTTGTTTACATATCTGTTCATTCTGAAAAGTATTTTTAATAATAAAGAAGAATATATAATCTGTTAAAACAAAGGATGGTTACCTCAGAGAATGTAACTAGTAAATTAGGAGTAGAGAGGGGCACTTGTAGTTGTTTGCTTTATATTTTTTTATTTTATTTTATCTTTTACAGTATTTTATCATAAGCCTATATTACTATTATGATTTTTTCAAAGTTCATAAAAATTGGTTTTAAAGAGTGAAGGCACATAATTAGCTTCGTGAACATTTACACTTTGTCAAAAAATTAAGTATTTGAAACATACAGATATACAAAAGCTTCTATGTACCCATCATCCAATTGTGACAAACATTAATATTTTTCGGAAGTACAATTTTTAACAAGTAAACGCCTCAAACTTGCCCTATTGACTTAGAATAAATGTGAGTTCTTAGGCTCTCCTGCCTCAATCAGCATCGTTATAGAAAATGGCATATGCTGCCATAGCGCTGTCTTATGCGGTGGAGCCCTGCTACAGAACGCTTGTAACTATTGGTTGCTGGGCAATGGACAAAACAGCAAACCCAGCTCCCTTCACTTCTCCATTTATTTATCTAGATTAATGATGTAGACCATCATAAACAAACAAGATATTTGTTATATAAATAGGATGGCTAATGCATTTCAGGAAATTTTAAGATTTTCCTTAGCATTCAATGTGTACTTTCAATGCTTTTAACCTTGAAAGAGATATAGATTGTTTGGAAACCAAAATTAAAGTTAGATTGAAAGAATATAATGTGATTTCCTTAGCTCATGATAAATAGATTCACTATGAATCTTAGGAAAGGTACATTGTGTTTTCTATTTGAATTGTTTCCTAACAAATAGAAAGAATAGAATAATTCATGTATGGAATAACAAATAGAATACTTCATTTATATTAAAGCACAAAATAATCTTACCAGTTAAAAGAGAAAATCTCAAGTTATTCTTGGCTCTCATTCTCTACCAAGCTTCAAAGGATAATCAAATCCAAAGGAAATTTTTTTAACCAGCAAAGCAGAATGTTATAATGACAGTTCTTTATTTTTTTTTTTTTTTAATTTTTTTTTTTTTTGCGGTACGCGGGCCTCTCACTGCTGTGGCCTCTCCCGTTGCGGAGCACAGGCTCCGGACGCGCAGGCTCAACGGCCATGGCTCACGGGCCCAGCCGCTCTGCGCCATGTGGGATCTTCCCGGACCGGGGCACGAACCCGTGTCCCCTGCATCGGCAGGCGGACTCTCAACCACTGCACCACCAGGGAAGCCCAACAGTTCATTTTTGAATGTGCTTGTTCATCTATAAGGGCTAAGAAAGTTATAAATGCCATGTTTAACCATTTTATAAGGTATGATATCTACTGGCAATTGTAATGGTTATACTACACCATATTAACAGTCAGTACAAAAGTTCTACCATCTCTAAGCAGGTTGTTTCCACAATTAGTATCTGTGTACTAAGTTAGCAATAAAATATATATGGACCCATTTCCTCAGATTCTACCTCACAGAGGTGTTACAAAAATAAAATGAAATAATACGTAATCATTTTAGGAGCAAAATGTAAAATGCTACCCATGAAAAAATGTCTAATAAAAATAATAATAGACATCAATATATCCAGGTGGAAATTAGACTTCAGATCTCAAAAAAGATTTTTTTCATTATACCCTTCTACTCCCCTTTTGTTGTCTATCATGGTAATTTATATAGTGGGAAGGCTTTGACACTTTCTGTATGCATAACTGCTTCAGTCGTGATGAACTGACCCACTTACTAATATAATTCAAAATAATAACTAATATTTGCTAAATGCTTCCACATGCTAGGCGTTATGCTAATTTCTTTACGGGTTTAACCCATCTGATTTTCATAAAAACCTTATGAAGAAGGCATTAATGTTAACCTCAGCTTACAGAAGGGAAGAGCCAGTCAAATTGTGTGCTCAAAAATTACTCAGGTGGTGGAGCACCTACCTCATTCATAATGCAGGCTCTGAACCCCCATGTTCTGTCACCTCTCACAGCCAGCACGGGGTCCGTCATCAGGTAAACACTTCTTGCATTCCTACTGCCACAGCTTGGGATTATACCCACTTCATCTCATCCATTGCCCTGGATTTATAACTGAATACGGCAGTCCCCCATTATCAGCGGGGATACATTCCAACACCCCCAAGGGATACCTGACACCAAGGATAGTACCAAACCCTGTATATACTATATTTTTTCCTGTACATACATACCTATGATAAAGTTTAATTTATAAATTAGGCACAGTAAGAAATTAACTGTAACTAGTAAAAAAAAATAGAACAATTATAACAACATACTGTAATAAAAGTAATATGAATGTGATCTCATGATCTCTCTATCTCTCCAAATATCTTATTGTGCAAATTTAATGTCTTTTCCATCTTAACTGAGCATTTATCGTACACCATGGCCACAACTTTTGCAGTTTGAGGTAGGACAGCAAAACTAGCACAAATTTCTTTTTCTTTTTCTTTTTCCACAATTTCATAGATAGAGGATTCATTCTTACTGTAGACAGCAACCTCAGCATACAAATATTTTTTCTTATTAGGTCTAGAACTTTCACCTTTTCACTTATAGGGAGCGCTTTATGGCTTCTCTTTGGCAAATCGGGATTGCCCAGCATTACTACTCTTGTGTTTTGGGGCCATTAAGTAAAATAAGGGTTACCTGAATACAAGCACAGGGATACCCCAGACAGTCAGTCTGAGAACTGAGAGGGCTGCTAAGTCAGCGGTCCCCAACCTTCTTGGCACCAGGGACAGGTTTCATGGAAGACAATTTTTCCACGCAGTGGGGCTGGGGGTTGGGGGGGGGTATGGTTCAGGCAGTAATACGAGCGATGGGGATGGGCAGATGAAGCTCGCTGGCCTGCTGCCCGCCTCC
>NW_020173929.1:486423-503923 GCF_003031525.2 Neophocaena asiaeorientalis asiaeorientalis
CAACAGGCTTGGTTCACTGGACAAAGGAATGATTCACATCCTTGATAGGAGGGAGTAGGAAGGCGCAAGATTTTGTCATGTTATGTAGAATGGCTTGCAACTTAAAAGTTACAAATTATTTCTGGAATTTTAATATTTTCTGATTGAACCCGCAGAAAGTAAAACTGCGGATAACGGGGGATGACTGTACTTCATCGGCCCACATCTCATCTCCTCTTTTGATTCAGTCACTTCACCTGCTCCTTACATTCTAGGACAGAGGGTCTCGAAGGGTGATCTGAGAATCAGCAGCATCAGCATCACCTGGGAACTTGTAGAAACACAAACTGTTGGCAGTGGACCCAGCAGTCTGCATTTTAACAAGCCTTCCCGGCGATCCTCCTACATGAGTTTTTAAAGAACAAGTTAAAATACCAATAGATAGCGATATTCAAATGTGATGTGTTTATCTACAAATATCTTAGGCTGTATTTATTGCTTGCTGAACTCCCTCCTCTCTGTGTACAAAACAAGCACATACTTGCCAGACCACAAGCAAATCCATAATTTGCATGATTAGTATCAACATTTCCATTTATTTTGAATGTACAGCACATATTTATCTGAATTTTTACTCACACAGTTCCCATTTCCTTAATCACTACCACCACAGCCCAAATTCTGAAAACAAAAAAAAAGAAAATTTTTCTTTCCAAATTCTTAGACATACTTTGCTCTCAAGTTGCCAAGAGAAGATTTAAGAAAGCCAATTTTTTACCCAAAGGCTATAAAGTTGAAGGAATTATATAGACATCATTCTAAAATTTGCACTGGATTATCTGATTTGGCCCTCTGGCCTAAAGTTCACCAGATAATTTCCAGGGCTATAATTCATTTTCACTTATGAGACCTTAGTCAGTTGTTGGGAAAAAGATCTTTTTTCCCCTCTCAAGTTAATCCAGTAATGCTTCCATGTACCATCAAACTATTGGCACCTTCTACTCCCAGAGGATAGATTTTGTTTGGCATCCTGAGGAATTTTGATATATTTAAGAAGGTGAGAAGTACACATTGGCATCATTTAAACAACATAAGTCTAAACCCAAATTAGCTGCTACATGCCAAAAATGCGAAATGTGCCAACTGTTTAATAGTACACAATGACTGTTTAACTACGTAAGTTGATTTCAGCAAAACTGGTGTGTGTTTTATCCTGAATCATTTAGATACAATTATGCCTTATGGTACCTTAATAATAGAGGCAAGTTGTCCATGACTTTTGCGTAGCAGATTTAAATAATATTGAAATGATAGTCATACCAGAGTTGAATAAAATGTAAGAATACTGCTTTAATTCAAAATGCCATTTCAGCAGCTTCTATGCTGCCAAGAAATGTGAAATAGGAAAATAAAGTTTGAGGTTGATGATTGTTGACAGTGAACCTCTTAACTTCCTTTAATAGAATAAAGTTGGGCTTTTAGTGAGTTGGAAAACATATTACACATTTTCTTTTATTTGCAGACTTTGAAGTATATATATTGTTCATTTTATCAACATTTATTGAGTGTGTGTGTATATATAAACATATAAAATATATATACATACACACACATACATGGGATGCTATGCAAACCATGGTTGGAAAGATAAACATAGAAAGGTAGATATGACATAACCTTCTTTAGGGAGCTTACTGTCAAATGCGGAAGCCATGCAGCGAACACAAGTACTAACTTTAACACAAAGCAGGCCGTGCTAGTATTTTAATATAGGTAAAAACCAAATGTTAGTGTGGCATGAGAGACTAACAGAATTTAGGTGGTGGTAGGGGCTATGTTAGAAAGGATCACCTGGGAGCTTCATGTGACTGGTATAAGCTGACTTTAAACATTGATCCCCATGGTAGGGAAAGTAGAGGAATTGAAGCAAGCATAGAAGCCACAGAGTGTGGGAAGGGAAAGGTGGAGGGGAAGAGGCTGCAGTTATAGAAATAAGGTATGTTTCTCTCTGTTACCAAATCAAGGGAAGAGAACTGGATGCAATTTTACATAACATTTACATAACATATGTAGGATATATTTGAGATGATCATAATATATTAGTTTCATGGCCTGCCTAAAATTCACTCTGGGTAACCTGGGGTCACTCACTCCCAAGAGTCATCCTCCAGACAGCCAAAACTGAGGTTCCTTGAGGAGGTAGTGTGACTTCCATTCTGGAGAGACTTGCCATCGGTAGTAAGTCACCGTGGATAGAGGAAAGCAGCAGTGGTTTTAAACGTGAACCCCAAAGAAAAAGTCACAAAAACAAACGCTCCAAATTAGGCTGCTTCTCTCATAGGCAACCCTTTGTATTGTGCCCCAGGGTGAGTGGCATGAGAGGTTTACTTATTTAACAATGATTAATGATTTTTGCAGGCAACCTAGGAGCCAGGTAGTAGAAAATAAAGTTGGGAGATAAATTAGTATAAAGTCATGACAGCCTTCTTTATATTTAATGCCAAACAACTTTCTTCAGGATGAAGCAAATTAAAGCATAAAAATTATTGCTTAAAATTATATTTGGACTATATCCAAAAAAAAGAGCTTTCTTGTAACATGCAAAACAGAATATTTTACAATTGTAGATTACAGATTTTTTCTTAGAGATAAACAGCTGAAGATAGTTTTAGAACATCCTCCAATTGTTTTCTTTTTCTGCAGTGAACAGGTTCTTTAGTTGTGTTCCCTCACGGTAGTAGTTAATATTATTATATTATTCTCTTATACATCTAAATAAATTCCTCTTCAGCAGAGTAAACCCTGATCTTATAGCATAGATTTCTGGTTAACATTTACTTTAATGAACACTAAAATGTGAGTATTATCAGTGTCTTCCCCACCCCCACTCCCATCAGACTATCTCTGTTACCCTCAGTGAACTTAAAAATATAGTAGAGCAGAAAAGGCTAGTAGATAAGAAACAGCCACATATAATGAAATGTAAATTGTGCAGAGTAGTCATATGGTTATAGCTCAGCAAGGAAAGTCAATTAGGCCTAGAATAAAGAAGGTGCTAGGACTTGGCCAAACCTGAAATGTGGTAGAATTAGGAAAACCCTGAAAGAGGAAGGTCCTCCTGAAAGAGAAGGGTGCAAGTGAAAGCACGGAGGTTTGAATGCCAATGGCACATTTGGAAACAGTCTAGAAACTGGCCTGACTGAAGGAAACTTGTGTTGGGGAAAGTAACTGAGATGGGGATGATTTGCAGAATGCCTTGCAACCAAAGAGGAAATGGAGAACCAGTGCAGGTTCTTGGCAATATGCTAAAAGCAACATTTAATAAATATTAGTCTGGTGGAAGTATACAAGATATATTGGTGGAAGCAGAGAAAAGAAGGATGCAGTTATTTTAAGTGGAAGCAGAGAAAAGAAGGATGCAGTTATTTTAAGTGTGAGGTTATGAAAGTGTCAAAAACTATAGTAAAAGTGAGGAAGGAAAGAAAGAGATGCATAAATTCACTTCCAATAAATAATCAACAAGACTTATACACAGATTAGTTATAGAGTGAAGAAAAATATGATAAAAATGCAGCTGTTTTATATGGCCCTGTATAGTCGCATTTGGCTTTTCTGAGCTGTTTCTCACATCAACTTGGACCTAAATCTTATACATATCCACACAGCTACTACTCCAAATTACTTCCTCTGTCAGTGATTTCTAATTCTAACAAATGATCTTCAAAACATCCATTATTTAATTTCTAATTATAGTCTATCAGAAGAATTTGGAGGCTTTTACATGTATTTAAACAAGTTCTCTAGAGTATAGGTAAAAAGAGGAAAGGAATTATGGGTGAGGGTAAAAGGAAGGAGAAAAAATACTCAGAAAAATAAATACATCAATTGAACCACATAGTAATTCCTGCAGCTAGAAAATAAAACTAAATATGGGTGATTTTATTGAACATCATCAGAGCCATTTAAGCTGCTTTATTCCCTGTCAGCATCGGTGAACCTTTATGGCTTTTATAATATTGATACAGGTACTTCCTGGAGGCAGATGGGTCGGTTGGTAGTTACTCTTCTCCCAACTTTGTTGCTGGCACAATAGCACTCCCAGGAAGGGAAACCGGATTTGTGATGGATCTCATCCCCGATATGAATAACAGAGGCTCCCAAGGGTCACCATAAGGCCTTTTCTGGACTCTGGAGAAACTTAGGTTTTTCAGAGCACTGAAACCTCCAGGAAAGCAACTGCCTTCTCCTTAAGACGTGGTTAAACTCGTTCTCACTCAAAAGCATCTCTCTCTTCCCTGTCACAGTGGTCTTTCCCTCAGGCTACCTGCGATGGATGCAGTCATTGGTTTTTCAGAGTCCTTGATTGTCTTGCCTGAAGGTACAACCTGACCCAGATAGATGTGACATGCCCTTGTCCTGTTGCTCAGTTCACTTCCACAGAGGTTTTCTTCCATAAAAAGTATTAGGGTTTTTTGTTGTTTTGGGTTTTGTTTTTACATTTTCTGCTTTCTGTCTGATAACGCTGAATCCTCAGAGTGAGAAATGTATACTTTCTGACTTCTCCTTCCTGCCAGAATATCTTTCTGATAGCATGTTTCTCACAGGGCTCATTTAAATGTCTTCTGTGGTGAAAGCCAGGCTTTTGTCTCTAGTCCGTGTGGTTTCCCTGATTGTTCAGTTCTATGTCCATATTTAGTTCCCTGCATTCATGATTCACCTCTCCTTTCTCTAGCCTTTAGGCAGACATGCATTTAACTGAAATATGCAGAAAGAACATACCTCTTCTGAAGACCTCCACAGAAAGGAATTCCACATCCTCCAATATTTAATATCTCACTGTCAGTATCTCTACATTTAAACTATATAAAATTTTAAAGACTCACAGAACCTAGGATATCACCATGTCCTAACCTTTTATTTTATGTATGAGGAGATTAAGTACTATTCACATTCCTGAACCCTCCTCAACTCAGGGTAATATGTACATTTTAAATGATGACTTTCTAACAAGTCTACTGGTAGAAATTGACTTTGACACCTATTTGTGAAGCAGACTCTAGCTTGGCTCTATAGCCAAGAACAATGCCCAAAGCGCTTTTAAGGACTTAATTTATTTCCAGCATTAATTAAGTTCTTACTTTATGTCTAGCATTCTTCCAACTTAAAAATTAATTTCAAACACTACATTTATTCTTCTTTCCAACCCCCATCAATCACATGTCCTCTCCCAGGAGGAAGGAAAATCTAGGAGAAGGAGGGGACCCAAAACTAATGTTAGGGAAAAGAAGCACAGGAAACATAGCTGCTACTGATACTAGATGGTGGGGTTGGGGAGTGGGGTGGGGAATGGCATAATCCCTGTCAGAAAGGCTGAACTGGGAGGAAGAGGAGAAAGATTGCACACCCAGAGTTTGACATTGAATAGACACTCAATATTTTTGAATTAATAAAATGAAATGAGGGCTTCCCTGGTGGCACAGTGGTTGAGAGTCCACCTGTCAATGCAGGGGACACGGGTTCATGCCCCGGTCCAGGAAGATCCCACATACCGCGGAGCGGCTAGGCCCATGAGCCATGGCCGCTGAGCCTGCACGTCCAGAGCCTGTGCTCAGCAACGGGAGAGGCCACAACAGTGAGAGGCCTGTGTACTGCAAAAAAAAAAAATGAAATGAATCAGTGAACCACAGACTCAAAGCTCTGTCTCCAATGTAGTCCCAACAACCTTTTGGATGTCTCCATCTTACCGCAAAGAAACTTGAAATCAAACATGTCAAAATCTGAATTAATCACCTTTCCACCCTCTCCTACCCTTCTAATGTCCCCTATCTTAGTACTTAGCATGAATCCAGCCACCTAAACCACTAACTAGGAGCCATCCTCTCTCATTCACACCTCACTGCCAGTCCTTTAACAAGTCTCATCAACTCTACCTTAACAACATCCAGGAGCTAGTCGAGTCTTCCCACAAAAAAGGATACGAAGTATGGTTTTAACACAACTTCAAATAATCTGTCTCTTATAAAAGCTGTGAACAGAGAAAGGAAAAGCTATTCAACTCATGTTATAAAACAAGTATTATCAAAAGACAGGGATAAAGCAGGAAAAACAAACTATAGAAAACTATAGATCAGTTTCACTTATGACCATAGGTACAAAAATCCTACATAAAACACTGTTGGATGGAATTTGGCAGTTCATTCTCCCTCTCTCTCTCTCTCTTTCACACACACAGACACACACACACACACACACACACACACACACACACACACATTACTAAGTATGGTTTCTCTTGTAAAACCAGGAATGATTCAATATCACGAATGTATAGAAGTCCTTAATAAAATTCAGTACTCATTCTTGGGCATTTAAAAAAAAATTTTTTTCTAGGAAACTCAGCATAGAAGAAAAGTTCTTATTCTGATAATAGTTGACCCTCAGGAACAAGGAGGAAACATTTTTCTTAATGGTAAAAATTTAGAAATGTTTCCACTAAAGTCAGGTCTATTTAGCATTATTACTAGAAACGTCAACCATTTTAATATACCCCCCCCCCCCGCAAAAAAAATGGGAAAGAGGTAAGTAGTATTATAACTGTAAAGGACAAGGCCAAACTGTCCTTACTTACTTTAAGATAATGTGACTGTTTACATCCAAGGGCATCCAAAACCATTAGAGAATCAACAGTGTTGCCGGACAAAAGATCTCAGACCTACGACTGACTTACCATCCCTGTAACTTTGGTCATTTGTTAGCCTATCTATGCTGCAGTTAACACCTGTAAAAAGGTTGTTGAGAGGGTTGAATGTCTTAAACTACGTAACGTGCCTGGTACCTTATAAGCATTATGATTATCTAATATTTTTAGCTAATAGTAGCATTAGCTATTATTATCACCATTAAATTACTATATTCAGTAGTCTTCTTATACACCAGGTATACCTAGTCAGGAAATATAATAATAATAATAGCTAATGATTATTCATCACCTCATGTTAGTCTGCTCACCAAAACACCCACCGTAGTTTTCCCAGTCACTCAGTGTAAAAGTCCTTAGAGTGGCCCATTAAGACCTATGTGGTCTTGCCCTCCACTCTGTGTCTGTCCTCTTCTCCCACTCTCCCCCTGGCTCTTTTTAACTCAGATATGCTGGCCTCCTTGCTGTTTCTCGAAGCCATCTACCTCCTCAGGGCCTTAGCATTGCTATTCCCTCTGTCTGGGACACTGTTTGCCCAGGTATCCAAATGGCTTGCTCCCTCACTTCCTTTAGGTCTCAGATATCACCTTATAGCAGCTGCTACTATATATGTAGTGCCAGGCCTAAAAAGTACCTCACATGAACTACTTAATGTCAGGAGAGAAAAGGTTCATCTGTTTTGTTCACTGCTCTATCCTTAGTGCTAGAAACAGCACTGACACATCATAGAACTCAGTAAGTATTTGTTGGATGAAGAATTTTAAATCTCCTGAGAGGTCATTATGTGCTAAACACTGACCTAAATGCTTTCACACTTTAATCTTCACAAAAAACTCTATTGAGTAGGTACCATTACTATCCCCAGTTTACTGATGAGAAAACCGAGGCATGGAGAGACTGAGTAACTTGTATCCTGGGATCACACAGCTGGTTAATTGCCACATGTGCATGCTGTTATGGCACCTGAAATTAACACTAACAAAAGATGTACAACTTTGCTTATGGAGAAAAGTTTCAAACTGTATTAAAAACCCCTTTAAGACCTTTTAGTTGGCATATTCATAGGTAGGAAAACTCAGTATCATAAAAATGGGGAATTCAACGCAATTATAGCCAAATTCCTGACAGAGTTTTTCTTAGAATTTGACAAGCTGATCCTTACTTCAAATGGAAAAGCAAAGAATCAAGAATAAGACAATTTTAAAGAAGAAGAACATGGAGGGTGACTTGTTCTATCAAATATCAAATCTTCTCATAAGGCATAAAGAGTTAAATTGATATAACGGCCCCAGAATGGACACATAAGCCAATAAAGGGCAATAAGATCTTAGAAAAACAGACCCCCTCAAGTACAGAAAATTGAACAATGTCAGATGTGGCATTACAGTATCGTAGGTAAGGAAGGACTGAGTGCTGAGATAATTGGTTATTCTAATGAAAAATATTTATTCTATACACAAAAAATAATTCCCTGTTAGTTTAAAGGATTAAATGTGAAAAGACAAACTTTAAAACTTCTGGGGGGAAAAAATAGGGCAATGGTATTTGACCATATTACATTTTAAAACCCCTGGTTGATTTTAAAAAACCATGAGCTATGTAAGAAGTAAAGAATTTGCAACGCACATCACCAGCAAAGAATTAACACCCAGAATTGAGTATGTCATAAAATAACCACTCGATTAAAAACCAGGCATAGTTGGGAGATTGAGATTGACACATATACATTATTGATACTATGTATAAAAGAGACAACTGATGGGAACCTACTATATAGCACAGGGAACTCTACTTAATGCACTGTGGTGTCCTAAATGGGAGGGAAATCCAAAAAGGAGGGGATATATGTATACGTATGGCTGATTCATTTTGCTGTTCAACAGAAGCTAATACAACATTGTAAAGCAACTATACTCCAATAAAAATTAATTTAAAAAAAAAACAGACATATGTAATTCTCAGAAGAGGAAACAGAAAAAAATGTTCAAAGTCATTGGCAGCCAGGGAAAATGAAAACTAAAATAATGTCTATCATGTCATACCCATCAAATTGGCAAATTTTTTAAAGTGTGACAGTCACGTAAATTGGTGAGAATTTAGAGAAACAGGAACTTCCATATGGTGCTGATGGGATTATAAATTGCTACAACTACATTTGAGAACAAGTTGGCAATGCCTTGTCAAATGGATACTGTATATATCTTTTGACCCAGAAATTGCATTTCTGGATATACACTGTAGAAAAACATCGACATACGCACAAGAAGAAAAGGATGTTGAATACAGCATTTCTTATAAGACAGAAAAACTGAAAACAACATAAATGTCTATCATCAGGAAATTAGATAAATTGATTTTATATATTCACACAATGAAACAGTACTGTAGAGCAATTTAAAATCAATGAGCTAATATATTAAAAAAATAAAATAAATGAGCTAGACCTACATGTATCAACCTGGTAAATCTCCAAATCATAAATTTGTATTAAATAAAACAAGGTTCAAAATAATACATGCATTGATACTATTTATTATATAAAAATTTTAAACATGAAATATGATATTCATATGTTTATTTATTTATGTATAGTTAAAGGTGTCCATGAGAAAGATAAATTTACTTTAGTGCTTACTTCTGGGGAGGTATGGATTGGGGAGGGGTACACAAGGGTCTTCACTACTGTCTTATTCTGAAGCAAATGTGACCATATGTTAGAATGTGATAGATAGTCATAAGTACATAGGTGTTTCATTTAATGTTATTTTCTATAACATTATATTATAGTTTTCTATATGCCTGACGTACTTCTATATAAATACACACACGCACCAAATCTAGCCGCTTCTCACCACCTCTGCAGCTACAGTCATGACCCTACCCCCCATTCTGTCTTACCACCGTTAATCTTTTACCAGAGCTGCTGCAGTCACCTCCTACATTGCCTGCCCACATTTCATTTGCCATACATTACTCAGAGTAATCTTTTATCACCAAGTAAATCAGATTATGCTATTCTTCTGCTCAAAACACTCCAGTGGCTTCCCATAGAAGTTAAAATTCATACTTCTTACCATGGCTCACAAAGGTCTTGTTCCCTCTCTACTCATTCCCCTGGCCCACCGACCACACTGGTCTTGCTGTTCCTTGCCAAGCATGCTGTTCTTACATCTCGATTTGCACTCACTGTACCCTCTGCCTGAAAGCTCTTCCCAGGTCTTTTGCGTTGCTCCCTCCTTCACTTCATGTAAGTCTCTTCTCAGATGACCTCACCAGAGAGGCTTTTCCTAACCAACCTATCTTAGACATACCCTCTCCTTGGCCTAAAGCGATGATACCTCTGTGACGATGGCGTACTTCACACCAGGACTTTGTCTCTAAACACCAATTTACGGTAAAAGAAACCAGGGCTTCTAGGAGAAGCGCTTGATTCCAAGACCAAGGGAGGGAAAACACAAGATGAAGCTGAACTTCTTGGACCAAAAAGTAAGGAACTGCTTTACAAAGATTATGAGGCCAGGTCAGAAGAATACAGGAGCCAACCTGACGGAGCTCCTAACGACCAAAGCTGAAAGAATTTGAGCAACAAAATAAATAATGATAGTATTGATTTTTAACCCATAGAATAAAATAAATATCCATGAGTCAATACTGATATGAGTAAATAACATGTTAATAAACATAAAAGGAAAAAAGGGAAACAGAGGCACACCATTAGGCAAACAACACAATAATGTTGCAGACAGATCCCTTAATGGATGTGAAAATCAATGGCCAAAATTTTGAGGAAAAACAGGGTTTGCACATTTCAAAGTATCTTGACCAAGATACTTATCAATTGCAAAGGGAAAAGTAGTAAACTTACTTTGGAGAGACCTAGCAGACACCAACTTAACTGAATGGTCAAGGTAAACAACACCAGAAATAAGATATATCAGCCATGATATACTATGAACCTCTTGGTTTGATGTCTTGAGAAGCACGCAGTGCACATCATTTCTGTGGTAGTCTTGCCAAAAATGCATAACTTCAATCATGAGAAAACTTTAGACAAACCCATACTGAGGGACGTTCTACAAAATAACCAATCAGTATTATTCAGAAATATCAAGGGCATACATAGAAGGCAATGAAAAAAACTGAAGAATTGTTACAGACTAGAGGAGATTAAGGAGGAATAACAACTAAATGCAAGTGAGGTCCTGGGTAGAAAAAAAGAACATTAGTGAACCTGGTACCCAAGATAATATCTGGTACTTAGTGGGAGTTTAATAAATATCTACTGAATTGTTATGTCCACCCATCCAACTGTCCTATCCTATCCTCGATGCCTTCCTTTTCCACATGCTCCACATCCAGCTTCTTACCAAAGCTTCATTTCTTTTAACACCTACTTCCTCATGGAGAGAGACTAGGTGAAAAATTATATCAGCAACACATCAGCATCTTTTGGGTAGATCAGATGTGAACTTCCCTATATACCCAGGATAAGAATTTATGTTTAAGGAGTGAATATTAAAGGGTATGGGAATTTCATTAAGAAGAACCACACTCGGGCTTCCCTGGTGGCGCAGTGGTTGAGAGTCCGCCTGCCGATGCAGGGGACACGGGTTCGTGCCCCTGTCGGGGAGGATCCCACATGCCGCAGAGCGGCTGGGCCCGTGAGCCATGGCCGCTGAGCCTGCGCGTCCGGAGCCTGTGCTCCGCAACGGGAGAGGCCACAGCAGTGAGAGGCCCGCGTACCACCAAAAAAAAAAAAAAGAAGAAGAACCACGCTCAATGCTCTGTGGTGACCTAAATGGGAAAGAAATCCAAAAAAGAGGGGTTATATGTATACGTATAGCTGATTCACTTTGCTGTACAGCAGAAACTAACACAACATTATAAAGCAACTATACTCCAATAAAAATTAATTTAAAAAAAGAAGAAGAAGAAGAACCACAGAAGTGATTCCAGATGGTAGTAACAAAGTCTCCAGCTTTGCCTGCTTGGGGGATGGGATCTCATCATCGTTTGTCTGAATTGCTGCACTAGCCCCCTAATTGGTCTCCCAGCTTGCAGTTTTGTCCTTCCCTCTTTACCCCTCCAAACCCTGCCCCACAAGAGTGATATCAGTATAGCCAGATTAATATTTTCAGGGGATAAATCTGATCATGTCGCTTACCACGATTAAAATCCTTGATTGAGTCACCATTGCCTTCAGAATGAAAACCTTACATGTACTGGCCCCTGCCTACTTCTCCATCTTTATCTTCGACTGTTTCCTCACATAAACCATAAACTCCAGTTGTACCAAACATCCTAGTCTGCTTGTCACATCCCATCTTCGGCTTTGAATTTGCTGTTTGTTTTCTCCTCTGACACTGCCTAACTCTGACTTGCCCTTTAAATTCAATAGGAGCAGTACCTGTTCTTCAGTCTTTCCTCATCTGCTAAAGTTTCTCAGTGACTATCAGCACCTTCTTAGGGCAGGGACTCCTTGTATCTCCAGCTAGCTTGTTGCCCGGTACATAGTAGATGCTCAATAAATGTTTGTTGCGAGAGGAAGGAGAGAAGAAAAAAAAGGAAAGCAGGAAGGGAGTTTTTAAAGTTATGTATATATTAAGCAAATAAACTCTACCCTCACTTTTTCTCCTTCTGTATTTCTATGACCTCAGCTCTTGCATATGTATACAATTTATTTATTTTTCGTGATTCTCTGTTTGTCCTTTGACATAGATGAAACATTAATGTCAATTAACTGAGGAATATGGAAAAGCTGTTTCCACTTTGACATAAACTATTACTGGTAAAGATGGTATTAACCCTGATTGAGACTGTGGAATGCTTTTCTCATTTTAACCTTCAGAGAATCTGATAATCTAGTGAAATCTAGAAATAGCACCAAAAAGCAAGTCTTAAAACAATGTGTGCCATCTTAATCAATACAAAGAAATCGGAGTATACCTTCTACTTACTTGGTATGTTTCCTTTTTATAATGTACTGAGAAGTTTAATTGGTATTTATTTGCTCTACCCAGAGTGGGAAAATCCTTGGAAGGGGTTAAATAAATTAGTCCTTGAGTTTTGGGTCTACTTTAGAATGCAGTGAAAAGAAATTTCTAAAGGAAAATAGTGGAAGTCCAAGGCTAGTGAAAGAGAGAAGGTCCCGGTTGCGTTTTTACCTCAGTGAATTCTTTCCAAATCAGACTAAAGCATTTTTTCACATCTACCACACCAAGCACAGTATTTTTAGTAACAGTAATACAGAGCAGCAGCTTGTCATTTGGGAGCTGACAAATAAGCATACTGTTCCTCTTACACACAATATGCTACACATCTTTATTTCCACTCATCCTTACAGAAGCTCTTGAGCTTTCCATGTTTCTTTAAGGAGATGACAAGGAGTACTGGTTAATAAGCTCTTGGGGTTATTCAGTATCCCTCTTCAATGCTCATTTTCTGAAGTTGAAAACACTTATGCATGTGCATGCACACATGCACACTAAACTTTGTCAGAGGTGAAGTACTCCAAATGCCACTTGAATGTGTTTAAAAGAATCCTGGGCTTGATGGGACTCATTACACAAGATGCCAGGCCTGTTTGCTCAAACTCTGGTCTAAGAAAAGGAAGCATCTTGAGAAAAAAAAAAAAAAGGCTTGTGGAAATGGAGGTTAACAGTTTATTGTATTTCTAACAAAAATGTATGCTGGATATATCCTTTTAAAACAGAAATGTAACAGAATTTCTTATTACAGGTTATATACTGGAAAACCATCTCTCTTTTCTTTGGCTCTAGACAAGAACTCAAAGTCTATCTGACTTACCACTCTCAGTTTCTAGTCTAGGGTTGTCTGTTTTCCCTAGCTGGTCATTGTAATTTTCTACCAAAGTTCAGGAGACTATTAAGCAATTTTATATTTAATGTCATTGGTAAATTTCATGTTAAATTCCAAGTCACACTATGATTAATATTGTTATTTTACAATATGGTTTTGAAAGTCTTCCAAAACAGCTTAAAGTCACTCAATTTAGTTTTTACCTTCTAATCTCAGAGTGTTCACAAGTCCATCCTAGGGTTGAGTCTACCCCTAGGTAAATTCCTCAAGGATTTATTAAAACATCCCAGCCTCTAATTGAATTTGTGGAACTCAATCACGTTCATTCTTTATCATTCCAGCAATAGGATATATTTAAGTTGTGTAGTGTAGTAATATAGTTGAGGTTAATGATTGTTAAAATCAAATAGACTTGTAGGAACTTAAGATTATAAATCCAAGGTTTCATGGATGGTAATTGTACTGTGTGTTTCAACCAGACTAGACCATTATGACCTTGGAAGTTGTCAACCTAGAAAGTTCTCCACATTTGCATTTTTTTATCCAGCAGTTATGTGTCACAAGGTATTGTGCAAGACCTCACCTCATACTAAAACATTTTAGATGAACTGATTAAGCTTTGATTTTCATTCTGTTGTAATGATATGTTGACAAGAAGGGTGGAACCTTTTTTTTTTTTTTTTTTTTTTTTTATACCCTGGACCGGGGCACGAACCCGCGTCCCCTGCATCAGCAGGCAGACTCCCAACCACTGCGCCACCAGGGAAGCCCGAAGGGTGGAACTTTTTAATAAAAAAATAATATTTAAAGATCTTAAATAACAAGCCTGTGTCAATTATGTAACATATCTCATCTTCTTATTGTGAGATATCAGCTTGTGACTTACTTTTATCCATCATTCTGTTCAGTGAAAATTAGCAAAATTGCTTAATACGATTTTATTTAAATGACTATTCATGTTGAGAAATTAATCTTATTCTGGTGCCTATAAAACCAAATAGCAAAAAGGAGTTTTGCCTAGTTTTGCCCACATAATGCATTAATCCTTCTCCCAAGGAATTAATTTACGAATCAAGAAATTCTTCCCCATTCACGTTTCCCTGCAGTAAAAAAGCAAAATTAGAGAATTTATTAAGTTTTTATTCTTCCCCTTTGTTCTGCCGTGAATGTTCAATGTGTAATTCTACAAGAATCCTCTGCTTAAAAATAATTGATCCTATCCTGAATGACTGGAGCAGTTATATTAACATCAGTATTACCCTATGAGGGTAAGAAAAATGTATTATTTATGGATGTTCAAAGTATTCTCTCATTTTTTAAAGTTTTTATCATAAAAGGTGTCTGAAATAAGAATTCACTGTCCTTCTCTCAAGCTACAAAAAATGTATAGTTCTAGTACTTTGTAAAATGTACCTTCTCATAAACCTCTGCTAAGTACAAAGCAGCCTATTGCTTTGTTTTTTATTAATGCTTATTTTTATGCACCAGTAACATTATTTTTCCTGTAATATGTCATACCTTTTTTTTTTTTAATTTTTATTTATTTATGGCTGCGTTGGGTCTTCATTGCTGCGTGAGGGCTTTTTTCTAGTTGCGGCGAGCGGGGGCTACTCTTCATTGCGGTGCATGGGCTTCTCATTGTGGTGGCTTCTCTTGTTGCAGAGCACAGGCTCTAGGAGCATGGGGTTCAGTAGTTGTGGCATGTGGGCTCAGTAGCTGTGGCTCACGGGTTCTAGAGCGCAGGCTCAGTAGTTGTGGCGCACAGGTTTAGTTGCTCTGCGGCATGTGGGATCTTCCCAGACAGGGCTCGAACCCGTGTCCCCTGCACTGGCAGGCGGATTCTTAACCACTGCCACCAGGGAAGCCCTGTGTCATACCTTTCTTAAGTGTTTTCCAATTACCACCTTGAGTAGTTTGTGTTCATCAGCCTTAGTGCTTGTATTAAGTCGGTGTATTGATGAGCCTGACTACTGTAATTAAATGATATATGCCCTTATGTCCACTTTCCTTGGGATGGGCTATCTATTAACTAAACTCCCAATAAATTACATCCCAGCTTCTTTCTCTACTGCTAGGGAAATAGAAATGTGCCCTGGCTACATGGACACTAGAAAAACTGAAGCTTTGACTAAGCAGTATCTTTGGCTTGCTTTTTCCAAATAACACAACTTTAAAAACACATATCACCATATTCAATGTAACTTGGTTATTCTGGGCCCAAAGGGGCCCATTCCTTTTTCCCTATGAGTTTTGTGATCTTTTCAGGATGCCTCTGTTCCTTGAAAGAAAATTACTGTAAGCTCCAGCCTAATTGAGTGGATTATGTCTTGCCACTCTCATTTTCTCTCTCATGCTTTGTCAAGTCCTTTCCCTTAAGTACAAGTATACATCAGTTTAAGTATGCTAGATATTTTTTAAGTATGGATTTACAAAAACATTAGGGGAGGGTATTTGCATTTCAAAAGTTCTTTTCACTTTATACAAGATTCATAAGAGTCCATTTAAGTATAAGTTCAATAGTATATATCTCATTTCATAACAACTTATTTTAGATAAAACTTTTCAGGAATAAAACTCCCTGTAAACCCCTGTCCTTAGGAGACTTCCTTAGATATTCTGGATGGTTCTAAAGAAAAATTAGCTGCAAACTATTATGACATTTTTTAACCTGATTATATTATGATCAAAATAGCAGGACCCAACCAACTCTTTACCAGAATGTTATGTTTCTGAATATGATACAATGCTTTTTCAGTCCAAAACTGACAAGGTTTAATAATTTGCCACTATTGTCAAACAAGTTAGCTTAGGATGTTCCCACTAATTGTACATCCCCAAGAGTGGGGAACTATGTGGCTTTATTTTTTTTTTTAACTATTTTATGAACCTTTAGCCCTCTTAGGAATTAAGCTATGTGCTCTACCCTATAATTAGGTGAGGTCTCAACTTTTTTGGAAATTTTATCAACTCTAAGTCTGTTAAGATGCTCCTTAGAATCATAAACTGGTTGCTCATTCATTTGTTTGTTTTTGGTAAAAATTCAACCCAAAATTCAACTTTAATACTTTAAATTGAAAGAATGGAAATGGTAGGAGTAATGATTTATAGACTTTCTCACTAGAATAAAATTTCAACCTGGTATATATACGCCAGTATCTATATAAAATCTCTATAGTTAGAAATATTTTTGGAATCAAGAAGAAATTTGGATTAAAAAAATGTACATTTTAGTAGCATGGGTAATAAAGGATAGAGATAGAGGGGAGAAATGCTAATTGGAAGATATATCAAAGAAAATTGAAATAAGAGCAGGAGTCGTTTAGAAAGATATTAGGGAAAATGATTTATTAAGCTAAACAAATAAGAAGAAGTATCTTAGTAAATAAGGACAGTTGGCATGTATGTAGGTGTGGTCTTGGGACTTTGCCACCCAGACCAGGGATTTGGGCTGTGGGGAAGGATGATGACCATCTGCTCCAAGTGACTCCTACTGGCTGATACACAGAGCTCAGTTGGCATCAGTCTCAGAGGAGACTGCCAGCCTTCCCATCGGGAAATAAGCAAAACAATGGCATTGCTGTCAAGCACAGAAATGAAGTTTAAGATTTAAGTAACTGGCAACTCAAAACAGGTCAGGGAACCTTAGAGTGTGATCCAGACAGATATAAGTTAGCTTGGTTGTGGAGCAGGCCATGTTCACAGTTAAAGGAGGATGCTTACAAAGCCAGGCAGAAGTGATCTACAGTGAATGTGATAAGCAAAGACTGAAACTATTACAGCTCACTAGATACTTAGCACAACCTCTAACACCTCAATCAGACACAAAGACGACAAGACTCCAAAGGGAAAAAAGCCACGCCCCATACGCAAATTCGATTATATGAAAATAATGTAAATGTTAGTGAGATTGAGACAATGTAATAAAAAAAGAGAATGTTGGCCCATCTCCCCTGTCCTCACAACAAAGTTTATTTAAATGATCTTTTCTTTAAAAGGCTTCAAAAG
>NW_020173929.1:508923-540053 GCF_003031525.2 Neophocaena asiaeorientalis asiaeorientalis
TACTTGAACCAGAGTGACTCTTCCTACTGCAGTGAAAACTTGAAACAGGATTTAGCCAATTCCATATATCAGGTTGTTGGTTCTTCTGCATTTTGAGGATCTTTCAGACCTCCTTGTAAAAAGATTTAGCTCAATGGTAAAGTTAAGTGGTGGGGAAAAAATCCTCCACATATAAAAGCAAATGAGTTTTTAGAGAATAGAGAATAATCTCTATGAGAAATTACTTCTAAATTATCCATGTGGAAATTAAACTTAGCTCTTGTTAACATTTCCGTAGAAATATGCATTTTGATTAAACCAAATAAATAAATACAAAAATAAATCCCTAGAAGTAGGCATAGTCATTTATCTATATACTCACAAATATTTTGCTCTTTTCTGATCATCAGTATTTTTTTCTTGCTTTATTTGCTTCATATCCTTTAACTTTATTTCCCATTATTCATGGAGAGGTATTCTATCTAAGACTAAATTGATTCTCTGCATATTTCTTATCTGTGAAGTCACTTCAGCAGAGAGTTACTCTTTGGAGTAAGGTCCTCATCTCTAATCTGTATCCCTCAGCTAGTGCACTCCGTCTGGTGCTGCCCCATCACCGCCCTAAGGCATGTAGAGAGAGGGCTCTCGCTTTGCCCAGTCTGTTCACTGAGCTCCCTTTGAAATTGGTGAGGAAGGAGGTCTGTGGAGGGGAGAGATAGATGTACTGGGTGACTATTTGAAACCAGTGTAATCTGTAAATTTGCCGTAAACTTTTAGTGAGAATTGGGGCGGGGGTTTCTGAGTTAACATGCAGAAATCAAAAGGAAAATGGAAGTTTCATTTCATTACCGAGGGTTCTGATATGAAAGGGATTTTTTCTAAAATTTTACCAAGATTTCGGCAATTAATCTATACACTTAAAGATATTAAAATATTCCTAACATTGCCATGTTATACGTATATTTATATGTATAAATAAACATCACACTCATATACACACGCGCAAACACACAATAGCACTTATCAAATAATACTGCTTTATACCACATGGCTGTTAATTTAAATTTGGAGCAAGTGAAATGTACACCACCTAGGAGAGTGTGCCTTTGACCATGAAGAGTGCGGAAAATCACCGCTGTAATTGATACTTTTCATTCATCATGAAAAGTTTTTATACTGTCAGTAGAGAGAAAGCCACATTTCATTTTGTCAAGCCAAAAACATACTATCTAACCGCCTTTGTATAAAAGCTAACACAACATGTCAAAAATAATAGCATAGCCCTCAATATACATTGAACTGGTGAAAGCAGTTAGGAACGGTTTGGCAAAGATAAAACGTAAAGTTAAGTTTTACATTATTTTCTTTTCATTCACATTCACACCAGGTAGACTTTTGTCAAATACCTATAGTAAAGAAGAACTTGTTCACGCATGCAGAACAAAATAAAATAAGATTAAAAGCTCCAGGAAATCTGCCTGCTTCAAAAAACCATTAAAGTGTGCCTATCCCTCAAGCCTTACAAATGTGTTAATTGTCGTGTTTCAGTCATGTAAATATGTTTCAGCATAAAGTAAGCAAGATTTCCTGTTATAGAAGCACTGCTATCTGGGGGTGTGTGGGTAGGGAGGGACGAACAAGGACTAAATAACACACTGTAATGAAACCTGCCTTTGGGCAGCACATGCCTCAGTTCTGAATGCCCAGAAATACTTCACAGACGCTCTGGGCTGCCTAGCAATGGGGATTTCTAATTCTGGCTAGCTTGACAAAGTAAATACAACTATTGAACATAAGGCAGCTCCTAATAAAAAACAACAATTCCCCCTTGTAAACACCTACAGTTGGCCCCATTAAAAATTCTTTCTTCATATCCAGGAACTAGCAAACCCTTAAACGTGGGGATCTCAAAGTAACTACAGAGCAGTTGGGAGATTTAATGCTGTCGACATGTTGTACATTGCCATTTCCACCGAGCCCTTCATACCCCATCTCGGGGCTTTGTGGAGCAATGTTCTGCATACACTGTAGGGCATTATGCAAGCAAACACATTGGCTATTATGCTCCCAGGACTCATTCATGGACAGCCAAAAGGAAATCAATATATGTTCATACTTACATACAAAAATATATGGTTGAGGGCGTGTTCATCCAAAGCTGCCAATTTGGAGTTACTTAGTGGACTGAAATTAGTGTGATAACTTAAGCAATTATCTGATTTCAAAATTTCAAAATTCTCTGATCCCTGCTTTTCACGTTAGAATTCATCTCTTCCATTAGCTATGTATCAGTCAGACCTCTGGCAGTCCCTAAGTTAAAGTGCATCTGCTATAGTTTCAGAAATCTCTAGGATTTAGGGATCAGCCTTGAGCTTACACACATATTTATCTGCTAACAGTTTACTGAGTAGGAGGCTTCAGATTATAGTAAAGAGCAAACATTAGTTTGAATTCTAGTAGACGAGCAGATTGTACCTTTTGCCACCTCCAAAATAGTTTCCATATGCTTTAAGAGAAAAAAAGTTCTCATATAATTAGTAGTTTGAATTTATTTCTAAAAGAAGTGTTTTTTTTAAACTCAGCATTCAGATCTGAAAACGGTATATGTTCCTAAAATATCTTACTATTCTTAAGCCATCGGAGGGGTAGTACCAAAATATTGCTTCTAAAATGTTTCCTCACTTGTCTCGGATAGAAAAGGGGCCTTCTGGACAAAGCAGGCTTGAAGAGCCCATCAAAATGACGGTCTCTCCACAGAAAGATCTCAGCCTTCTTCCGCTTACTGCCAGAGCAGCAGTAGGCCCTAGATCTCAAGAGTCTCTCAGCTTGGCCCTGCTCAAGCTTAATTCAGATTCCATACACTCTGGAGCTTATATGCTCCTGCCTGCATTGTGAGATCCAGAGCCCATACAAGCCTTGGGTTAAGCAGAGTTGGAGACCAGTCAAAAGGTTGCCAGAGTGAGAAGCCCTGCTACAATTCTGGAAGGATGAATGAGAGGGAGTCCGTTCAGGAGATATGGGGAGCCTCATTCAGGCCGTGATGCACACCCACAGGATCACAGTGGCCATGTGGGACTTAGCCACCCCATTCCTTTATCCTTTATCCATCCCAGAGAAGAGGCTAGTGGGGGGGCGGGGGGCGGGGTAGGCATCTTTCACAGTTTCTACTGTCCAAGTTTAGGTCACAATTCAAGTCACTTTATTCCAACTGTTACCTAAATGATATATTTTTTTCAGTCCTGCTCATGTTAGAACATGAATGAGAATAAAATGTGCAAAAGAAAAAGGAGAGACCCAAAGAAAAGAAAAAGATACTGCCTTTAGTTTGTGTAGAAAGCACAACTTTTTTTTTTTTTTTTGCGGTACGCGGGCCTCTGACTGTTGTGGCCTCTCCCGTTGCAACCCGTGTCCCCTGCATCGGCAGGCGGACTCTCAACCACTGCGCCACCAGGGAAGCCCGAAGTTACAACTATTTTAAGGAAAGTTCTCCAGGAATAATCTAGTTTGTTCTCCATCAGTGTATGAAATAAAGGAGGAGAATAACATGACTCCCCATATCTCCAATGTCTGAAAGTTCAGGAACGTTGGAACTGAAACATGGTGGTATTCTTATTATGATGTAGTCCAAAAGATGCTGACTCACATTTTAAGAGGATTAAACGCAACAAGCCATCCCCACAAACAGCACTGCCAGAGTCTTTCCTCCATGCACACTTCACACAGGGCCCAACCCCTCCACCTGGAATCTTCCTGCTGGGCAGGCATGAGGCTGGGAACCACCACACCCCACAGGAGCACGGTGGGAGTGGGAGGACCCTGTGGGTCACTTAGTGACTATGTCTTTTCTGAATCAAAAGAAAGCAGGAAAAAAAAAAAAAAAAGGAAAGAAAGCAGGATCTAGAACAGCCTGTGTACACCACCTTTTGGAAAATTCTGTCTTTAATAGAATACACGTCCGCAACAACTGTTGTTTTCTGTTATTGACCCACAGCATCCTCCCACTCCCACCGTGCTCCTTCCAAGCCAAACTTCTCCTAGCCGCGGCCACTCCCCTGTTTGGTGACTGCTCCAGAAAAGGTGCCCTTTTTTCTGTCCTTCAAAAATGCCAAGCTTATTCCTACCTTAAGACTTTAGTATTTCATTCCCTTTGCCTGGAAACTTCTTTTTCAGGTCCTCATTGGTCTTTTCTGAAAATTTAGATCTTAGCTCAGATGTGCTCTGCAGAAAGGCTTTCACCAATTAGGGTAGTACCCCCAGACAGTATCATATCACCATGTTTCATTTCCTTAAAAGACTTCTCACTGTCTGAATTATCTTCTCCATTGGTTGGCTTTCCTGTATGTTAGCTGTCTCTCCTTGTGATAATAAGTGTCTATGTATTGTCCCTTTCTGAAGTTGTAAGTTTTTTGAAAGCAAGGGTTTTGCCTGTCTTGTTCACTATTTTACCTCCAGTGCTTAGAAAAGTTCTGGCACATAGAGCAGTGAGTAAGAATGTGGACTGTGAAGCCAGAATGCCTGAGTTCAAATCCCATTCGAATACCCTGAAGTTGCAACATCACTTCGGTATTTTTCAGACGTGGTCACGTATTCTACAACCAGTTGAAAGGGAAGCTTGGAAGTAAAGTCTTTATTCAGGATGGCCGTATATCCCCGGGTTCTTCTACTAAAGGAGGAAGGGAGAGTGGACACTGGAGGTTAATGACAGTCTCTATCAGAGTCCGCAGCCCTTCGGAATCCAAATATCCATGCACAGCCTCTTCCCACACACTTACCTCTTCTTCGGGGGTGAGTGGGGAATCCTACAGCAGAGAAACTGCAAAAATTCTCTGCCCTGGCAGTAGAGGAGTGTAGCCCAGTTTGTAGCCCTCAGTTCTGCCCTCTGGAAGGAACTCCCTTGTCCACTCTCCTTTGTATCCCTTTAGAAAATTATTCCTTGTCCATTATTGACGGCTATGTGAAGTCACTATTAGCGTCTGTGCCCTTTGGGGACTGCACAGTTTTTACAGCCCACTTATTGATAGATCAGATTTGGGGACTTAAGATTTCTTTAGGGGTTGAATACTCATAGACTCTTGACCAGGCTTGTAGTTTCTTTGGCAAAACAACCCCCTCAAAATTTTATGAGGTTCCGGGTTGATTTGCTTCCCTTTGCTTCCACATGCAAGTAATCACAGCCAAAGAGTTGTCCAGACATAGTTCTCAGATTCAGCTGCAGGAAACAGATCCCATCTGATTATTTGATGCAGTCAGAAAGGTTATACCAGAAAACTGGGAGCTAGTGCAATAATTGGAAGGGCTGAAGGATAATGTCACCAAACTGGCCTCCAGGGAGGCTACTGCCTCCACCAAAGTCAAGAAGGTGAGGAACTGGGAGACCACAACTGGAGCTATTCACTGAAAGCACACAGCTCCGTGGCTGCAATCTTGGGGCAAGTAACTTCCCGCTGCCACTGCTGCCAGTGCTTCTTGGCCCCCATCAAGCAAGTCACTGGACACTGAAACACTGGGCTGGCCTCCATTTCCACAGCTGCCTCTCTGCTCCTGTGAAGCCTATGAAGCTGTTGACTAGTCACTAGAATGCAGAAAAACACAAAAACAAAAAAAACTGTCCCTGCAACAGTGCTTGCCAATTGCAGCAGTAAAAGTAGCAGGAGGAGAGCAGCTGCTTCTCTTCCACCTTCTAAATAGTACAGCTGCGTCTAACTGGATAAGCCTAATTCACACTTTTCCAGCCTCTTACCTGCAGGCAGCCTCTTACACCACAAGGCAGTTGAAATGGGCGCATGTCCACCACAACTCTTACCTTGTAAGACGTGAGTCTTATTTTCTGGCCTCTCTGTTCTACCTATACCCATCTCTTTCATCTTACTTGTAACTAGCTTGAAGCCATCTGAAATAATTGACTTGAGAGGGAAGGCAACACCCTTAATCTGACTTTTGTCTCTGAGCCGGCCCCCATTTTCTGGCCAGCCTCTTAATGAGGTATTTCACCAAGGCTTAGGGGCAAAGACATCTGTGAAGGTTGCCTGCTCTGGTGTGCAATTGCAGAAATAGCTGGGTTTTTTCAACTTTCTGACATCCCAAATTACCAAGCTTTTATTCACTTTAAGTTGTGAGCTGCAGGCAGGGCATTTCCTTTAATAGAGTTGTAGTCCCTCTACCTCTTCTTGCATATTCTATAGCTCTAGCCTAAGTTCATTTCTCTTTTGTAAATAATTTTGCCAAAAATGGCAAGAAGCCACTAACACAACAACATCCTGAATTTCTCCAGTGTTTCAACTAGAGCCACAGGCCTAACAAGGGTAGTCAGCTTTCCAATCTGTGATACTGACCTCACTGCCCACCTTCCAACCACTAAGCCAACTTAGATTTTTCTTTTTTTTAAACATCTTTATTGGCATCTAATTGCTTCTCAATGGTGTGTTAGTTTCTGCCCTATAACAAAGTGAATCAGCTAACACATATATATAGAATCTTAAAAAAAATGGTTATGAAGAATCTAGGGGCAGGACAGGAATAAAGACGCAGATATAGAGAATGGACTTGAGGACACGGGGTGGGGGAAGGGTGAGCTGGGACGAGGTGAGAGAGTGGCATGGACTAATATATACTGCCAACTTAGATTTTGATGGTAGAACTCGATCCATTTTTCAGGTACCAAATTCGCCATAAGGAAGATATAGGTTAGGCTGCTATTAAAGAAATTCAAAAATGCAGTGGCTTAAATAATATGGAACACATACCCCATAAAAGCTCAATTCGGTGACCCAGGGCTCTTTTGGTGTCAAGATGCCCTAAACTAATTCTGTGGTTTTGCTATGCCCTCCTCAGCCCATAGCTTCCGTTTAATGGCCCAGGACAGCTGCTTCAGCACCTACCCTCAAGTCCACATTTCAGCGAGTGGGAAGAGGGAAGTTTGGCTTGTCCCTAACGTTGTGGAGCCTAGAGCAGGAATGCAAATAAAAGACCACATTATTATATGCCTCAATATTTTAAAGTTATCAAGCCAAAAAGTCATTAAATATGCTTTCCCTTCCTTCCTTCACAAATATACCTACCTGGAAAGCCAAGTTTAAATTTAGGATCAGGGCTCTACTCCAGAACATGGAGACATAGGAAGAACGGGCCTACAGCCCATCTCCTTTCTCTCCCCACCCCTGTCTCCTTCCCACACACAGCGGGCAACGTGATTGTGCTTGGGGACACCCAGGCTTCACATCCAAACTCTGTCCACACTCCCCACAAACAGCCACCCCTTGGCTCCTGCTGAGGCCCCAGGGTGTGCATGTAGACAACACAGTTTGCCCACGGCAGACAAACCTGGGGAAGAGACCTGTGCAGGCTTTGTGGCCATTTGCACAGGGAGTTCTGAGGTTCTGAGTACCCAGAGTGTGTCCTATAATGAAGGGTACAGGCTCTAGATGGGCACATCCCCTTCACCCTGTTAATTCCTCACCCCATGAGGAGGGGTGGGTCAGGGCCCAGAGCGGGGGCCCTCTTGCTGGGGTCGAATAACAATGCCAAGGGAAAAGGGAAGTAATTGGCACCTCCCCCTCTCTAAGGATCTAACCTTGAACTTAATCATAGCACTTCTGCTCAAGATGAAGCAACCAGAGTTTAATCACTCAGCCTCAGCTATTGGCAAAGGCAGCTGGGGAGCGTGGCCTTTATTCTGGGAGGCCATGTGTCCCACTAATACTCAGAGATTCTTTTACTTGCTGCAAAGGAAGAGAATAGATATTGGGAGTAAGCTAGCAGTCTCTGCCACAGACACATGCCTTTTCACAAATCACACTTTTGTTTAGACAAGTGAGTTCTTCACAATCTGCTTTCAGAGAGGTGAGTTTGGAGGCAAGACAATACTGTCAGTTATAATTGACGGTCAGAATAATTGCACACCTGAGCATTTTTCAATGGGCAGCCAATGTGCAATGTTCCAGCTCTGAAATTCTGTCTAATTTTCAGATCAATCAGGAAGAACCAAATGAATTTTTTTCAATTCAAAGGATATAGTATGATTATGACATTCAATAAAACAATTTTAATCCAAAACCTGGGGATGAATTGGATCTTAAACAAACAAACAAAACTGAAACCTAAAACCTGACCATGTTTTGGCAGCATTTCTTCCAGAAGTATTCGGCTGCTATCAAACATACACTTAACAATCCAAAAGGAGCAAAAATATGGTTCTGGCATGATTTCCACTGCCCTACTCATATATAAGAGTAACACAAAATTCACCAAAATTAGGAAAATGCATCTTCCACATTGCAACATTTTAGCCAGATGTAGAATAACTACAATGTAACATTGCATTGTAATAATGTAATGATTATGGAATAATATAAATGCAATAATATAAAAATATAATAATTATATAACGGCATATAACACTGTGCGGGCTTTTTGCAAGCTGAAATAACACTCTGAAATCTTGTGAAGAAATAATAGTGATGATGAATAACATATCAAAGCCTGCTTCATCTGGTTCCTTCCCTCTACCCTCCTCCTAGCGCCCCCCGGAAGGAAATCAGTCTCTCCACAAAGGAAATATATCTCTTTTTATGATATAAGAGAGACTCTGAGCACTACTTTAACCCCTGCCCTCTGGGCTGGTGGGGGCATCAGGTGTGCATTTCCTTGGTCAGAAACTAAGTAGGGACCCTTCCGCCATTAGCAGAAGCTCACACACAGAGTGAATGCTTCGGGAGGGTGATCGTTTCGCTATGGCCCTTCTCAAAACTGTAGCTGACTACTGGTTGTCTCCCAGTATCCATTTGCTCCTTCTTCCATAGTAATGCGTCTGCTGAACATCTTAACATATTTTAAAACATTTCCCAGCCTCCCTCGCAACCAGGTGTGGCCATGTTTAAGTTCTGGGTGCGTATGGAAGTGATGTGTCCAACTTGCAAGTCTTCCTTCATGGCCCCTGCTTCCCACCAGCTGAGAGAGAGCAGAAAGATCAGCCTTGGAGCCAGAAGTGGGAGCCGCTTGTTGAGGATGGCAGACCAGTCCTTCCAACTCAGCATTGCCTACTTCTGGCCCGTAAAGTGGGAGATAAATAAACTTCTGGTTTTTAGCCGTTTTCTGAAGTGGGTTGGGATATTTCTGTATGGCAGCTACTTAGCCTGTACTCTAATTCATTCCCTACCATCCAGAGCAGTGCCTCATAACACAGAATATGGCTACAGAAGTCAGCAAATCATGCTCCAGGTTAGGGCATCAGACAGCTCTTGAAAGAATCAATGGAGTGGGATGGCAAGTCTTTTGTGCATTGGTTTCCTGCCCGTGATATAAAGAAGGGGAAATGCTTTTAAAACTTGAGTGGAGAAGCTTCATCTTCTGACATTTCTTTTGTTATCGTGTCAGCATTAAATACATGTGCAAGATAGATTTTTCTTTAATAAATATGGGCTTCCCTGGTGGCACAGTGGTTAAGAATCTGCCTGCCGGTACAGGGGACACGGGTTCAAGCCCTGGTCTGGGAAGATCCCACATGCCGCGGAGCAACTAAGCCCGTGCGCCACAACTACTGAGCCCACGTGCCACAAATACTGAAGCCCGCGCACCTAGAGCCCGTGCTCCGCAACAAGAGAAGCCACCGCAATGAGAAGCCTGCGCACTTCAACAAAGAGTAGCCTCCACAACTAGAGAAAGGTTGCGTGCGTCAACGAAGACCCAACGCAGCCAAAAATAAATAGATAAATTTTAAAAATAGATAAATAAAAATAAATAAATGGACCCCAAATTGCCTCCTTAATACAGCCATGCATATTTTCACTGGCCCAGAAGCCAGGCACCTGACATGCCCCATTTTCACTATTGTCTTACTAAGTAGGAGGGAAACTATTTAGCCTTTTTAAATCTTCCCAGAAACGGAGACAAGGACTGCAGTTTCCTTTTATGTTTATATTTCTTTACAGCACTGCAGTAGAGGGCAATGTGTAAATGCTCAGACTTAGTGATGAGACCTGCTGGCCAAGTCCAGTATTCTGTTGCTTACAGATATACGTTTTTCATTAAATTTGTAGATTCACTTCCTTGCCCTAATAAGCTCACTTATTTTTATCTTTCCCAAAGGTATTTTTACGAGCCACCTCAGATGCCTTCCTGAAGCAAAAAGAGGTAGAAATAAATTAGTGTAGTACTTAATAATTCACAAAACACTTCATATCTCATATGATCCCCATAACGGTCTTATGAGGGGAGAATTATTCACTTGTGATAGATGAGGATACTGAAGCTAGACAGGTGAAGTGACTTATCTGAAGTCACATTGAGAGCGAGTGACAGAGGGAGGTATTAAACTGTCACTGGCTGCCTCTGTGAAGGGACCAATGTAGAACCTATATGTTCTAAGGTGTTTACAAGTTTTCATTTAAATTGGTTGTGTTTTAAAGAAAAAAGAGAAAAACTATTAGGAAGTATTTTGAAATATTAACTCCTATTTCTGTGATTGTGAGTAATGGAAAGGTTGACTTTTCAGGAAATGTCATAAATTTTAAAGAATTAAAACAAATATTCATTTGCTGAGGGTTAAGATGTACTACATCAGTTGTTTTCAGAAAACAAACAGTGCCTGGTGGTTTGGTCTTGGCAAAATATGAAAAATATAAATTAATTTAACTTATTTTAATGGTATTTACCGGCAGTTTGTCTCAAATCCAGGTGTAACCTAGATTCATTATCTTGCCCCTTCTGTCTGGGAACTGGGAGTGCTGAGCACAGGTCTGGCAGGCTGGGAGAAAAGGAATTAGGAAGAGAACTGTGGAGCCAGGAAACCCAATACTATGTACGATCAGTAGAGTTGCTGACTCAGGAAGGAACAAAATATAGTCAGTGGCTCAGCCCAACAAAGGGACAGAGAGGTAGGCAGAGGGGGAAGAATCTCGGTCCAGCTCGGCTTGGTACTCCCTGGGGCCACAGAGCAAAGCACTTCCGCTGCTACTTCTTTATTACGACCCAGGGCTTCCTATGGGGCTGAGGGTGCCTTTTGGCAGGAACTCCCCCAATCCGCCAGGGCATTTTGTCAGCCTCGCTGTTTCCCACCTTGTAGTGCTGAAGAAAAGGAACCCGTTAACGCAGTGGGATGAATCGCTGTGAAGTACCTAGGCCTCTGCGGAACATTGGGAGTTGTCACACCTTTCCCAGATCCCTTTGCCTACATAGAAATCATCATTCTAGACAAGGCATTCATGGAAGAAATAGGCAGGCAGGCAGCCAGACAAGCATCTCCTTCCTCAGCAGCACAATCCCTTCCTCCCAGAATTTGGGAAAAGAAAATCAGGTGGAAAAATTTTAGCTCAAGATGTAAGGTAGGGCTTCCCTGGTGGCACAGTGGTTAAGAACCCGCCTGCCAATGCAGGGGACACCGGTTTGTGCCCTGGTCTGAAAAGATCCCACATGCCGCAGAGCAACTAAGCCCGTGTGCCACAACTACTGAGCCTGCACTCTAGAGCCCGCGATTCACAACTACTGAGCCTGAGCTCTAGAGCCCGGGAGCCACAACTACTGAGCCTGCCCTCTAGAGTCGGCGAGCCACAACTACTGAAGCCCGCGCCCCTAGAGCCCGTGCTCCACAACAAGAGAAGCCACCGCAATGAGAAGCCAGCGCACCGCAACGAAGAGTAGCCCCCGCTCTCAGCAACTAGAGGAGAAACCTGCGTGCAGCAGCGAAGACCCAGTGCAGCCAAAAATTAAATAAATGGATAAAATAAAATAAATTTTTAAAAAGATGTAAGGTATGTTTTTGGCGCTGGCCTCAGAACCCCAGGTATAAAATGAGAAAGATGAGTACCTTGATCTGGTTTACAAGATTGAATCTCTAAAAGATTTTTTGATAGTCTTGATTTTTACTGAAACCATAACCATTATCAAGGTCCAAACGTTTATACCCCCACAGCCTTGCAGCTTTGGTCTAAAGAGGTCACCATACTGTGTAGAGTATCTTACAGCACATTTCCTCAGAAGACAGATCTGGGGTACAGCAGCATCTGAACGTTTACGTGTCAAGTGTGTAAATGCTTTGGAAGCCTCAAAGGGAAAGTGCCTGACACACCTGGCAAGCCTGGAACCTGATCTCTCCTCCTTCCTCGCTGCTTCACATCGCACTGACATGGTGCACGGGGGGAGGCTTAGAAAGGGAGAAAACAAAACCCACTGCTTGAGAATTTAGGCTGCAGAGTAAGCTCGTTCGAGTAATAATCAACAAAAGCTGGCAAAATCACACGTAGATTCACGTTTCCAAGAGCCATCCTTTGGCTTTTTTCAAAGGACACGGGTGTGCAACTAGCTTTTACGGTGTGACATTTGGTTAGAAGCATTTAACCACATCACCCCAAATTTTTGTGCTCAGAAGTTACACACGAATGCTATTTGACTCTTCTTCAAAGCCATTCAACCTGAAAGATTTCCAAGCATGTCACACGTCACATTTAGCTACTTTTGCTATGAAGGGCTTTCCGCCAACTGGCTCACACTCATTGCCTAGAGAAGCAAAGGAAGAGAAATTTTTAGCAAATAGGTAAGCTCCTAAAATACATGGTATTATGCTGGTTCTGAATAAACTACATTAGTTTCCTCATTTGGATTGTCAGAGCAGTAGAAGCCTTCCACCAAATGCATCTTAGAGGTGTATCCATTCCACCGTTAAGCAAATCACCATTTCTGTATGTCAGAATCCAGTTCAGTATTTAACACCTAGCCCATCTCGGTGAAGCTTTTTCTGGCCCCCTTCCCCACAGTACGATTTCTGCTTTGTCTCTGCCGTTCTTGTAGACAAAACTTGGACTGCTCACTATGAGGGTTACCTGTGTGCTTGTCTCATGCCTGTTACTGGATTGTAAGGCAGCACGGAGTGTGGAGGGTTCTCTGTTCACATATCTTTTCAGAATGCCTTGCTTCGAGTAGATTCTAAATATTTGTTGACTCCAGTTGATTTCCTAAACAGCCTAATCACCATCTGACCTCATCTTTGTGAGGTCCCAAACAAAAGTACACACACACACACACACACATAAGGTTTTTTTTGTTTTTTGTTTTTTTGTTTTTGTGGTACACGGGCCTCTCACCGTTGTGGCCTCTCCCGTTGCGGAGCACAGGCTCCGGACGCGCAGGCTCAGCGGCCATGGCTCACGGGCCCAGCCGCTCCGCGACATGTGGGATCCTCCCAGACCGGGACACAAACCCGTGTCCCCTGCATCGGCAGGCGGACTCTCAACCACTGCGCCACCAGGGAAGCCCCCACACATATGTTTTTTAATGGTGACTTTTCTTTAAGTTTCAGAGAGCCTTCAGGTCATGCATATACCCTAGTCATTTTTCCTTTGCTCATTAGCAATTACTACAAGATCTTAAAGAAACATTTAAACTCAGCCATATAATTAAATATCTCTTCCCCTCCTGCTTCCTCACATGAACACCGATAGAGTTAACACTACTGCAAAGACATTCGTGTCCTCAGACTTTAGAGTCACGCATGTCTTTTAGATTCCTTCCTGAGCCTTTCACACTTTCATTTATACCTTAAATCCTTTCTGAAACTAGGGTATGAAGAAATGAAAGAATTGTTTAAAGCAAAGGCAAAATATGTCTTATTTGACTTCTTTTTTATTATTCAAGAAATAGACGTTTAATGACTTAAGTGACAGGCTGGGTGCTAAGCATACAAATGAATAAGACTATATGTATATTACTGTATGGATATTATAGCTTTTCTGGACCTTTCTGACATCTTTGTTGATCACATATCTATATAATAGTGTCTTTCATCCTAGATATACTTGTACCAGCAAACTGAAATCAAGGAAGAATATTTTCATAAATTATTTTTAATGTTTTAAAATGTTTTGATCCTTGCACACAGCTTGTGTTTACATGACGAAAAACAAGTCTTTTATCAGGAAAGAAACTAGCCAGAACATATGCTGGTGGATCACAATATTTTGACCCAAAAAAATGGTTTTTCCCTTTTTCATCTTGATTTTTTTTTTTTTTCAAATTGAAGGGAGTTTTCAAATGAAGGGTTTCAGGTAGGTTGTCTCCAGGCCAGTTCACCTCATCAAGGCCTTGCTTAGTCATCAGGGGATGACCCCATCCTGCCCTACTTACCTTTAGCCTCACACACCCACTCTGCCTCACGCAAGAAACATGTTCCTTTGAGTTTGGATTTTTATGAAACAAATCATGTGGTCTAGGAGCACTGATAGTTGAAGGAATTTGATAGAGATCCTTTTGAAAACCAAAAAAGGTCTTTTGAAATATGAATATTTCTCCCTAATTACAGTAACTGTTTTGTAATGATGGTTGGTTACTGGGTCTCCTTAAATCAACCTGTTATCTGCAGAAAAACAGGATGGAGAGATGTTCAAAGCTACACCGACATGATGCATAGAAACTACCAAGACCTATAGCAGATGTTACGGCTGACTTATCTGGGTGTTTGAAAAATATTGACCCTTTGATTGGTATCATTTTTTTCATTATGTCAATATGACATTTGTCTATGAAAATTGTAAGTTCCTTAAAGAAAGTATAGCCTTAAAATAAAAATCATCAGGTCAACTTAATAGACAAAGGGAAACAAGCATTTGTGGGAATCCATAATTGCTGAAAAGCTACATTCAGTTGAAAAATAATACCATCTTGGAGCTCTAGCCAAAAAAAAAAAAAGCCAGAAAACAACCCTGCCATTATTACGTGATATTTTCCAATTATGCTTTTATTTATGCACTTACATGTTTTCATTTCTACCTAAGTAAGAAAAATCTTAATACATTTAGGTTTGGACTCTGGAAATGTGCCACTAAGATTCCTGGTCCAGTTTCTGTAATGGCTACAATTTGTAAAATCTAGTAGGAATAGGATGTGATTATATTGGGCTTCAGTCTGAAGAATTGTTTTAGCAGGAATTTTATATGCAAGACTAAATGCTGATCAACAGAGCATAATATTGTATTCTAAAGTGTGCTGGCAAAAGCAAAATTAATTATTTCTTTTCTTCTTTCTTTCCTTCCCCTGAAATCTTCTGCCATAGCGACTGCATTTGCCTCCAGACTTGTCAGACACAGTGAGCCGCTCGAGCAAACAGGATCTGGCAGAATCCGCCAAGCTGCTGGGCCCAGGCTGTGGCATGACGGCCCGAGGCAAGAAGCACCTGGACTTCTAGTGATTCCTCCTTAGTGGTTGATGCAGAATTATATGACACTCTAATTATGATTGCTAATAGCTTATGTAAATATTTTTCTTAACGATTTGACCTCCAATCCTTGAAAAACAGTTAGGATTGCAAAATGAGGCCACCGTTCTTCGTTATTTTAACCAACTTTCTATACAGAAATAGTACAGCAGAAATACTTTCACTTTAAATTTTGTTTTATGCTATATCTAGAGAAAATAGATAATTTTTTTTTTTTTTTTTTTTGCGGTCCGCGGGCCTTTCACTGCTGTGGCCTCTCCCGTTGCGGAGCACAGGCTCCGGCCGCGCAGGCTCAGCAGCCATGGATCACGGGCCCAGCTGCTCCGCGGCATGTGGGATCTTCCCGGACCAGGGCACGAACCCGTGTCCCCTGCATCAGCAGGCGGACTCTCAACCACTGCGCCACCAGGGAAGCCCCAATAATTTTATTTTTAAATAAAAATAAATCAAGATGCCTTACAGTGGTCGTTAGTGTATGTGTGTTTAAGGCACTCAGGTCATGGTAAAGCGCATGTTACAGCGGGTAGCATATAAAACATTATGAAATTCAAAATTATATATGAAAAACGTATTTTCTCTTCATTTCTGAAAAAGACACCTCCCACCAAAAATGCTAAGGTTTTTTGTAAGAAATGAAAAAATTTGTTTGCTAATATATGAAGACTAAAATAAAATGAATTTGCATTTATGCATTCTGTTATGAAATTGATGAAGACAAGATAGTATTTTGGGATTAAGACTCCATTAAAAATAATTAGTCTGCCATAGTAGTTAATAAATATAAAGAACTTGAGTGTAGACAAAGAAGTAGATGGCCTCTGTTTAAACAATTAAAGTCCGCACTGTGAAATTATGTCAATAGACATAATTCAGGATTGAAATTCAAACCGACAGCTACATTCGTGCTAGGATACTGGGGAAAAACATATATTGAAGCTTGGTGAGAGATTTTTACAAAACATCGGTCTGAGACAAGGTATAAAAAAGCTAACTCAGTTTTCCATTGCATCAGGTAAAACCCTTTGTTAATTATGAACATTGGTAGGTGTGTACATTTATAACAATATAAACATGGCTTTGTGGATATATTGAACTCATTTTCATACGAAACACTAGTTTTTTGAATGACAGTTCCATATTCTCAAAGCTTTTGACAAATAGTAGACAAAAAGTAAAAGTTAGAAAAGTAACTTGCATATTTAAATAAAGAGTCTCAGTTTTTAAAAAAAGCTGTTTAACATCTGTTAGGAGAAACTGAATTTTCAAGATACATTTCCAAATATATTAGCCTATCTTGAAGCAGTTATATCTAGCATTTTTGAGCAGTTTGCTTTTAATATACCACAAATTATACTTTATTTGTTCTTGACAACATTGCGGAAAACAAAGCCTAGGTTTTTAAAACTGTCTAACCGATATGATGAATGTCAGTCACTTAAAAAAAACCCACTGTAGCATAAACACATACTGTATACAGCTTTTATTCAGAATTAGAATAATTGAATCAATGACAGGATGTCAACTCTCTCCATCATATCCTGTCACTACCAGTTTATTTTTTGTGATCAAAATCAAAAAGACAACTATTTTGTCACCTGCTATTTCATTAGTACTAAAAATCAGGTTTCTTCTTCTATTTTTTTAGAATGTCTGGTTTCGTTTTTTCACTTCTTTTAATTCGAAAGACACAAATTCTTCCCCATTTTCTTTTCAAAATAAAGTTTAAGAATTGATCTGTCAGTTAAAATTAAAGGGCTTTCATATTAAGCAAAGGTGCTTTTAAAATGTAAAGCAACTTCAAAAAATCAGTTTAGTCCATAGATAATAAATAATATGCAAATACTCCACAAAAGCTTTGCTGTGTCCTTTGAAAGCATTATGAACAAGCTGAATTAGCTCAAGTGAATATTTTAGTTTGGTTATTATTTAATAAGGCTAACCTTTTTCTCACCGTGTTGTGATTCGTTTTATACAAACACACAGCGGAACAATTACATAGCATTTGACACTGAAAAGGAAATGTGAGGTCATCGGATATGAAAATTGCTTGTCAAAAATACTTAGTAGGTCATCGATTTACTACCCTAGCTACCATGTCTATAAGATTAACAGCAAATTACTATTTAGTATATGCTTTGCAAATAAATACTATAAAAATTGAATGTGCATATTTGAACCCTTATTTTAAATACAAAAGAAACTTTTAAAACTCAGTGAACTGCATTTTGAACAATAAGAGTACCTGGGCTTTCCAAAAATCAGATTCAAGTACTTTGTTGGTCTGATTCACCAGGCAAGCTTTGTAAAAAACAAGCTACTGGAGAGGGATGTATATTTTTGTTTTGCACTGATAAAAACCCACTCTAAAAATGTGTTTTCTTTCCTTCTGGAAACATCAATTGTCCATATGCTAATAACTTACTACATAAAAATACTGGTCCTCAATAATGCTACTGTAGGTATACAGACCATTTTGGTATATTATGAAATATACACTCTATTGACAGATTTCTTTTTCAATTATCAGCTTGTCTCAAAGATTTTAAGTAACAATGCCAAACAGTGTTTGAAACGTCCTCATATCTTTTAAATGTTTCTAAAACTTCTAAACCCTCTATGGTATTCATTTCTTACGCTAGATTTGCCTTTCTTTAACATGAGGTAAATATTTTGACTGCTAGAGTCTGCTCAGGTGCTGGGGTTCTAAGACCTTCCGAATTTCTTTATAGTAGCCACCAATTTCCACCTCTCTCTTCCATTTATTCTTTATCTCCACCTCCAGGACCTGCAAATACTAACACTAGACAAAATAAAACTACTTCAAGAGGAAGCAACACTGCAGTCAATTCCCTATCTTTTAAAGAATCAACACACGGATGCGCATACAAAGCAAAAGTAGGGGGAGAGCCCTATTCATTTGTTTAAGCCCATTATGAATGTCATTTCTAAAGCATCATGTTAATGCTTTCCAAAGATAGTCACCATCAACACCACCAAATTTAAGCAATTCTAACCCTAAGTATTTACACTTTGAACTTCAAAACTGAGCAGTGAAGTCATTCAGAACCGAGGCAAAAAAAAAAAAAATTTTTGTTTATCAATAATAAAAAACAGATGAGGTTTATTCTTGAGGAACAGAAAAGGGAAGAATTTGTGTTTGGCCTTGGTGAGCCAAGCGTTATACATAGAAGAAAACCCTTTAAAAAAAAAAAAAAAAAAATCTCATTAACATTAAAGCCCAGAGCAAAAAGAAGAATATGGACAGCATTCTAAGATAACAAACATTCACCAAACAAAGCTGAATCTTAGAATAATACTGTATGAATGACTCCTAGGAAGCCTAGTTATGATTTTTTTTTTTTTTTAAGGAGGAAGAAATGATTATGTAAGCCATGTCAAGAAGCAGCTGCTTCCCATTCAAGAGGAGGCACAGCTTTGGGGCGGGGAGGAGGGATATTCCGGGAATTCATTATAGTAAAACGCATTTGTTTACTTGGAGTAATTTGAATGTTTCTTACTCAACCTTCAGCTCGAATTCTGTTCACCTGGTCTCCCTAAGTCAGTCAAGTTTGGAGAAAAATCATAGGCTGTAAGTCTCACGATTCTACCAAGGACATCACAAATAGATGGCCACCATCCTGGAAGATGGTGTCAAAGCATCCCTGAAGAGTTCCCATTCATAAATATATAAATATACCTATCAATAAATAAACAAGAATTAGTTCAAGAATGAGTAGAAGGCCACCTCGGGGCAGTGCTTCCACACAGTATCTGCCGTGCTGTCCCCAAGGGCATGCCTGGAGCTCCATTCAAAAGGACAGCTCGTCTCCCTAGGGTGAGGGCACGAGGCAGAAGGCAAGGCAGCTGACCCATCCTGCTGGATCAGAGGGCATCTGCAGCTGAGTGGCCGCTTCAGACTAAACCAGGGTGCTGAGCCACCGCGCCCTGGCAAGCCTGAGCCTCAGAGGACACGTGTACGTGCCTAAGTGCACACAGGCAGCTCTCCTCTGCGGCCACAGCACTCCCCTCCTCCCGGCCTCAGCTCCTGCACCCAAATGCCACACCCGGTGCTCCAAAGTCTCTGCTCTCTGCACAACAGAGCCGTGGGCCAGGACCGGCTGCCTGACGCCGGCCCAAATCAGAGTCACTTGGAAACCGTCCCTTCTTGCAGGGAAGAAGTGAGCCAGCCAGCGGCTGTCACACACTCACACATAGCCTTCCTCTGACAGTTCCCTGGGCACATGTCCCTCAAGGAATGTAGGCTGCAAAACGTTAGGAGGTAGAAATATCTGCACGGGCGACTCTACCAATAGTGCGTACGTGCGCACACTGCCGCAGAAGTGTGCACGTGTGCAGCGCAGGCTCACAAACTACATGCACACGTATAAAAACTGCAGTCAGCATGTCTCAGTGTGCAGGCAACTCCGGTGGAATATTAATATACAGCAGGCCAGACAGTTACCTGTTCACAAGTAATTCTTTAACTAGAAAATAGTAGATGTTAAACTAGAAGGTTATTTTCTTAAGCCTCCTATTAATTTCTCTATTTCTGATCATTTGCCTTTGGGGATTTAAAACAAAACAAAAAAGGAGCAGAGTACAATTCAGCGGAAGTGTGTCTCTGTCCCCAGAGGGTTTTGCCTGTGCAGGCGTTTAATCTAGGTCGCCAGCCCCCCAGCCTTTGACTGAAGCTTGCAGAAGAAACTTACCCATATTGACTTATATGTTACAGAGAACAGACAGAAATAAAAGTCTCAGACAGGCCTTTCTCACCCAACAAAGGCTTATTTTTTTCCATCCTTTGCTTGGGCTCAAGCACTCCTGCCCTGCGTGCCGCCACTTTAAACATGATCAGATCTGTGCTTCATTGCAAATAACAACTGACCAACAATGGGCCCTGCTTCATAGGTTTGGGAATGTTTGGCTTAAGCTGCCAATGACTGAAGGCCTTTAACTCCCACCGGCCAGTCACAGTCCGCTTTGTTGTTGTCTGTTGATGTGTCTGTGCTCATTATTCCTTGACATGCAACATCCCCCCTCCAGCCTCCACCCATCCACAGCCGCACAGAAAGCGAGATTCAAATGGGAACAGCTGTAGTGGTTCAATGGGAAGTGATGCCCCTTGTGCAAAGGGGAGGGAGACAGAAAAGGGAGAGGGCCTATTTGAGAAAGGCGACAGCTTTCAGGGAGTCTTGTATAAGAAACCTACTTTTGAATATAGTTCAGTGAAATCGCTGTTGAGATGCTGACAATGGAAATCTGCCCAGATTGAAAATGCCAGCCCTAATTCAAAAGACAATTCCTAGTTAATAGGTTGTTGCATTTTTAAATTATTTCTCGACTTTGAGCTTTTGAATTAAACAGCTAACTGGGAAATGCTACCATTTTGTATATGTACTCTGGGTATAAATGGACACAGGTCTACACACAGCTTTAAGTGGAATTTCTTTCTAACACATTTGCGATTTATGACACCTATAAGAATTATTTCTTTAAGGATCATTGGGATTTAAAATAGAGTATGTATGAAAGCAGCCATTCGTTTAGAATGTTAATCTAACAAGGAAACAAAATTTGTAACACCACACTATAAGGTTAAAAAGAAAATAGTATAATAAAGGAAATACAAAGGCTTTGGCATGGTTTTTACAATCAACAATGGTTAATTTTGATATGTAGTTTGAACAACTTCAAAACACTTAAGTTTAAAACTCTTGCAAGCACTTTTAATTGATTAGGAATGAATTCTAGATGCACAAAATGATTGGACTGTGAACAGCAGTACAACTATATCTAAGAACAATTAACTTTTGCTGGCCAAAGAAGAAACTTATGATTGCATGAAAACGTGTATAAAACATCTATAGAGTATTCTTGTCAAATATAAATGAAATTAACTTTATTATAGAAATCATTCTGAGGATTTCTAGGGAAGACAAATACTTACATTTTGACATAAAACAAATTGGATTATATCGAAGACACACTCTACCTTTTAGCTATCAACTTTTTTCTTCCTTGAATTTATATCTTACCCTTTTTTTGCACATAAACTTCATCTGTTAACAACCTTTGGAAAACCAACAGATATTTCTTACATAAATCTAGTGCATGTTGTTCCAGGTTTAAGTATATGCAAAGGAATGATACAAACGTGGAACATCAGTCCATAAACTATGAACAGATGGGTAGAAGTATTCGATATATCTTGATAAAACTCAAATTCGTGGCAAAGCTTGTTGATCATGATTTCCTTTTTTTTTTAAAACAACTTCATGACCAACAGAGATCAAACATCCATCCAGTCTACGTTGTTCTTTTTTTCATTATAACATACAAATGCCCATTTACAAATAATACACCAAAATGAATAAAAGTTTGGATACCAAAATGAAGATTTGTTCCAACTGATATCGTGCCTTCTGTATACAAAGGTCCTTGTTTCAAGTCCATTCCCCAGTGGTTCAACACAGGACACAATTGCAGTACTGAAGTGCTTCTAACAGCCATTTTTCTTTCCTTCCTGAACGTCCAACTGCTGTGTCCACATAGTCATTGACTGAATTAACACAATATATCCTTTCCTTTTGTTTGTTTGTTTTTTGATTGACATTCGTTTAGAATGTTAATCTAACAAGGAAACAAAATTTGTAACACCACACTATAAGGTTAAAAAGAAAATAGTATAATAAAGGAAATACAAAGGCTTTGGCATGGTTTTTACAATCAACAATGGTTAATTTTGATATGTAGTTTGAACAACTTCAAAACACTTAAGTTTAAAACTCTTGCAAGCACTTTTAATTGATTAGGAATGAATTCTAGATGCACAAAATGATTGGACTGTGAACAGCAGTACAACTATATCTAAGAACAATTAACTTTTGCTGGCCAAAGAAGAAACTTATGATTGCATGAAAACGTGTATAAAACATCTATAGAGTATTCTTGTCAAATATAAATGAAATTAACTTTATTATAGAAATCATTCTGAGGATTTCTAGGGAAGACAAATACTTACATTTTGACATAAAACAAATTGGATTATATCGAAGACACACTCTACCTTTTAGCTATCAACTTTTTTCTTCCTTGAATTTATATCTTACCCTTTTTTTGCACATAAACTTCATCTGTTAACAACCTTTGGAAAACCAACAGATATTTCTTACATAAATCTAGTGCATGTTGTTCCAGGTTTAAGTATATGCAAAGGAATGATACAAACGTGGAACATCAGTCCATAAACTATGAACAGATGGGTAGAAGTATTCGATATATCTTGATAAAACTCAAATTCGTGGCAAAGCTTGTTGATCATGATTTCCTTTTTTTTTTAAAACAACTTCATGACCAACAGAGATCAAACATCCATCCAGTCTACGTTGTTCTTTTTTTCATTATAACATACAAATGCCCATTTACAAATAATACACCAAAATGAATAAAAGTTTGGATACCAAAATGAAGATTTGTTCCAACTGATATCGTGCCTTCTGTATACAAAGGTCCTTGTTTCAAGTCCATTCCCCAGTGGTTCAACACAGGACACAATTGCAGTACTGAAGTGCTTCTAACAGCCATTTTTCTTTCCTTCCTGAACGTCCAACTGCTGTGTCCACATAGTCATTGACTGAATTAACACAATATATCCTTTCCTTTTGTTTGTTTGTTTTTTGATTGTTTTTTTTTTTTTACTGTAATCTTGGCCAGTATTGAGACATATCAGGTTCACTTCCAGGAACTTGAACTGGAACTGACACACCAGGGGAAATGAGTCCTAGAAGTGGGTGAAAGAAATAGCCATGTAGATATTCCCTTCAAGAGACAGGCATGGAGTACGAATTTATAGGTTAAAAAAAATCTCTACTACTTTCTAACATTTAACCGAATCTAAAAAAGAAAAAACTTTTCAAGTCCTATAAACAAAAGTAGCACCTTCAGAAACCAGAAAGCATGTTTACACACATCTACTGAATCCCAAAGGCCCCCACGCTCCCCCCACCAAAAAAACAACTCCATTTGTTTGTATGTTTGGAACTTTAGCAACAAAACCATCCTGGAAAACCAGAGTGGTACTTCTTCAGTTGCAATGAAAGGCATAGAGGAACTAGGAGGGAAGTGAGAAGTCTTCCAATAAACTCAGGAGGCCTTCACTGTTAAACTTTGGCTAATATAATAATTTCTCCTTGGAAAAGCTACGTTTTCAGGCCTTGTCTTCATATACAGCTTCTGCAATCAAATTCAGGAAAAACAACTTCTTTTTTTGTCAGTATGGCATCAAGTTACTAACTAGCTTGACTGAATTCCCCTTTTAATCAGTCTTCCCCAAGGAAGCGAGCAACAGAGAGTTAAATACACCATCACACAAGGCCAGGCGGTTCTTTTTAGGTAAACTTTGAGTGAAGAGAGATCACCTGGCAAAAGAAGCTGCAAAGGCCACCTCTGTGCAGCCTGCGGAGAGCAGCGGCTCACCTGTGGAAGTGGTGCCCGAGGTGCCCATTGGCTGACTGTTCATGTGTGTCTGCATATGTGGGGGGGTGTAGGTGTCATAACTCCGCCCGTTCACTGAAGGGCTGGTGGGCAGCATGCAGGAGTACGCAGAGGTCTGGCTGGGAACTGGGGGCTGGGAGGAGAAAGGCAAACCTGTGGTTAGTGAGAGACACTTTGCATAGCCACACCCCCAGCTCCCTCCCCGCCCCCCCCCAGGAACTCTGCCAACAAGTCTGATCCTTAGATACCCGCAAGTAAAGCGCCTGAATTCCACGTGGTAACACTAAGATCGGGCTTCCAACCGGTCCTTCCGTTGTCCACTGCTGGAGCAAAGTTGCCTACACACCAAACTTTCTGAAGTACCAAAAATTCAGACCATTCATTGTCCAGCTAGACGGTTGGCACTATCCATAACATTAATAGGATTTTGGTCCATTTTCATCTTGGACCTCCGCTGGCACCTTTAGACAAACTATAACAGGAGGACTTCCATAAAGACACACCCCCTCTCTTGCAAATTCAATCCATTTGGGAATCCAGCGACACCTCCACACCTCAAACCCTGTATCTCCAGCTGTGAGGCAGAGGACAGTGGCAGGAACTCTCTGTAAAGTTTAGTTTAGGGACCTTGAAAGCCTTTCATGGTTGGACTTACAGATTTAAAGATTCTTGAAGAGGCAGATCAGTGATGATCTCAGGTTAAAGTAGTCAGAAGTGTCAGTAAATACCTAGCCCCATCCGGAGAATTAGCTGCGACTTTCTTACAGACACCAAAACTGAGATTAGGTTTTATCCACAAAATTGTGCTGCTACCCTCGAAGTGTTTAGAATCATGGTACTGAAAAGATAAACCTTTATCTTGACTAAATAAATACACAAGGCTGAGACAAAACACCTCATGAGCTCTCATGGGGCTATGCTGGGGCGGCAGGCTTGAGATGAATTAATAGTAGCATACTGTCAGGAAGAGGGGAGATGATAGTACTGCTCTGATCTGCAAACTACAGAAATGTTTAACATTCCAAGATCCACATCCTCAGAGAGGGTGATACATTAGAGAAGGTTCGGAGGACACCCACCCTTTGTAAAATGGTTGAAGGTTTTGGTCAACAGGATAAACTGATGGACAGACAGGCCAGCCCTCACCCGCCTCCAAAATTCAAAGAGTAATTTTCTCTGAATGGTAGAATTGTTGATATTTTAATTTTATTTATGCTTTATGAATATATATATATGGTTTGAACTATAAATTGTATAATTTTTAAAAGTCAGCATTTGAAATAAATTGACCCACACCAGTCTGAGTGGAAACAACTCTAACAGAATAGCAGCATCTATTCCATTGTTTCTAAATGTCTTCTCATATACACATTTTTTTATCTTCATAGATACCTAGATGTTGCTACAATTTACAAAACTGAACAAGACTCTGTGGCCTTATTAGAGTCTGAGGATGACTGCTAACATCTAACATCGGGTTCAAAGAGGCAAGCAGGCCTTCAGGGCCTGCCAGAATTTCAGCTTGCATTTGCTTCTAATTCCCAAAATGACTTCCTCCAGGCAACTCTGACTTCTAGAAAATTCCAAGGCAGTCGTAGCAACCACAACTAATGGGCTGTTAATCCCTTAATTTACATTAATTGCTCTACGGCCAATAATATCAAGATGCAATAAAAATAGACGTGTGAATAATTCCTCTGAAGTTGCTTATCTAGCTGCTGCTGTATTAGTCTAAAGACTGGGAAACACTTATTTTGGTGTGATTTGGGTTAGAAATCCAGCAGATGTTCAGTGGGGAATAAACGATGTGTGCGACCTCAAATTTGTTTCCATCAGGGGCTCATGCTCACACTATCTGGCATCTCTAATTGCTGCACAAATAGGACAGGAGTCCTGGGGAAGTCACTGCAGAAGGCCCACCAGAAGACCAATGATTTTTCCCCATCAAGAATCCCTCTCGTTCCAAAGTTCTAGTACACCCCACCTGCCTTAGACAACTTCCATCATAAAGGGTTAACTGGTACAGGGCCCAGCACACATAGGGGCTGATAAGTATTTGGGACGGAATTGAGGGTAGGAGCAGGTTGTTATACGAAGTGAACAGCACCAGCCTTTCCAGGCAGCTGGGAATGCCGCCACCCTGTCACACCATTCACAGCAAAGACACACTAAATTTCTAGCAGATGCCTTCTATTCCTGTTTTTATTCTAAGATACAGAAAGAAAACTAGCTTTCCTCTATGTTAAGTGTATCGCACTATGCAAATATGAATCCCAATTCTGGTCCTTTTTTTTCGTCCTCACTAGTTTATCAGAAACATCCTAAATAACAACCACAGGGCACATAAAGACTATACACTTATTAATATGAACACATGAATATGAACACCCAAGTGTTATATATACTAACCTCTTACTATCTAATAATTTGCCAACATTATTTTCATTTTCTGGTACAAGTTTCTGGTCCCCAAAACATGCCCCATTCTCACCCAACATTATCAAACCAACATTCCCTATGAGCAAAAATTAACTTGACGGCACATCAGGTTTTTATTTTATTAAAGGCATGAATCAATTAATCAATCAGCTAAAAGACTCGATTGACTGTTTTCATCTCAGACTTGACTGATCAAGCCAATCACTATATTGAGAAAGGCTCCCAAGGGTACACGTAGGGCCAGTGAGGTCTGCAGGCCCCAACCCATTCCTCACTTCTTCTCCCAGGGACCCGCTAAGCAGGCAGCCGCCAGCCTCACTTACTTGCATAGGCAGGTTATTTGCCATGGTGAAGCTGGGCATGGGCGGCAAAGCACTGTATGTGTTTGTGAGGGCTGTGTCTGTTCGGCCCAACATGGAGCCAGACGTGAAGGAGGAAACTGCAGGGAGAGGACACAACAGACAGTCACTGTGAGAGTCAGAGCCAAGGGCAAACAGGTTGAAACGCATTTGTTAGTACTAATATTTCAAGTTACCAGGCGTGGTGGGTTGTGGGATTGGTTGGTAGACACTGGTGCTGAAACTACTGCTGATCGGAATATGACTAGGTGTGTTGCTGGCCTGTCTTCTCTGATTCCTCAGCTTTTCTTCTCTTCTCCATTTGGCTCTTCGATTAGAAAACCAGACCTGGAAATCAGATGGAACAGGTTAGCCCTGAGCCTGCTCCCAGCGCCACCCCATCCCAGACACGTCCACTGTCCCCCTCCCCCAGCCCGGAGAGGCGTCCACTGTCCCCCTCCCCCCAGCCCCGAGAGCCGAGTGGCGCAAAGCATTTAGCAAACTGAATCTGTTACTGTTTATACAAACAAATGGTGTTCCTTAGACGCACCTGTGTCTCTAGAAAAGGCAAATGGTATGAATCACAAAACATGAACACACGGTCCCTGGGTACCTGTATTCTCGCTTCAGGTAGATCTATTTTGGCCGCTAGTCTTTCTCGGGCAAACACATCTGGATAATGGGTTCTCTCAAACTCTGAAAGAGTAAGTTGCATTTTTCTGTGTTGTGCCAGAACTATACAAAATGTGTCAACCAAACCCTGGATCAATCTGGTGTCCACCTCCCGACTTCTATCACCTCCAACCAATTCCCTTTAAAATGCTACTACTATTAGATTGATTGTACTTGGAAGAACTATCCCATCAGAACCAAGTTCTATTCTCTTTGAAATGACATTCATTCTTCTGTGGCCTGAATTAGCCAAATCATCATTGTTTCTTCATGAGAAGTCAGACTTTTCATCTGTGAATCACTGGTACATGAAAAGAAGAAAGAAAATACACACACACACTGAAAAGATGCCCAGGAAAAGAAAAAAAAAGGACAGAAAGAAAAAAGAAACCTTTTCAGGCCTCTGTGCAAGGGCCTTGGCTAAATTTAGCTCTTTGTACTGAAGATGTGGCATTTACTTTGATTTACTGCTTCTCTACTTTGAAAAACTCCATCACCTTTCTCCAGGGCCTCAATTTGCTCTTGGGTAAAGGATGTTCTATTTCTTTGCAGCTTCCGCTTCAGCTGAAGTCGCATTTGGGCCTCATCTGAATCTTCTCCATTGGAACTGATGGAGTTGGTATTCTCTCCCCCTCCTTCCTGTTGCTGGCAGCCATCTGGAACAAAAAGAATTGGACAGTAAGAGAAATTTGGAATAACCTGCAGTCTCCAAAAGGGGCGTCCTACAGCCATAAACTCCAAAAGCAGTCTCATCTGAAAGTCTCACCAAAACGTTCCCAAGGTAACTGTCAGCCTTCTTTTAATAAAAGACATTAGTGACATATGTTACCTGACCACCATTTTCTTTCTGTTTTTATCAAGATGAGATGGCACAATTTAGATACTTTGGGAATGGCATTTCTTTGAATGACAAAACAAGCGCTGAAGTTTCCAATTAAAATGATCTTTTATAACTAACCTTGACCCTCCAAATGCCTCGCCCAGTTCCCTTTCTTAGAGAATTTATTTACCTATGGCTGTGTTGGGAAAATAGAAGAGTGATGTTCAAGATTTCAGCTGATCTATAATCAGTAATTCCTATCTAATCAATTAGATGTTGATAGGTTTGTAGAAAATGCTATTAAGAAACCAAACCAAGCTTGTAATCTTTAAAAAAATATTTATCTCGTTTTTATTTGAATTCTGCACAGTCAATTTCATTTTAAAGGTTGTGAATTTAGAAGTGCTTGCATTGTTCTTGCAGTTTTATTCAACTATTGTATGAGTGCGCTTTGCCTTGACACCTATTACGAGCACAGCTGTAATTATATCATCACCAAGAACAGGCTATAATTGCTGAAAATGGAATTTTATATTTAGATAAAAGGACTGTCCATTCTTTGTAATGTGTTGCACCAGAGAAAAGTAAGATTTCTTTTAAATTTTTAACGTGTAATTTTAAAAAAGAAATAGTAGAGAGTTCACTAACTAGCTGAACATGCTTTGCTACAGCTGAATCCTTGGCATATCATTTAAGTGGTACATTTTTAATTAGGGCATTTCCACCACTTTTAATGGAATTTCTATCATTAAACAGGGGAAAGTTTTATTTTCCTTCGCTGCCTGGAGGGCAAGATGTGCACGTAGGCTAGCTGTCTCCTCGTGCGCCTTGCTGGAGAAGCCACGGCCTGGCAAGGGAAGGACTCAGCCTCGGCTGGGCCTCTAGGGCCGCTGCCTGCTGGCTGGGTCCTTGGTCTTGGGTCCTGAGGCCCCCAAGGGATACCACAGGGGCTGGGCCCCCCCATCCCAGAAACTTGGCCCGTGGGGGAGGGGCCTCTAGGGGCGCCTTGGTGGGAATAGACTTGGCCAGGAATATCATTTATAACCAGGAGACAATAGGCAGTGCCTTCAAAGAGTTCAGGGAATTGTGACAGGATCTAGTGGGATCTTTTCAGGAACTTTGAAATGTTTTAAAACCCCAACTTTCTCCCCCATCTAAACAGGCGGATTCATCAGTACTGGCCACCATATGGGCCCTTGGAGATCTATTGAGATGACCACCAACACTTGAATAGCGAGGGGCTGCTTTTCAGCGCCGCACAATGCCCCGCGAGTAAGGGAAACTATTAAACTCCTGGGGCAGGAGCGTTGGCAAACTTTCGTGGGCAGAATTTTGAGGCCACAATGAGTGCGGACAACAAAAGGATTCTCTTGAGGCGTGCAGCGGGCCACATTGTGTTACAAGAAGCCCAGTCAACAGACTTTTCAGTGAAGTGTGTTAACCCCTCTGCTCTGCTATCATTAATCACTGTCCCAAGAGCAGGCGCCTCCATGCTATTTAGGGCGCTTAGCTGGGGGTTGGAGGGTGGATGGGAGGCCAGGGCAGGGGGTGGGGGGGAGGCAGGGCCGGTGGATGAGGTCCGGGGCACGGGGGGGAAGTGAGCCGGGGAGGCAGGGAGGATGGAGACCACAGGGGAGGGAGACAGGAGAGGAGGGGGCGGAGGCCTGGTGGAGGGGTTTGGGGGAGTAGGAGAGAGGAGGGGCATGGAAAGGTGGAGGAAGAAAGAGGGCTCCACAGAGACAGAGGCCAGAAAGGTATAAGAAGGACAGAAAAGAGTGCTGAGAGGAAAAAGAGACAGGAGGGTCGAAGGAGACGGGGAGAGAAAGAGAAAAAGGGAGATAAGGGAGAGACTATTAGTAAATGGGCTGTGGCTCTGCTTTGGGTCGTCTTGTGCTACATCAGAAAGCTGGGGGGTCGGGGAGGGCTACTTAGCTGAGGGAGAGGCGCTCACTCACGTGTGCCGGCACCAGTGTCTGTGCTAATTTACTGCCCCGAGTTTCCGGGTGACTTTTCAAAGTGTTTTTCAGGGAATGAAATGAAGAGCCCCTTTTATTTTCGGATTCGGTCAATGAGGTAGACTTTTTTGGGCCAACTAGAAAGGCCCATCAGTTATTGCTTTGCGAAAGCACAAACAAAAACCGGCGATCATCAGAGGTTTAGGGAAGGGAGCGCTGAGAACACAATCCCATCTCGCGGGGGTGGTCACTCACGCCTTCTAGGAGGCCCCACCCCAGTCCTTTTTCTGGCACATTCGATCTCGCCAAACAAAGCTACCCGGGTCTGCCTCAGAAGACCCCCGCAGATAGCATTCTCTGCTCCCGTTTGCTTCACTGACGTTTTCCTAATTTTAAAACATGGACATTTGCGCACGCTCTCCCTCTCCCTTTCTTCCTCCCCCCCCCGCACACACACACTCTCTCTCCCTTTCTCTCTCTCTCAGCAACGGAGGCGCAGCGCTGACTTGAACTGACATTTAAGAGGAGGAAAGTCAACGAGGATGAGGAGAGCTCGATTTTAAACCTCTTTGAGGGGGAAAATAAAAACAGCCGTGGAATTAGAGGCGGTTCAGGAGAAACCCGTGGCTGCAGGATCCCTCCAAGACCCTGAAGAGCGAGCGTGCTCCATTGAAAGTTTGTTTGCTCCTTTAAAAATAGCAACTGCTCGCAGCCAGGCAGTGCCGGAGAGGTCACTCTTAGACTGGGTGCCCCCCTTTTTTTCTTTAGTGGATTTACCTTCCACTCTTAAAGCTTTTAGCAAAATAGAACTGGAAGTTGGATCTCGAATTCCCCACATGATAAACCTAAGTGGCAGACAATTAAGATATCTTCTTTAAAAGGCGCCCCCTCTGAGCGCAAAGAAGGGGCCTTCAATGGGCGCCGTCCACCTTCCAGCCCCATCCGCGAGAAGGCGAGTGAAAGCGCCTCCCATTATCCCAGCCCCAGGACCATCTGACGCTCAGGATAGGATTTGTTTCCTGGAAGAAGGAGAGGAGAAAAAAAAAAAAAAAAAAAAAAAGACGCTGGGAAATAAAATCATTCCTTAGTTTCTTAGTGTCTTAATCAGTGATGCGGAAAACAAGCAAGAAAAGATAGCAACCCGGTTGCGGCACCTTTTCAGCTCTGGAGCGCGGATCAAAACATTGTAGCATCTGTTGAAAAAGAGACTGACTAAATCCTATAGAGGGCCTGGG
>NW_020173929.1:540197-566016 GCF_003031525.2 Neophocaena asiaeorientalis asiaeorientalis
AAAGCGCTGGAGAATCGGGGCTGGATAGAGTTGTCTCTTGTTGTTGTCAGCCCAAGTCGGCACAATTCTATTCACCGCCGCATGGCGTTGATCAGATGGAAACCAGATTTGTCTCCCTCTGAGACCTAACCTCGCCTTATGCTTTCGGAGTAATGGGCTCTTTAAAACCGCAAACCGGCTTCCTGGGCCGGCAAAGGGGGCGAGGGAGGGAGGGGGGCCTTCTTAGCGCCAAGAGAACCGAGGATTCCCGGCACGTCAGCCGCGGCCGCCGGGCACCCGGTGGTCCCCACGCCCGGGACTCTGCGCTCGCCTGGCGCGACCGTCCTCGCCACGCGGTGGGGACCAGGCACTGGCGTGGGTTTTCTGTGGAGTGAAGGGAGGAACTGGCAGTTGGGGAGCCAGAAGGCTCTAGCAACACGGCGCCTGAAAGTTCAAAGCTCCTGAACTAGCGCCACCTCCCGCCCCAACGGTCACCACCAGGTCCTTGCGGTTAGGCTCTCGCTTCCCGCCCTCACGCTCCCCGCGACGAAAAGCCGCCCCAATCGGGCGCCACCTCTGGTGGGAGCAGAGGGGCGAGCGAAGCTGCTGCTCTCGGCTTCGGTCCGGTCCGGGCTCCGGGGAGGAGGAAGGGGTGTCCTTGTTCCAGGCCCCGGGCAAACGTGAGCCCTCGCGCCCAGGGCTCAGCCCTCCCAGGCCCGGCCACTGTGTCCCATGCCCTTCCCGAGACCTCTCGCACCCGCCGGCCAGACTCGGCGGGATGGGGTCATCGGGACCGCAGATTGCGGGGGGCCGGGGAAGGCAACGGGAGCGCGTCACTTCGGTGTGCCCGGTGTGCGCACGTGGGAAGCCTACGGTTTCAAGGGTCAGGTGAGGGTGTGGTGGTCACTCCCTCGTCCTCACCAGAAGCCGGAGGGGGCCGGGGCCTGCGGTCAGGGCGGAGGCAGCGCCTCCTCGGGTGCAGCCTCGCACCCCGGGAGGCCGCGGTTCGGCCCGATCCGGCGAGGGAGCGGGCGGGCGGGTCGCCCGAGGGAGCCGGGGCCCTGCGCGTCGGGAGGCCTCGGCCGGCCGAGCGGCCGCGCTGGGAAACACCGAGCCAGCGCTTTGCTCCCTATCTTCCCAGTGTCCGTCCTATATTGTTTTCTGCTCTTAAAACTGACATGTCTAATTGGCAATCGGTGCCGAATCGTGTCCAGAGGTCTCTTGTGGAACATTTCTACAGCTGTCTCCTTCAACTAGACGCTTATTCATGTCGCCTTAATGAGAAACAAAACGTTCTCTAATGAGCAATTACAGAGCGACAGGATTGTTCCCATAACAAATTCTTGCGAGTGACAGAAGCATCCTTTGTACCAGATATTTCGCATACTGTTACCGATTTTCCCTTCTCTAGCCCGGCTCGGTGGAGGCGCGGGGCACCTAGAGCGGGTCCGAGAGCGCACGGATGCGAGGGCAGCCCAGTCAGCTTCCCCTCGCCGCCTCCCAGGCCGGGAGCCCCCAGGCTTCGTCGTGCTCCGGGGAGTGAGACGCCACGTCCCATTATCCCGCATATTATCTCCTTGTCACGAGGACAACAAATACCGATTAATCTTCGGAGTAAACTGTTTCCTATTCCTGACCAAGCTACCTCCGGTGTGTGTAGGGGAGGGGGAGAGCCAACAGACCAGACCCCACCCCCATCTGCTCCTCTTCTTCCATCCCTTCTCACAGATCCAAGGACGGTCCAGATCCTATCTTTCCTCCCAGCCCCAGAGTCGCTCCCGGCACACCAAAGTCCGGTTCACAGTATCCTCACCCCACCCTTCTACGCAGTCGCCACCCACAAAGAGTGAGAACTGGGGGCCCAAAGGGTGGAAGGGGTCAGAGCAGAGAGGGTAGGGTTGTTTAGTGGGGAAAGCCACCACTTCCAATGCCCCATCCTCAACTTGGCCCTGCATCTCAGTGCTCACCCTCTCATACACACCCTACTCCTAGTCACATAATTTGTCAATTACGGCAAGAAGCAAAACGATACAATTATGTTTATCTTGCAGTCTGTCAGTGTGTTAACTTGTCACACTTCTACAGCAAGGGGGCTCTCCGTGCATTTTAATGGCACATTTGAATAGGGCACCACGCAGCTAGCTCATACACACACGCACATACTCCTGCCCATAACACACACTCGAGCGAACATGCACACACACACACACACACACACACACACACACCAGCCACATTCATACTACCTAACATACACAACCCTCGAACTCCCAGGCCAACCAGATAGTTCAACAAACACCACCTAGATATAGCGCAAGTCGGTATGTCCCAAGCCTTTGAAGAGTTTCTCCACTACATTCTCTAGGCACAAAAGCCCGGAGAGGGGAAAAAGTTGGAGAAGAGGATGGGCAAGGGGCTGCATATATGGAGAATTTGAGGATGGGTGTCTGGGTTTTTACCTTGAGTAGGTTGCCCTGGCACCGATGTCCCCGGATACCAACCCGGGCGGGTGCCCCAGCTTCCGGTCTGCCCGTTCAACATCCTTAGTTTATCATACATGCCGTCTGCACCCATCTGTTGCTTTTCGCTAGCCAGGTTGCGAAGAACTCTGTTTATTGATGACACCTGCAAATCAAATCAAGATCAAACCAAATGGTAGAGTCTCCTGAAGACACAGTTGCCCTAAGTCCCCATCTCAGCACTCCCACCGCTTAAAGAACGACCCTTAATACATTAAAAAAAAAAATTCCCAGCCATCCTAGGACAGTGGGTGGATTTGCAGAGACATCGTGGAAAGAATGCCAGCCATCACTTTGGGCATGGAAACTCAGTTGTGTAGAGAGTTGGAAGACTAGGGAGGGGTCCTTCACTGTTGCGCAGTGTCTCTGGTGACCTCACTCACATGGCTGCTTTTTTGTTGTTAAAGACTTCCCCCCCAAAATATTGAGACTTGGCCTAGAGCTTTCTTTCACTTTTATTTGTTTTATATTAGGGCAGAAATGGACGTTTGATGCCTGAAAGAAGGTTCAAACAGGTAGATTTGGCGGAAGCTCAAATCTGGTTTCCATTTGCATTTTCCTTCTAGATTCCAGTGCCTTTCTCCAGGTGCCTCCGCTCTCTACTTTGCCACATGCAAGTGAGGTGCATAACCCCCCACACTTGACTTCCATTTTCCAGAAGGTCAAAAAAAAGGTCAGGGTGCTCCTCTCAAGACCCCCAGGTACAGAGGAGACAAATTGTGGAGCACGGAGGAGAGAAAGAGAGAAAGACACTGGCAGGGAGAGGAGCAGGGGGAGGTCAAGAAAGTGATGGTAAAGAGGGAAGAGTGTGAGCTTAGGGCAGGGAGAGGGAATGTTCTCAGTGAACTTACACTTGGTATGTTATCGTTGGTACAGACCCCCTCGGACAGTAATCTGTCTCGGATTTCCCAAGCAAAGATGGACGGGCACTCCCGCTTATACTGGGCTATTTTGCTTACAACTTCTGGAGTCGCTACTCTCGGTTTACTACCACCGATTGCCCTGGGTCTGATGGAGCCAGTCTCGTAATACCTGCCCAGAATTTTACTCACACATCCGTTGGACACCTGCATAGGGGAAGTGGACAGAAAACCACATTATTAATAATTTCAAGACAAAAATAAAATTGTTTAAGTATGCATTAAACAATGACAAGCTTACGTTTTGATTGTCCAGCACTTGGACTTTTGCATCTGCATGGGTCTATAACACAAAAATATACCTTCAATGGTATGAGAACTTACTGTAGAGAGCTTTTTTCTTAAAATTACATTTGTAGCCCTAAAAACTACAAATAGGATGATACTTTCAAACCGTTTGAACTAAAAAAAAAAACTAATTTAAAAGTTTTAAAAACTGTTTTTGTAAATAAATGCTGCTTGAAGATGCATCAAAACGAAGTCAGATTGTTCTGTGCTGACCTTGCTTAAAGTGGTGTTAAGCTGTAATGAGTGAAGGGGAAATATAGACTGAATTTTTAGTTATCTTTCCTTTAAAAATATGCCCAATTGAGTAAATGTGAGTTAGGGAGGGAGGTAAATAGCATTCGTCTTTTAAAATCAATATATATTTTTTTCATAAATACGAAGAAATCACACAAGTATCTCAAACCCTGAGGTAAGCATGGGATGAGGGAAAGGGGAATGAGATTATGTGAATTTACATAACTCATTTTATTATAGTTCATAAACTGTTACCACAATGAATGTTTTTGCCAAATGAAAAAAGAAAGGTTTTGTTTTTTTTTCGGATTCACACCCAATTATTTTCTTAAGCAGATGAATTGTCTTATGTGACTGACCCAGGTTGGAAGAGATCGGGAAGGATGGTGGAAGGAAAGGGGAAAGCGGAAGGCAGGGGAGTGGGGTGGGGAGTGGAGTGGGGGTGAGGGTAGGTGGGTCCATAATTAGCAGCCTTTACAGTAAGAAATGGAGAGAGGGCGTTGAGAGTGGAGGGCCGCGGGGGGCGCGGCGAGTGGGGCGGCGCCGGGAGGATCACCTGCAGAATTCGGGAAATGTCGCACGGCCGGGCCCCGCTGTGAGCTAGCTCTACGATCTTCTGCCGGGTGGAGTCCGGCAGTGGCCGCCCGTTGACAAAGACACCACCGAGCTGATTCACTCCGCTGTGACCTGAGGAAAGGGAGAGGAGAGCAGAGCAGAGCGGAGAGGAGAGGAGAGGAAGAAGAATAAAGAGAAAGAGGAGGGAGGAGGTGGAGGAAGAAGAGAAGGAGGAAGAGAAGAAGAGGGAGAAAGAGAAGAAAAGGAAGAAGAAAGAAAAGACAACCACAATGCATCCTCAGCTCCCTGCCAAGCCTGGCCAACCTCAGCGATCAGGTCCCTGCTATCGATCAGAAATGACAACAGGACCTCGCAGCCATTCCTGGCATCGGGCGGCCCAGCCCAAACACAGCCGAGCTCCTGCCCACCAGACTGCAGAAGCACCATGCAGACACACACCGACCAGCAAGAGCACACACACCTCACTACCGCCTTCACTCCAGCAGAGCCCCCAGCCCACTGCTGCCCTCCATAAACACCCCAGCCAGTCTCTGAACCCGCAAGGTGCAAATCATCAGCTCAAAAAATATCCCCCCAAAGATCCCCTCTGAGTGTCAAGAAAAACCACGAGTCCTACAGAACCCACACTGAATCTCCAAGGTCTCTGCATTGTTAGAACTGTGATAGCAAGTCCTATAGCTCTTCAGTGCTCCCTCAGACACTAGAGTCCAGAAACGTTTGTTGTCACACTCCAAACTCTGGTGAAGGCAACACACAAGCACTGGGATTTTAAAAAAAAAAAAAAAAAAAAAAAAAAGAGAAGAAAAGGGGAGGGAGTAGAGAAGAACCAGAAGAGCAAATCCGTGGCTAGGGAATCACAACCTGGGTTCAGCACCTCCACTGAAGGCTTCCTCAAGCCTCAGAGCCCCAGATCGGTTCCAACCACAAAGTAGGCTGGCTGCTGCAGTGGGGCGGAGATCTGGGAGTCTGTTCGCACCGGCCACAGCTCCGCTGCTAAACTCGGCCCTCCCCACAGCCAAGGACAGATATTAGCAAAAATCAAAAAGTGAAAAGAAAAGGAAAAGACCACACCGCAGTGTCCCCCATCCCTCCTTTATCTGGTTATCTCACAACCTCACCCCATTGTCTAATCATAGGGAATAGGGAGTTAGCACCTCTGTAGCCCCTCCCCAGAAACCACAGACACACAAATAAAGCCAATTGCCAATTCCCACTTCCTTAAAAATCTCCAACCTGCAGCCCCGACTCTAGAGAGCAGCCCTTCCAGGAGAAGATGTGGCTCCCCGCTCAGCTCTCCTCTCCTCTCTTCTCCTTGGAGCCTCTGATAAATTGACTCCAGAAAGCTGAGCTTCTTAGCAATAAATAAGCTCCAAATATAGAAGAGGGGGGAAAATATGATGAGCCTCTCTGACATTTGTCTTTAAAATAAAACTAGCTGCACGTCAAGTTTGAGCTTAATTTCTGGAAATAGGCGGAAGTCGCTCCGGATCATGCATGGAAGGCTAATTGAAAAGATCAGTCGGGGCGCTTGTGGCAGCCTTGTCACTTTGTGACAGTGCTCCGCTCCGGGAAATTGCATCGTCACGACAAACGGGACCGTGATAAAACGACCCTTTCCGTCCCTATTTGTAGATCACTCAGACGAGATTGAACTGCACTCGTTTCCCCTTCGAGGGGAGCCGCGTTTTCAGGGTAGCCGAAGGCTTGGGGCGGGGGGGGCCCTCACTGAGGGGGGTGCTGGAGCCTCAACTCGATGAGAAGTGACAGGCTTTTGGGGTATCTAGGCTCCGGCCGGGCCCAGCGTGAGCAGGGCCATCGCAGGGACACCGCTTCTCCAACAGAGCAAGCCCTAGATCGCGCTTACCGTTTTCTCCTAAACTCCCTTTATTGCCTTCCTTTGCCTCGAAAGAGCTTCTACTCCTCCAGATACGGAGCCTCCCCTTTGGGCAAAGGGAGCCTTCCAGGAAAAAGAAAGGCTGTCCCAGAGAAAGATCGAGAAAGACTTTCTAAACTTCACGCGCTGCCTGAGCAGGTCCCAACCTAGGAATGCCAAGTCGTGTGAGGCCGCCTAACCATAGACCTCCCTCCTTCTCCCCGCATTGCAAAAAACAACCTGCCCGCCACCTCCACAGCGACCGCCGGCGGGTGCTCGCCCAGGGCCAGGTCGCCTCTGCCAGCATCGAAATGGCAGCGAGGAAGCGCAGCTATAAGTTCCCCTTCAGAGGTTAAGCCTCAATCATTGTGTCCCTTCCCTAGGGACGGCTGGCTCTCTCGCCCAGTGGCGATGATTATGCGCCTAGAATTCGACCGCGAAGCATCTAATAGGAAAACATATGGTGTCAATTTGGATGCTCTGCGCCTCGCGCACACCCGGGAGCGAGCGGCACAAAGCCCTGCAGGCCGGCCCGCGACCCCGCGCGCCCCTCGGGGCCCGCCAGCCAGGCCGCAGCGGCAAACCCACAGCACCGGGCGCCGGGGGCCGGCCCTCCCGAGAGCCTGCGGCTGGGGACACTGTGCTGTAGGGGGAGAACCCAGCAGCCAGGAAGGGTGGACAGAAGCCTAAGCCTCGCCAAGGAGGGTTCCTACCAGGCCAAGTCCCAGGGCCTGGCAGGTTTCTGCACAACTAATCCGCCTTAAACCTCGCCACCTTTGCGCCCACTCCTGCGCTTTACGCCCACCAGCCGCGGAAGCACCAGGGGACGACTAGCGGTTCCAGGACAGATGGATCAGGCGCTGGGGACCCTCCTCAGTCTGCAGTTCGGCAAGGGAAGGTTTCTAGAAGGCTTAGGCCTTCGGGCACTCCATACAGCTGGGCCCTTAAACCGCGTCCAGACTCCGCACCTCAACCCTGGCCTAGTTTCGCTGGGCCTCCACGCTCCCAGGCCCGGTCTCCAGATTCGTCCTGCCACACACCAGCACTCACGGACCGAGCAGGAAAGTGGGCTGGGGGCCCAAAGGGCCTAGGCAGAGTGAGAATGGGAAGTGCAAGAGCCTGGGAATCAAAGGCACAGCGGGCCGGAATGACCAGGACACACACAGCAGCTATCGGGGCAGGGCTTCTCCACCTCCTGGGCTCCATCCTCACTCTCTTCCCAGACCTAGCAAACCTGCTCTCGCCGGCTCCCTGTAACAGTCCCATGGGGCCAGTGTACCACCTCCACCCCACCGCAGGCCTGGGTGCCCCGCTCCGCTGGCCTTCCAGGGCCCTAGCCAGGGTGGGGAGGGGAGGAGCTGCCCTTAGAGTGACTGGGGGAGGGGAGCCCCCACCCCGCCCGGACGGCGGAGACATTCAGTCTTCGCTAAACCCAAGGGGCCTCCTTCTCTCGCTGCGACTGGAAGCCTCCGCCCCGCCCTGCTCAGCCCAGCCCCCCTCTCTGGGGTCAGAGCCCGGGCAGGGGCGGGGAGGGGGTGTGAGTTACAGGATTTGGGGGGATGGGGTTTCTCTACCGCAGCTTCGCAAACTCTTGCGGGCTGTTCTGAGGGGCCCAGACCCTGTTCTTCCAGGAGGGAGAACAGAGCAAACGGCCTCCCCTCTCGGGTTGCCGGGCTAGGAGAGGGGCGCAGCTGCCTCGGGTCCCTCGGCCTCGCGCCCGCGGTCTGGCCAGCGTGGACTCCGTGAGGCTCCATGCCCTCCCCCGACCCGCGCGCGGGTCTGCACCTCCCCAGCCCCAAGTCCAAGAAGACCAGAGGCACTTACTGTTCTGCATGCTGGCGCAGGCTGGGGGCCGCGGTATCCCACGGGGCTCGAATATGGGGCTCTGTTAGCAAGAATATAGGCATTAATCATGGGCCAGCACCAGGTAGCCCTACCTCCCTACAGAGGATGTCCTGGAGCCAGGACAGGAGAAAGCCCCCTCTTTAAGGAAATGATCCACTCAGTCGGTTGCATCGAGGGAAGAGTCATCCAGCTCTGCCCTCCAGTGCATGCAAAATCTACCCTTTGGGCTACAAATACTCCAATATTCCCAATCTGTTCCCCCCAAATCTCTTAGTAGTTAACCCTTTAATCAGGAGAATCGATGACCTGATTTTGAATTTGTTCTTCCATCTGAACAACAATGAGCAAGCATTCTGACTCTTTCAGGTTCTGGAACCCAAAGCAGCCAACGTAGAACTTGCCTGAAATCTGGGATGTCTGTCCACTCTCACAATAAAAGGTCTCACACATCTGCACACCCCTAGTTAAAGTCTTCACCCTAAGACAAACCAGAGGGAGAGAAAGGTATGTCAAACTGTGGCTCAAAAGCATAGGCCCATGGGCTCTCTGATCCACACTCGCAGAAAGAAAAAAAAAAAAACGCATCTAGGTCTCAAACTGCCATAAAACCCTAAATCCCAGACTTACACCCATATTTCCAGCAGCCTATCCTGCAGAAGTCCCCACGGTTTGCTAGTGGCTGCCCTGGCCTGGCTTGGGAGATATGGAGAAAGGATCTGACAAGTTGGGGCCCCATTTTGCAAAAATATCAAAAACCAGGGAAAGGAAGAAGGGAGAACAAGAGAAACAGCTGGGTTAGGAGTAGAGGCCAAGAGCTGGGGGGTAGGGTGGGGGGGGAGGGGGAGAGGACTTATACCTGAAGTTTAGATGTGAGGCAAAGGGGACCTTGGAACTTCAGGGTGCCTGAGGGTGCAGGCTGGGGCCTACTGGGAGGGCTTCGGAGCCATTACTCCTTCCTTCAAGAATTTCACCACCCCAGTTGCCCCAAGGCCCCCAGAACCCAACTCTTTGGTTACCCCTTTATCCTTCACTCTCTCCCTCAAAGCTTCCCAGTCAGACCCCCTCTCTACTCACTTCTCAGCCTTTCTGGGACTTTGAAAGTGGCAAGCCTAACTTTTTCCCCCCAAACCTCACTTATTGTGATTAACTTATCTTTTGGTGTTTAGATCTTCCCCCCTTTTACTGTACTGTGGCACACGCTGTCTACCTCGCCTCACTGCTTTAAAAAGTATGAACAGGAGGGGGTGAGCGCGGTCGACAAAGCCTACAGAGAGTGAACAATGGCTTCTATTCTCCAGCCCTCCCCAAACCCAAAGAGCAAAACCGAGTCTCCCTAACCAGCAACACAGCTTCCAACCAAAGGTACCAACAACCCACCAACTCACAAAGGGAGCAGAGGGACACTTCTTGCTTTGTAATTCCTGACCCAGTGCTGTCCCCCAAGGTTACGACCTCCTCCATCACCTCCCTCCCTGCCTTCCCTTAAGAAGAAGGTTCTGGGGGTGGGGTTGGAATAGAAAAGTAATTTCTTGTTATAAATATCTGGAGGTAATTGTGTTACTGGTGTGAGTTGTTAGGGGCTGTAAAAAGATACAACGGCACCGTGGGGAGCTCAATTGGGAAGAGAGAGTTACAATAAAGAACCCATTCAAAAGGTTTGCCAAAAAAAAAAAGTAAAATCATTAAATAGTCACAGCATCATTTTCCCTGTTTAAAGACAAAACTAAAAGTTTTATTCTTGTTTTGCCTATTATGATTATTAATTTTGCCTGCCTGCAAGCAAAGAATCCCAAGAAACACATTTTTTTCTCTTAAAGGCCATTCATGGTCTAATTTATTAACTACCTGGGAGGCAGCTTAAATCCATAAAAATAAACTTAAAACTTAGACTTTCCCCCACCTTCCCAAAGCAGCTTGGTAAATATTGGAGAAGGCAGAGGGCTAACTAGTTAGCCCTAGCTGGGTTGGCTCCCAAAGCCTTCCTCCTGTTTCTCAGTCCCCAAGACCAAGTCAAGCCAAGGACAGGCAGAAAACCCAACTTTGCACAGAATGCCCAACCCCCCTCCCCAAAGTGGGATTCTGAAACTGCACATAGTAGCTGGTGGGGAGAGGTGCACTGGAATTCCCCCAGAAGGGTAAAACTTCCTAAAGCCATACTGTAACCCACACCGTACTCAACCACAACCGAATGCCCCCAGCCCAGCCGGTACATTCTCAGAGCCATTTTTTAAAAATCACTAGCTGATTCCAGAGAGGCCTAGCCGATTAATTTTCCAAGCAGCTGGGAAGGTGGAAGCATTTCAAATCCCGGTTCTGCTCCTTTCCCACACCCCTCTCAACTAAGAAGCTATCTCATTACTTAAGTAATCGTTAACACTTAGTGCAAAAGCAACCGGGGAAGCAGGGCGTTCGACACCCGGAAGCAGTGCCTGCGGAGAGACTAGACTCCCTCTACCTCAGCCGCAGCCAAAGCCCCCCCAGCTCAGCCCAGGGCTTCCTATGGCCCCAGCTGGGTCAGAGACCCACTCGGAAAGGAAGGAGTCTCCAAACACCTCAGAGTCGCCCTGCCTTGGTCCACTAGGCCACTGAGCCACTGCCTCCCTACCCCTGACCCAACCTCAGCTTTTAATGCTGTTGTTGTTTTAATTACTTAATGCTCAAAATTCATCTCCAAACTTCTTAGCTAGGGTGAAGGGGAGAGGAGAGCTCACTTTCGCCCACCGCCCCCCTGACCCCCAGCCAAAGAGTAATTACCAATTAAGATGACAAAGTTTTACTCTCTAGGGCCAAATAACGACTAATCAAATTGCCTTCAGACATTTGCAAAGGTCACCGGCTATAAAAAATGTAATGTCAGCAGCAACAACTATTATTTCTCCTCCGTAAACTCGCCAGGCTTTCAAGCTCTTTGCTTTTCATCTCATTTTCTGCTCCCACTCCCCTCTTCAAACCTTCCCAAGTTCGAGTTAAACGTCCAATATGGCTTAGGGAGCTTCGGATCATATGTGAAAAAAGAAACCACCGTTCACTTTGTTTTTAAACTTTCTAGAAATCACTCATGACTGGAGGGCCGGGTTTTAGCACTCAAAAAAGAAAGCATTTCCACTTGAAATTCAACTCCATTTCCCCCCAATTACACTTGCTAAAATTCAGGGCTATTATGGTGCAGGGAGACTGAGAAAATCTGCACAAGGAAAGAGGCAACAACTTTATGAACTTTGAAAAGACACTTTTCCTCCTGAGGTCTTAGAATCGAAAAGCTCTCAAATTACTCAGACTAATTAGCTGGGAGAGGACGTGATCAGACGAAGGGGAAAGCCAATGCTTTCATATTGATTTTTCTTAAAGGCCTCGCAAAGGAAAAATTTCAGGAGCTTTGAATTAAAAAAAAAAATCCACCTTTCCACCTCGAAACTTGTTGAAATGGCAACACCCGGTGCAGCTTTGTCAGAGGAAGACAAGGAAAAATACCCACCGAGCGCTGGGGGCCGGAGGACAGGGAGGACCCCAGCTTTCGCAGGGCGAGGGCGAAGGTTGGGGGAAGCCTGGGGAGCAGAGAGTTTTCAAGTTCCGAGCTCTGCGCTCAAGTTGGGGGCCAGAGCCTGGGGTCCTGATGGAAGCTGACAATCCTCCCGCTCGGCTCGGAGCTCCCTCGGAGCGCGCGTTCGACCGCCTCGGCCTGGCAGCTTCCTTCCCGGCTCCCGCTCTCTCGCTCTTTCTCTCCGCATCCGGCGTGGGGTTGCCGTGCCGACTGACTGCTCGGGCTGGCGGCGGGCGCGGTGGCCCTGGGCGCTCGAGCGCCCGCGGATTCCTCGGTGCCCGGGAGAGCGCCGCACAAAGCCGGAAGGCGGGCGGCGGCGCGGCGAGCCGGCTCCTTCGGCGCTCCCTCGGCGCGCGGCCCTCGGCGCGATCGCTGGGCCCGCGGCTGGACAAAGCGGCCGGCGGCGGCCAGTCTCTGCAGTCGTTCCCAGGCCTGCGGCACCGCAAAGAGGGTTGAGCCGGCCGGCCGCCGCGAGCCCTGCGCCGCTCCCGCTCGCCGGCTGTCGCCCTCCGACGCGGGCTTTCGCTGGAAGTAGAAAGTTTGGGCTCCTGCGTGGAAACTTCTCCAGTCCAACTCTCCCGGCGTAGCAGTGGGGGAGGGGACCGGCGAGAGGGAGGAAGGAAGGGGGGGGAGGAAGGGGGAGACCTGCCTGAATATTGCAATAAAAATGAAGCGAGAAGAAAGAAGCGGACTCACCTTTCTGAGGCATCCTCTCTCGTCAAAGCTCCTGTCAAGAGTTTTGTTTGGTTGGGTTTTGTTTGTTTGTTTGTTTTCTCTTGTTGCTTAAAGACCACAACGGTTTGAAATGACGGTATTTTAAAGGAGTTGCTGGCGAGAGTTTACTCCAAGGACGCTGCTGGTTTGGTATGTGAGAGCAATTCTCAGATCCCTGGGAAGGAGACAGAGATTGACAATAAAATGGGCTGTCAGCGGCTGGAGAGTGAGAGATAAAGAGTGTGGGTGAGGGAAGTGGCTGCAGCCAGCACACCTATGCTGATTGGTGATGGCTCAAGTGTGTTAATGTGTGTGTGCCGGCGCCCGGCCTCGCATCCACCGCTCCTCACTGGCCCATTAGCGAAGCCTGACCTCTGTCATCATCCTCCAGCAAAACACTTCCTCCTGCGCCTGAACCAGAGCGGGAAATGAGGCCGAGCCACGGTTCGCTTTTCAAACCCACTAATCACTCCGCAACATGCAAATGTACGGATCGCTCCCACACAAAATATTGCTTTATGCAAAGCAGCGCCGGGGCCTCGCGCCAGCCGATTGGATGCTCCCTCTCCCCGCCTGGTGCAATTGGTCCGTTTGTTTGAATATGAATACACTTGTTTTCGGCCCCGCCGGTGTGTCCGGGCTGCTCTCCCCGGCGCTGGGCCCCCGCGCCTGGGCTCTGGGGCTGGCGCTCCAGACATCTCTAGGCTCGGAGCGCTCCGGGAATCAGCGCGGGCCGCACTGTGGCCGCGAACTTGAGGGGTCGAGTGAAGGCCGCTGAGCTGGGGGGCGCGTCCCCCACACCATTAAGCTGGGCGCGGGACTCTCAGCTCATGGATGGAGCAAGTTTCTGTAGTTCTGCGCGTCCCTTTTTTGCCAACTCCAGCGCAGCTTGGCCTGCTGCCCCGCCTCCGCCCGCCCTCCTCTCCCGCCCCTACCCCTACCCCTACACCTACCCCATCTCCGCCTGGGCGCTGGGACGCGGAACACAGCAGTGGCCGCGCCCTAGCCCACCTGGCCGCCGAGAAGTAGAAGAGAAAAGGGGCATGAGCGTCACTGGGTCCTGGCAGACACACTCCCGCGGAGGCCGAGGCGAAGCTTAGGCCGAGAGGAGGCCGCCCGTTTGGGAACTTGGCGAGGCCGGGCGGCCTTCCCAGTCCAGGCCTCCCGGGCCTGCCCATTCCCCCACCCTCTCTCCCCCGGCCCTTTCTTCTGTTCTTTCTTCTTTCGGAAGGCGCGGTGCGCAGTGGAGCGGAGGCACAGCCGGGGCTGGAGAGGCCCGAGCAAACACGCCACTTACTTTGTGTACAGAGGGTTCTTGTGAAAAGCCTGAAGAGTCCTCACCAAACACTCACCAACTTCTCCCACGTGCCATTTGTTGACTAAGTGCGGCTGCTTTTCCAGGCGCCCGCCCGAGAGGAGGGGACGCGAGGGGGAGATAAGAAGGGAGGCGGGGGTGGAGGCCTGGAGTGGAGGGAGACTACCAATGCTGAGAGAGAGAGAGAGAGAGAGAGCGTTCGCCATTGATGTTGGTGTGTCAGCATGTATCCGTGTGTGCCACCCGTTATCTTGTGTGGTGTGAGTCTCTCCGCACCAAGATTCCCTGTCCTGGGTCTGCTCAGTCCACGGAGGTAACTCCCCTTCAGCTGTTGCCAGAAAACCGGGGAGGAAAGTAAGTAAATGGCTTTTCTCTTCTGACCACACACCAGAAGTCCATTTGTTGAATGCCGGACGATTAGGACACACCTCAGTACACTCCAAAGGCTCCCCTCGGTGCCCGCAGTTAAGGTGACGGGGAGGGAGCGGCTGCCTAGTCCTGCAAAATGCCGAGCTCTCTCGAAGCTTGCAGGCCGTGAGGCAAGGAAGGGGGAAGGTTTGGGATGGGGCACACACCCCTGGACCTGGCAAAGGAGAATGGGATTGGAAAAGCTGAAGCAGGGAGGCTGAGAGGAAGCCACCGCCGGGTATACCTGACTCCTCTTGACTTGTGAAAAGTGCTAAAAGTCAGAGCTCATCAGTAAAGTCTGTGCAACCTGAACTCACAGATGACCCGCGGCGCGGCGGCTGCCCCTGGGACCTGGGACCGTGAGGACGCTGCAGGCTGTGTTGGGCCGCTGCAGGGCCTAGTGTGGGTCTCATGCTCTCCTCCCCAACCCAGACCCACTAACGCTGCCGCCAAGGAGCCGGGCAGAGCTCCGGGGTGAGCGGAGGCCTCCCCAGTCCGGGTCAGGTTTGCGGTAGCACAACCCGATTACCATCTCGGCCTGAGGAAGGCCCTTTCCGCGGTCCAGGAGTACTCAGCGCCGGGAGAAAAACCCAGACTAAAGAGGCTAAGGAGGTGGCGCCTCCTGAGCGAGACTTCGTAGGACCGCGACTTTCAGTGAGGCAGCGGGCCCATCCCAGACCAGCGAGAGCCTGCATCCTTTTTCTCTCCCCTTTTACTTCTCAACAATCATTAAAGAAGCTCGAACTCAAAATGTCCGAACTGGAGGCGAATATCATTTTTACAACCTCTCAATTAGCGACCGAGTGGATTAGCACCTTCTTAAGCTTTGCCTCGGAGAGAAGCAGCCGTAATCTTGTTGCTATTTCCCCCCAGGGCCCTGGCTCTTTGAATCAGCTCCTTCTCCCACCCCACCCCACCCCCAATCCCACCTCACCTCGGAGAAAAGTTTTAACAACAAAAAATCGTAAGAGGCGAGGAGCGGGAGTGAATGCCACTGACGTCACTGAGTGAAGGTGGGAGCTCAGAAAAGGACTCTTGGAAACCCCTCTGCACAAACAAGAAACAAAAAGGACTTGGCAGCTTCCAATGTGTCAATATTTGGAGGGGGGGGATCTCAGCCCGGAGGGAGGCAGAGTTTTCAAAGTTTAAGGAGAGCCGGCTGGAGAGGAAGATTTCCTGTTCTCTCTGGGCTAGTCTCAAGGAGGATGGGGGTGCCGTTCCACCTCGTGGGTCGCCTCGCGCCCTCTGCCAAGTACCTGTTCTGGGGGCGACGCGGCCGATTGGGAGACTGGGACGGAGATGCAGCGCGCGAGGGCCAGAGGTGTGCGCAAATTTGAGACAGGTCGCCATTTTAATTGCGGCTTCCCACACCACCGAGGCCCACTTGCTGCCCTCCGGGAGGGGGAAGGAGGGGGGTCGCGCCTTTCGTTTTCTTTCTCGCCTTTTCCCGTCTCTCCCCAGGTTCCTACCCCCCGTCCCACCCCCCTCCTTGGCTCCCAAGGAGGACTTCTCTCCGGCCTGTTCCCTCAGGGGCTGCCCGGGTCATCCCACCCGGTAGGGGGAGGCTGTCTTTGCCTAAGGAGTCACGCTGGGGCATCGCCGCTCGCCCAAGAGTGCCCGGAGCCTCTGGCCAATACTGGTGCGTAAGTGTGAGGTCGGGCAGCATCTCACCCCCAGCGATCCCTGGCATTCGCCCGTGCCCGCTCTGCAGATTTCCCGCGCGAAGGCGGCCTCTGGCGAGGCAAAGATGTGCCCAGCTCTTGGGGGATGTACGTTCGGTTCCCGGCTTCGGAACCAAGAGTCTTCCACCCGGTGTTGTGACACCTCTGAACTGCAGCTTTACACCGCGAAGCAGAGGAGCGGTGCTGGTGTGCTGGGAATGGTGGAGACGAGCATTTCTTTCAAGGAGGAAAATCTCCGCAGACACCTGCGTCACTTTGCATAGCCTCAAACGGCTCTCTCTCCCCCAGGCCCTGGGAAGGTGGGTTCCCTGGATAGCGGAGCTGACGAAACGGGTCAGACGAGCACCAAAGGCAAAGGCGCCCACCCCTGTTGCCCAGTTCCAGGTGCCTCCTCCACTGGGGGCCTTTCTCGCTCTCTTTTCTCCAGCAATCTGCGGGTTCCCAGCTCACCCGGCAGCCTCGCCGAGCCCAGAGCTCAGGGAAGCCGAGGGGAGTCGGGAGCCGGCCAGGTGGCGCCTCCAGACTGTGGCCACGCTAGGCTGGGGAAAGACGCGGTGCCCTCGCCCTTCCTTGCCTCCTGCCAAATGTCAAGTGTGTCACGGCGCTCTCTGGGTTCGATTCTCTTCCATTCATGTTGGGCGGCAAGCGTCTCTTTCTCTTCCCTCTCCGCCCCCCCACAAAATACTTTAAAAAAAAAAATTGTCCAACTGTGTCTCCCAGCAAAGAGGTCCCTGCAGCCCAGCAGGTCGGACTCTCAAGCCTTTGCTTCCCGGACCCTACATGCTGTTGTCCAGATAGGGACCAGGTTTAAAACTCTTGTTTTGTAGGACACTTGCAAGTAACGGCACTCTCCGAGTTTTGCAAATATGATTCCGAGGAAAGTTTGCTTTCCATTTCATCACCCAGGACAGTTCTCCATCTCTCATTTCCCTGTAACCTCCGCTCTCAAGAGGCAAGAGTTCAGCTTCAAATGAAAAGCAAGCCAAGACCACCTCAGTCCCTTCTCCCTGGAGATCCCCTCTCTAAACAGTTGCCTGTTTTAAAGGCCAGGGACCGAGTCCTGCAATTTATCCTGGATTGGAGCAGGGAACACGCGGGCTGGGAACTGGGGGCTTTGCTGGGGGATTTGAGGCCAGGGAAGGAGGAGGGAGCAAATGTCATGGCTGGCTCATTCGAGCAGCCAGGGAACAGGAGCTAAGCATATCCTGACGGGCTTTTAAAATGACATTGATTGGGACAAGCTGTTCCCCACCCCAGTAAGAGTTAATCTGCCTGTTAATCAAGGCACTAAGGGGCTCAATGCGAATTTTATTAGCGATTGGAGAACAGAGGCAGCAGCGAAGGATCAAAAGCCGGGATCCCAGATATTTGTCAGCCCGGTCACCAAAAAAAAAAAAAAAAAGTATTATCAATTAGAAAACAGTTCGATGCTTTTCATCACTTCCTAACTCAGTCTCACAGATGGTGACTTACAAACCTGACTAGCGGGGAAAACCGAAGCCCGGGAGCAGCCAGCGGCGAGAGGCAGGGGAGGAGCTGCGGATTGGCTCTGCCGAGTTCGGCCCGCGTGAGTTTAGGAATCCTCAGCCTGGGGCCCTGAAGCCTCAGAGTCATTCCTCTCGAGAGCAGAGAGAATGATAAATAAATATCACTACCGATATCGACATCCATCCCTCCGGGTCAACTCCCCACTGCTCTGGCCGGGCTCCTGAGCCGGGTGGCGTCTGGCCCCTGCGCGCGGCAGCGGGGCGTGCCGGAAAGTTTGCAGAGCTAGAGGGACTCTCCTTCCATCTCTCCCGCGCTGCCCCCTTCTGCCCCGGAGGGGCGTTAGGTTCCTTTCGGTTTTCCTTTCAAATTCTAAAATAAATAACAAACGTCCAGACCCTGGGGAAATTTGAATAGTAACTCATTCAATAATCCAAATTATATGAGAGGGCCTAAGAAAAAACAAACAAAAACAAAAAACAAGCCAACCGCATACGCCCTCTGATCAAGGAAAGCGTGGGATTGAGAAGGCGACAGAGGAGGTCACCGGCTCGCCCTGGGCGCGGGGCGAGGACTCTGGTCAGAGGTAATTATGTCACTGCGTTTTCTCGCCGTGACAGCCGAATAAACACAATCTCCAATAAACATCTCTAATGAGGGAGGAGGCCCGAGCATGGCTGGGTTTGATTTATGACTGGAGGAGAAGGTCCGCTTCCCACTGCGAAGCGGGCAACCTGCTCGCCGCCCAGCTCTGAAGAAAGGAACCCGCGAAGGAGAGGACCCACGCCCAGGTAAGGCGCGTGGTCGCGTGGCCACTTCTCTCCTTCCCCTGTTTCCCGGACAAGGTGGGTAGGGGGCGGCCACTGCTCGGAGTTAGGCGGTGGTCCTGAGCACCTGTCACAGGTGCCTGAGATACAGATGTCCTCCGAAGGTGCCCCCTGAAGGTTTAGAGAGGGGGCGCCAGGAGCACGAGTGGGAGTGTGGGGCGAGCCCGGGCCTGACCGAGAGGTCTCCCCAACCTCTCAGGCGGGTGCTCCCGTGCCCTGCGTAAGCCTTCCTGGCATCTCCGGCTGCTTGGGGCTGGACTCCCGGAACTTTCGCCCAGTGGAACCACGAGGTAGTTGGGGGTCGTCTCTTCCCTGACCCACTTTGGAGAAACTTCTGGCGCCCCGATTGGGTCGTCCCGGGGGCATGAGAGTAGCTGGGCGCTGCTCTCCCCGGCACTCAGAGGCCCGACTACCCTGGCGCCCACAAGCTTCACACGGAGGCAGCGAGCGCAGCGCCCGCGGTAACACGAGCCCGCGTTCTAGTTCAGTGAGAATCGTTAATTATTAGGTCTTCCGAAGTGAAGCTCAAATCACACGCTGGGTGCTTTACGCGCTGCCCAGCTCTGCGGGCAGCATTCTTTCGTCCTCTCCTTTCTGAGAAACGAACTCCTATCGCTAAGACTGTTTCAGTGCAACCATCTACACTTTGCAACCGCGGGAAACTTTTGCTGCACTTCGCCCGACCTGCGGCGGGGCGTTTCTACGCGCTCCAGGCTCGGGTGGGGACCTCTGCATGCGTGAATGTCGCGAACTGCTATTCGGGGGAGTTCCTGGAGCAAATTGCCTCCCCCCCCGCCCCAGCATTTCTCACGATCGCAATAAGCTTCTGCAGACAGTAGCAGCAGATCCCTGTCTCTCTTCCCCATTTCCCGCTCACCTCCCCCAGCTCAGCACCCACTGGAAGTCCACTCAGGAGACTGGAACATTTTGCCACTTTTGCAGAAAAGCACGCCCGGCAAAGACAAGACAACCCCCCCCCCGCTCCCCAATCTTATCCTGCCCTCAGTAACTCCCCTCCATCTTTGTCTCCTTTTAAAAGCAAGGCGCCGGTTCCCACACTTCTCACCGCCGCTCGGCAGGAGAAGTGGCAGATCTGACAGCCGCGTTCTACGCGAGGACCTGCCCCAGAGTTTAAATGTCAATGATAAGAAAAGAGGGTGCTCAGGCAGGCGCTAACTTTCCTTAATATCCATGCCAGGGAGATCCCCATTGGCTGCCCGACCCGCGTGACGTCATGGCGGCCAGAGTTGGGCTCAGCTCCGTTCAGACTAGAGCTCTTGCCGGGCGGGAGCCTCCCTCCCCATCCCGAGTCCTGCCCGCTCCGTGCCCTGCCACGGCCTTCCTGGGCCCAGCCCTTGGCTGCCCACGGGCAACCTGTCCTGACCCGCCCCGCCCTCCTTTAGGCCGTTGAGTCAACCCCAAGGAAACTAGTCCTCCTGAGCTCGCTCTTCTTTCCCGCCTGGCGCGCGAGTCCCTTTCCCCAGGCTGGGCAGCTACCTTTCCGGGTGCCCACCTGATCCCCTCTTCAGATCCTCCGAGGAAGTCACTTCATCAGAGAGACCGGAGGTGGCGCTGGGTTGAGAGGGAGACTTGGCAAGAATCGTTCTCAGGAGGAGTTCGAGGAGCGATGGGTACCCCAATCTGGCCATCGCGCCTACATGTCACCAGCTGGGTATAGACGGGGTCTCGGGAAGAGGACGGACAATCCCTTCCCTCAGGCTAAGCCAAAGTCCTCGCCAGGCCCGCTGGGTTCTCAGGAGGAGAGCCAGGAACGGAGCCTGCCCGAGATCCCCTCACCCTCTTGGGTTCCAGTCACGTAGAAAATGTAGGTGATTTTATTAATCTTTGACTTGGGGGTTAACTGTTGCCTTTGTGGCCTAGAGGAGTAAAATAGGAAAGTCCCAGATTATGAAGTCAAGATTCCCCTTCTCAGAGCCGAGGAAACAACAGAAGTTGAGGCGGGGTTGGCAGAATACCGACCTGGTGGTCTGTGCTTGTTTTCCCTTCACCCGCTGTGGAATGGGAGACGGCTTAGTCGAGCTGGGCCTGACTATCTTGTGACGCGGACTTAGACCCTCATTGTCATTCTCGTGTCTCCCTCCCTCCTCCCAAACAGGGGAGGGGGTTTCTCAGTGTCCAATCCCTTCCTTCTCTGCTTCCTTCCGGGTCTCGAACTTGGAAGTGACAGAGGTCCGGCCCGGAGGGTCAGTGGGCGCTTGAGGAGGTGGCAGCAGGGGAAGTGGTGGGGCTTGGATTCACCTTTAGGCAGCTGGTGGGACGCCTAGCCCTGGTAGACCCGGGCGTGTGTGTGTTGAGGCTAGAAGGGGGACGCCTAGGCCGGAGGATGACCCCAGGGCCAGTTCCTGCGCACCTTGCTTGGGTGCGGGCGACAAAGGGAGAGCGGAGCACAGATGGTGCCGAGGCGTGAGAGGTCGAGCGGTTCCCGCTCCCGCCCCCGGCACATCTGGATAGGTGTGTGACTTCGCAACCGGCCGGGAGGCGGCTCCAGGCAGCCCGCCTGAAGCCTCCTCTAGATCTGGCCCCCTCTCCGGATTTGATTTCTTCTTCTTTTTTTCTTGCTCAACCCGTCGAGGGAAGGGTGGCAATGGAAAAGGGAAATGGGAGCTTGTGGCGGAGAGGTCTAAGCGTGGTGTTTTACTTATTTACCAACGTTTCCCACACTTCCTCGCCATCCCAACCCCCCGTCCATCCCCCCATCGGCCACTCTAATCTGGGCCAGAACCCAACTGTGGGCCGGTCTCCCAAGCCCGCCTGGGCCTGGGAGTGGCGCTCAGGGAGGAGTTTGCTTCGGTTTCTCCGCTGCCCTCGGCCACCTCCCGTGACCTAGTTTCTAGGCAAGCTCCTAGCTCACCTCCAGGATCTGGTCCAGACCCCGGCCCCAGATGTCCTGAGGTCTCCCCCGCCCCATGGTCTGCCTTGGAGTTTGGGCTGCTGCGGGTAGGCCCCGGGCCTGAGAAGGCCTTCGGACCTCCCTAGTTTCTGTCAGCGGCTCGCTCCCCACCGGCCCCCTCTGTGCCGACCGGAGGCCGCCTGGAAGGCTGCTCCGGGCTTGTTTGGAGTCCGGGCCATTAAGTGTGCGCGGATCCCTGCAACCCAGCAGGGTGCTCGAGAGCGACGCTGGAAACGCCAAGGCCTCCGCCTTCTTATCTGCCTGTCAATAAAGGGCGCGCTCCGGCCGCGCAGGAGCACGGGGCGGTGGAGGCGAGGCCGGACTCGGTCCTTCCGCGCTCCCGGCCAACGCACAAGCCGCTCTCCATTTGCCCCGGGCACAGACGGCAGGGCGGGAGGAGGCTGGCGCTGAGATAGCCACCGGGGAGGATGCAAGTTGAGCCGCTGCCGCAGCTCGGTACCCCGGCTGGCTTGTGACCCGGGAGCCCTCTGGAGATCCTCCCAGAACCCGGGAGCCGGGGCTCCCCTTCAAGCCCGTCACCGGCCTTGTGGGCAGCTCGTCCGGGCGCAGCTCCTCGTGGTGCCCAGTCCGCGAGGCCCGGCCTTGCCCAACCTAGGCAGAGGCGGACTCTGTAGGCCGCACCGGCCGGCAGCGCCGGCAGCAGGGCACCGCGGGCGGCCTGGGGGCGTCATTGATGACTTGCAGTCCGGGGATGCGGAGTGAGACCTGAGGCGGGCTGCACGTGAGGTGCAAATGGCCAGAAACGGAAAAGGAACCCCTTTCCTTCCAGGCTTCCCCCCAGCTCAGGCTAGCCCAGACTGAAATTCTGGGCAGTCTCAGGCTCTGATTCTCCACGGCAGCAGCGAGCGAGCTTTGCAGCCGCCGGGTCCGCGGGGGGTGCGGTGGGGGGAAGTTCCCTGGTCACCCCTGGCCTGTGACTGCGGGGAAGCCCAGAGCTTCCCTTCCAGCCAAGGCGGGGAGGAGGATGGGGTTAAGGGGCCTGAGATAACGGGTAGGAGTGGAGGAAGGGAGAGAGAGGAACGATTACAGAGCGAGGCTTGCTTGGAAGGAGACTGGGGGAGAAGATAGAGAGCCCGTTCTTGGCTTGAACGGTAGCTGAGATCTGTTTTTCTTGCCCAAGGTACGTTTCTCTCTCCCACCCCCCTTAACTACTTTATGCAAATGAAGAGGCTTCCAGATTGGCAGAGGCCCTCCCGCCGGACCTGTGATACAGGGTGTGTGGGAATTGATTGTCTTTTCACTGAGAATGGGCACTGAGTCTCCTAAACAATTGAAGAGTAGAAATGGATTTTTCCACTTTAGTATTTTAATTTCATTTTACTATGTCTGGACGATAATGCATCCTGTTAACTTCTGTTTTTACTTATTATTCCTGGGTGGGTGCTAGTTCATAAAGAGGTTTACTAAAGCTTTTCTGTATGACAATTAATAGAGGGAGAAGGAAAAACCTGACTAATCGAGGAAAAATACTGTGTATAGTGTGTGTCATTTCAAATAGCTGTACAAGCCAGGAGTCCACATATTATCTCAGAAATTAAATTTACTGGGTAGTGCATGTGGCTCTTGCTTCCCTCCCTTCCACTTCCTCCCCTTTAAATGCAAAGCTTTTTAAACAAGATTTTCATTGTAAATAAAACCTGGAGGAATGTTTGTGGATCTGAGTGTCAAAAAGGGAAATAGTTAGCATAGATGATATTTGCTCTCTCTTTACCCAGCTCTAAAAGACTGCATAAAGGCACAGTTATGTGCAATACTGTGGTTTCTCTGCTATTCAATTATTTTCCTGCTCTTATTCAAAGAAATACTTAGTTTCTTCTCTCTTCCGTCAGTTCTACCCCACCATAATGTTTTCTTGGACATTTGAGAAAAATCTCCCGATCCTTCCAGTTTGCTTTCCCACTAAGAAAATCTCTATTACAACCAATTCAAGAAAACTCTGCTTTTCTTTTCCTTTTAAATATTTTTATGTTAAGTCAGTCTGTGGCACCATGTTTGATTTCTTTCTCTCCCTTGTCCGGGTGGAGACTGAGACATTAGCTGAATTCCCTGGGGGTGATTGGATGCAATTCGCTGAAAGTAGACAGGCACGTCCTGGATGTTAGAAATTCACTTTTTCTCAACGTGACAAGGCTGCCTTCGATCTACAATTGTATTTGAATGGGCAATGAGCGGAAAGATCTCTCATCATTAAGCCTGCTTCTACTTTAGCAAAATAACGAGAGCCTTCATTTGCACACAAATGCTCATAAAACTCAGATTCCCTGCAACTCTTTAATAAAAAGGGATGGCTGTGTAATTTAAACTGGAGGTGAGAATCCAGAGAGAGTGAGAGAGAGAGATGGGGGTTTCAAAGGCATCCCCTCCCTTCCCCCAAAAGGTCCATGTGATCGAGTTGACTTTTTTTTTTAACTTTAAATCTTAAATAAGATGTGAGTTGTAACAAGAGGATTGGCACTTACTCCGTGACCCTTATAATTGGATTAAATATAGACTGAGACATACAAAAACACACTAAGATTGACACCTGCCAACTGGACTTCCTTATGATTGATTGTGATGCTTCGTGCTGGCAACAATAATGAAATAAATTGTACGGATAAAACAGCACATTTGTCATTTCCGTGCCATGAGTGAGGAAGTCAACGAGTTAGGCAAGCTGTTAGCTGACAGGCGTGAGCGGGAGGCAAGCTAAAGAGATAAATAAGGATTCCAGGCATTGACAGGACAAATTATAACTTGTCACAACCTTTTTAAATTCAGAAGTTTTCAATTAACATATATATTGCTGTTACATGTAAGATAAGGGGGTGCCGACGTAAACACGCGTGATGCTCAGGGACACCCCCCCCCCAGCGCCAAGGGCTTGGGCGTCCAGGTCTCTCCAACTGTGATCGCAAGTGAGCCCTGGAGGGCACCCTCGGGCCTCGGTGCCCAGCCTGTCCGAGGGCACCGCCAGGCTTTTTAAGGTGGCTGAAGCTGTGTTAGGCTGAGGGGTGGCTTCTTCTTTTGCTCGGACCCGCAAATTGTGACTCCAGTACCTTTTCTTCACTGCAGTAGAGCACCCGGTCCAGGGGAGAGCCCAGGCAAGGCCTGCGCCTAGGTCTGGCAGGAAGAGCCCCACTCTCTGCCTTACTTAGTTGCCATGTAGAAAGTATGAGACAGAGGGCAGAGATGCCTTCCTCCCTTTAGCACTCCATGGCCTTGCCTTCAGGAGAGTATCTGAGCTCCTGGTCTTGAGGTATCAGCAATGGCCAAGTCTTGGGGCCAGGTCTAGGCCCCTGAACCCTGGTGTGGCCTGAGGCTGCTCCTGTGCTCTAGACTCTTGCTCTAATTGTCCAGTCCAGAGTCACCCGGGTGGAGGCCACAAACCCAGCTCTTTTAGTCCTATCCAGGATGAGGGGCTGATTTCCCCTATTCATCCCTCGGCTTTGGTACAGTTTCAGGAGCTCCTTGTTGGCCCATGGATGGGGGAGGAGCCTGGGGGCAGGACCCTGGGGGGCCTGAGGCCATTCAAGAAGTGTTAGTGAAGTTTAGGAGGAGTAAATCTCAGGTACCGGGCAGGGCACCCAGTTAGGGGTGGCCTTGGGATTTCTGATGGAATCTAGGGTCTGTGGTTGGAGACGAATGTGGGTAAAGTTTGAGGTGAGTTTGACAAGTGTGTAGGGGAATGTAAACTCCTTAATTGTCTCCACCCCAAAGGAGGCTGACTTCTTAGTTTTAAAGATTAGTCCCACCTAAGCTAGAATCTGGACTTTAGGTGTCTATCGGTATTCCCGGTATTCTCTGCACCTATGTCCCGGCCCCATGCCAAACTCCAGCTGGAACTTTGGAATGTTAGCGGCAGGAAGTGAGCATCTTCAGAGGCAGAAGTGGGGCCTGGGCGGGAGACTAGGCTACAGAACAGGGCCTCATCCTTGCCCAGACCAGGAGCTCGAGGCCACCGGAAGCGGGTCAGGTCCAGTTCCAGGAGGGCCGGAGAGGCCCGGTCCGGGAGGGCGCCGAGCTTCTACCCAAGGCCGTGGTCCGCCTCCACTTCCTGCGCTCCGCTCCAGCCAGAGTCTCGCAGCGTGGTGCCCGGAGCCCTCGCCCTTGTTCTGGTCCTCGTGGCGAAGAGCCCAGCCTTGCTGTCGAGGCCACTACCTGTCACCACAAACACTTTAGGAAAAAGCGCGTCCAACCCAAGCTCCAGCGTCCTAACCTCCGGCGCCCGCCACCGAGTGAAACACCACGAAGCCCTGAATCTTTCCAAAGAAGGAGACCGAGAAGAAGGGGAGGGAGGAAAAGGAAGGCAAAAAACAAGTTACACGGAATTAGCTGGAAGCCGCCTCATTCCCCAGCGACTGCAGCCATTAACATTATAATCTCAAACGCCATTTTTTATGTAACACTATTGTTAGTAAATCAACTCCTCGGGTCCTCTGAGACGCTGACCCCTGGCAATTCAGTGAAAGTGTAATTATCTCTCCGAATCTTGGACAGATTTAAGAGATTACATTTCAACTAAATCTATATCAATGCTAATTCCCTCTCTTCCCCCCAGCCTGCAGGTGCTAGGCACGGGAAATGGCGTCAGGCCCCAGCAGAACCGCTTCACAAAGAGGAGAAGGCTTGCTGCGTACAACGCCAAAAGAAATGAAGGCACACATAAAATTACACCTTTTTTTTTTTTTTTTTTTTTTTT
>NW_020173929.1:566228-756507 GCF_003031525.2 Neophocaena asiaeorientalis asiaeorientalis
TTTTTTTTTTTTGCTACAAAACCTGGTTCTTATATAGCAAAGTTAAACAAAGCAGCTATGCTAAATTAGCGTTACATAAAGGCGAGTTTAATGCTCGGTTACAGTCAACTGGTGTATCTCTGATGGCTAATTGTCTATCAAAATTAAAGAGAAAAGAACAAATGATTCGTTATAAGAAGGTGTTAAAAGCTTCAACAAAAGGACATTTCACAAATATAATATCGGCAGCTCAGGGATTGCCCGCGGCGTTGTTCAGGCCCCAGCCCTGCGCAGCTATGAAAAGTGGGGTGCGGAGTGCTATTTGCCTGGTAAGAGCTCATTTCCTCCCAAATGAGTATAATAAAAACCCGAGAGGCGATATTAGTGTAAAGATCGGGATTAGTCCTAATGGGCGCGATGGACGTGGGCTTCAAAGGCGACCCCTACTCTCTATTCCCGGACTGGGGGCGGAGGGCGCTTTGCCATCCCCCGAGGACACCACATCCAACTCGCCAGTGCCTCACGTTCAGGGACAAGAGAGAGCGAGGACGCGCTCGGGGTAGTTTCAACAAAGGAGAGTAGGCTTCGCGGGTCCTGCCTCTTCCCTGCCTTCTCCGGGTTGTTAGAAGACGGTACCGGGCTCATTCGGGGATCTCCGAGGCGCGGGCACGTGCCTTTCTGATGCACAGTGCGGGCCTCCGGGGGCGCAGGCTGCTGCAGCCATCCCACCCTTCTAGGCTGGGGAGGACACAGAATATACTACGGTGGCTCCCTTCCCCAAAGCAACACCAGGTCTAGAGCTCCAGGCATATTTGTTGTTCAAAGTTAATTAAACCTGAAAGCAACCAAAATGCACGCGCCAGGCTCACTGAGGCCAATTCCGGACTGCGCCGTAGCCGGCCCGCAGCGCCGGAGAAGCGGCGAGGGCCGCCCGGGCTCGCTCACTCCTCCGGAGTCTCTGTAAGAGAATCTGAGGTTGGGGAATAAAAGCCGAAACCAAATCAGGCAGCAAGAGCAACAAACCGTCTGGAAAATGGACCCACAGAGCCGCAAGAATCTACTTTTTTTTTTAAACCGTTGACAACTTGTGTCCTAAAGAAAGTGTACTGAAGATAATTGAAATGATTACAATTCATTGCTGCCTGACTTTGAATATAAACAGTCACATAACGACATCCCCGCTGTACAACAACAATTTAATTTCCATTATCCGACCTCAGGATCCTAGCGCCAGCCGCCGGGGCAACGCGGCTCTAAATTCAGAAATCTTGGCTGCTGCCTGCATCATTCATTTCGGGGACGTGAGGGTGGGATAGGGGTGGAGAATGGGTTTGTTCTCTCCTCCCCCCGAATCTTGTTCTGAAAATCCCAGGGACCGGTGGACACTGAGAAGCCGACAGCTGAGACAATCGCCGTCAAGGGCCCACCTTTGCCCGAAGGGGCTGCGGGCGATGGCAGGGTTTGTTGTCCCCAGGAGTTCTAGGACCCGCACGGGACAGGGCCCCCAATTCTCACCCTAAACCCACCGGATCTAGGGAGGGCCTAAACTGGGACCCTCTCTCCAGGCTTCCCTCTCGGGGGCTGCCGCCTTTTCCTCTTCCTTTCCCCTTCTTTCCAGCCCTCGTGTCCTTTCCTTCTTTCAGCTTCTAAGTTCCCAGGCTCGCGCGTGGAGCCGGGCGGGGTCGGCTCCAGGGGCTCCCTCGCAGATTTGGAAGTTGCTTCGGCCTTGAACTTGCCACAGCTTCCCCCGCAGCCACCCACACTTCACGACCCCAGGGAAAGAGCGAAGGAAGGCAGGGTCTCTTTGCACCACAGGGACGCTGGCTCTCACCTTGGGGCGCGGCCTTCGCCGAGCCTCTGGGCTAGAGCCGGGGAGAGGGGGTGGGCTCCGGGCCGAGGCCTACGCAGTGCGCAAGCGTCGCTCGGGCCCGCCACCCCCTCCCCAGGCGCAGGGTCCTGGGGACACATTCTACTCCCCTCTCCGCGAAACTACCGCCTCTAAAAAAAAAGACCATCTGGTAATTGTCTTTCTTTAGATCTTCCCTTAATTATGCTTTTAATTAAAGATGGTTCAAGGCACCGGACCACATGAAGGGCAGTAATTACAAATTACATTACAAACCCGACAGATGTAGCGGGATCTGCTGGGAGAAAGGTACCGGAATAAAAATTTGACTAAACTTTGGGATAAATTAATCGGCGGCTTGGAGAACAGAAGCACAGTTCTGATTATGTAGGCTCCAGCCAGGATTTAAGTTTTGTGTCATGATTGTTTTCATATTTCTTTGACGTCTATTGATTTGGAGGCAGCTGCAAGCTTTTGTCACAGGAGAGAAGAGCAGTCACAATATATTAGCTTGATGGCATAACTCGAACTGGAGAGGCGAGGGGAGCCGGAGTGACGGCGGCGCACGTGACCCCGCCCGGGGCTTCCTGGCCCAACCCTTACATTAACTTGTTCTAACAGGAATAATGGAGAATTACTACTAATGTTTGGTCAGAAGGTGCTTTTCTGTCTAGAAACGGGGGTGTGGGGGGCAGGAGTGCCGCGGCCGGGGCCGGGCATGCCGGGGTGTCTCCGCGCCCCATCCTCGCCGGCCAGCCGCAGCCCTGCGGCGGGTGAGCCTAGGCCGGGCTCCACGGCGGCTTCAGACTCCGCTTTCTGGACTCCCAGCTCCGCGCCCACGTCGAGGGGCGCCGGGATGGGAGAAGTTCCGCGGCACCCGGGCTTGGCCCGGAGGTGCCAGGCCAGGTCCCCATCTCGGCCTCTCTTGGGGGCTTCCTGCAGGCGGCGTCGGGGCAGGAGGACAGTGGACAGGGAAGGCGACCGCCAGGCGGGTGCGCGGCCTCACCTGGCGTGCGCGGCCGCCCGCCCGCTCGCCCGCCGCGGGCTTGGAGCGTGATGCAGATTGCGAAAACAGAAGGGAGGGAGTTGGGTCATTTCCTTTGCTAATCATCGCCCCCGCCTGCTCCTTCCTCCACTCGCACCCCATCCCCGCCGCCACCCAGCCTCGAACACGCTTCCAAGCCGGAGTCTGACTCACTTTGAGCCAGTGGCTGCGCTTTATGGAAAAAATATACGTGCCCATCACTCACCCATCTATTTACAGCGCAGGTGCAGTGCCCAGGGGAACGCGCACGGACAATTAAACACGCCCACTTACGGCTTTCTATCACCCACGTGCTTTCAGAAATTGATACAACCCTAATTTTGACGCAAAATTCTACTAATACACCTTGCCAGAGAAGAACGTTCACTGAAAAGGTGTGTTATCCACGCCTGATTTAAACGAAGAGAACAGGACTGTCCCTGGAGAAGACCCAGCGGCCTGACACTTTTTCTCGCTTGGGGGAAGGAAAGTTTTTCTTTTGATTCGTCCTCTCACTTTGTTTCTCTTTTCCTTGGCGTTACAGTTTCTGAGAGGAATGTAAATATTTTGACTAAATCTCTGCAGGGGCCTTTTGAACACTAGGCACAATTATCTGTGGAATACTGTAGTTCATAGTTTCAAAACTTGGGTGTCAGAGTCTCCCTTGCCCGGGAAGCCCATAGAAATAGCGGCGACCTCTCGACTCCCTATTTGTATAATGAAATGAAGTATTCCCTAGTGTTTGTCCAAATTTTAAGGACGTTTCTTATCACTGCTACTTTCCAGTTATTTTCAGGGAAGAAAATTCGAGTCTGATAGGACTTTGATGGAGTTGTGACGAGATCATATTTTACCTTGCTTCCCTCTTCCCTCTACCTCTCCTGCTGTGGCGCATGTACCTGAAGTGTGCAAATATGGAAGTAATTTTTGAAAACATTAAAACCCTGTTTAGCTCCTCTGTGTATTTGAAGTGGAGATGCCTTTCTTTTCCTATTTTAGTATTTGATACAAAGCAGATATGTTGAAACAGAATGCAAGGTTCAGAGAAACTAAAATGAAGAGGAAAATAGTGCTAAGGAATTTCCCTAGCTCTGAATATAATACAAATAATGTAATGAATGTCTTTTCTTTCAAAGTGAAGCAAAAATTGCCAGGAAGCATAATGTATCATCTGTTTTTCACATGATGTGTTTTCCTGTGTTTTTCAAAAAATACATACCTAACATTCCCCATTATCAATCTACCTATGATTTTAAAGTCTAAAAATATTTCCAAACACAGATATGGTATAAAAACATAGATTTCAACTTTGTTTTTGTTGTTGTTAAAGTTATCTTATTCTTGATTTTTAAATACCCAAACTGTTAATGTCAGTTGTGGCCATTTTAGAGCCTGGATGCTCTAGCAGGACAACCAATAATGTGTTTATTTATCTATCTTATTTTCTTATAGTTCAATGAATATTTTACACAAAACATTTTGGGCAACCTTAAGTCCTTTTTAAAATCAAATATTCTGTATTTGTAGCAAATAAAACTGAAATTTTTTGTTTTTTATAGCGAATTTATGTTAATGAAATAAAGAATAATACTGAGAATTTAGTAAAGCTTACACAATGCTGACAAAAATACTTGAAAGCAGAAAAAAGATAATGTTAAAACTGCCTATAATACTCCTTGTGGTCCTAATTTTTTTGTGTGTATAGGGAATCTGAGTTTTTCAGTGAATAGTATTCTGTTGTTTCATTCTATATTGCCATAAGAATACTCGCCTGTGCTCTGTTTGCCTTGCTGTGTTCTCATAGCTTATGTGTGCACTATGAATTTCAATAAAGAGAAATTACTGCTTAAAAGAATAAAGAATGGTTACTTTATGTCTCCTTGTTCTTTCTTTACAATGTGCTCCAAAGTCTTTTTTTTTTTTTTACAAATCCCATTGCAGCTATTTCCCTTCAATTCCATGATGAAAGTAAACAGCAAATGCCATTCAATTTAGTGGAACTCAAGCACAGGGAATACAAAGATTTTGTTCAAAGCCTCCCTCAAATCTATTTTGGGACTTGGAAACAGAATTGGGCTGGAGGCAACATCAGTAAACATCTCTGACTCCAAATGATGCTACTTGAAGCAGGTGGCTTTGGGGTTCATTTTGGAAACAGAAGACATCCATGGAAATATGTGTTCCTCAGAGACTGACAAGCTATGGTGGACTTCAGGAGGAATCAAAAAACAACAACAACAACAACATGCTCTCACCTGCCTCCGAGTTGCAGGCAAAGAAGAGTTTCCTCTCATCTTGCCTGCATTACTTTTTTGTATTTGGCAGCTGAACCAGAGAGCAGCCTGCAACATCTTGCCTTTGGGGACTTCCTGTGGCTTTGCCACATTCCCTGGAGAAGCTCAGAATCCTGGAATCGATGGAGGGATTAAAGAGAGCCACAACCATCATTCCCCCTCTAATCCATCTGGGGCTGATGCAGTATTGGTAACAACCTTTCTGTTGCCCTACAGTTTCAGGCCACTCAAATGAAAACAAATAATAGGAATTTGATTGTGGAGGCAGGGATAAAGTAGAGGCAATTGGTATAGTCTTCTGGGTTGAACGGATTGGTTTCTATTCCAAAATCATGGACCCAAGTATACAAAATTAAACACTTCCCACTCATTTCTTTCAGAGTGATTTCTTCTCTTTTGAATATTGCAGTGATTTGGATTGAGGCATTGACACATTCGTTTACCAAGAAATCTTACAGTGTTGCTAGGACAAGACCGTTCTCAGTTGCTTCAATTTGGTAGCTTCAGTTTGCTTGCCTCTCTCTGCTTGAAGCTACTCTGTTAGGTAATAAAGAAGCCCATTTGCATTAGATAACAAGAATCATGGACAAGATAGACACAATGCTGATTAAACAAGGACTCATATCCCATTTTGAAAGCTCCCTGATAACCAAAACCACAATCGCATCAGTAGGTCAAGCAAAAATCTGAAGATAAAATCGATGTCAGTTTTCTGTCTTGGTGACAGGCAGAGAATCACCAAGAATCATATCCAATAACTCTGTTATCAAGTACTCACTGTTGTCAATGAATTCAGTTATGCTGTGGGTCAAATCATGCCCCCACCTCCATGATGATGTTTATAGCATCCCTCACATTGACACAGACTTGACCAGAACAATATGCTAATAATTATAGCTGTCCGACAACCGAATGGTCTGCTTTGTAAGGTGAGGTGTGTGGAGACACTGGGAATGTTCAGGTAAAATCTGGGTTGTAGTGAAGGTTAAATTTGCATGAACAATGGTTGGGAAAACTGACCTATTCCCCAGACTCCTGTTCAGGGCCAGCTATGTTGGGATCCTTCAAGGAACATTTATTTATCTACTGGTTAATACGTTAAATAGTTTTAATATGATTACTTTTTGAATATGATTATGCATTCATGTGGTTTAGAATTCTAAAGATTCAAAAAATATTTTGTCCAAATTCTCCTTCTTGGGACTTCTCTGGTGGCGCAGTGGTTAAGAATCTGCCTGCCAAGGCAGGGAACAGCGGTTCGATCCCTGGTCCGGGAAGATCCCACATGCCGCGGAGCAACTAAGCCCGTGAGTCACAACGACCGAGCCCACACTCAGCAACTACTGAACCCTGCGCGCCTAGAGCCCGTGCTCCGCAACAAGAGAAGCCACCGCAATGAGAAGCCCGCACACCACAACAAAGAGTAGCTCCCACTCGCCACAACTAGAGAAAGCCCAGGCGCAGCAACGAAGACCCAACACAACCAAAAAAAAAAAAAACCCTCCCTCTTACCCTGTCACCCAATCACCCAATTTTTAACTGTTGGAAGCAACCAATATTACCAGTTTCTTGTATATAGAGGAGCTTAAAAACAGAGAATCCCAGGGCCTACTTAATGAGACTTGGAAAGAAGGGGCTTACCACCTGTTTTGTTGTTGTTGTTGGGTTTTTTTGTGTTTTGCCACACCAGCGAGGCTTGTGGGATCTTAGTTTCCTGACCAGGGATCGAACCCAAACCCCTGGCAGTGGAAGCGCAAAGTCCTAATCACTGGACCACCAAGGAATTCCCATTACCATCTGTTTTAAAACCTTTCCAGATAATTCTGTTGGGTTGGGCACAATGGTCTTACTTGATTTCTAGACTACTTTCAAACACTGAGATTTTATGGAAACCTCTAATGTAATAGTATTCATTCCATACATTTCCCTAATCTGTGCAAAGTATTTTCAAAACGAGTGTACTTTTTGATTCTCCTTGCAACCCTGTGAAGTAAGTATTATTTTCCTATTCTCTTCCCATTTTACTGGAGATAAAAACTGCCTCTCAGGGTTTAAGTGACTTGATCAAGGTAACTGAGCTAGTAAATAGCAGTCAGGTAGCATCACTTCAGGCTATTCCAGGACCTATAAACACTTTTGCTTTGAGAGCCTACCCCACGTCATATCAAACAGTAAAATATAACGACATTTTATTATTATTATTTGATATAAAATTTTCTGAAAGAATCTTGAATTTTGTTAGGAATGTATTATTCATTTTGTTTTGTTTTCATATATAACGTATTAGTTGAGTTGCAGCATGTTAACTGTTTGTCATGTAAACATAAATTAATGCTGACTTTACAGTTTGTTTTTTCATATTTTGGAGCTACTAATTTTTTGGAGGTGGTGGCTAAATTCAAACATCTTTTCAAACCCCTGAAAAACGTGTACGTTTTAGATTCTATACTTGAGGTGTCTGTATTAATTAGGATAAGTTTAAGCTTCTGTAATTCAGTGCATTAAAGAGCATAAAAGTTTATTCCTCTCTCATCTAACAGTTCGAGGTGTGTGTTTCTGGACAGCAGGCAGTTCTGCTTTATAAGATCATTCAGACTTCTAGGGTCCTCTATCCCCTAGGCCATAGCCTTTGTTTACAAGGCTCACAGGTTTCTTCAGGTTCTGGCTCATGGGAACTGAAAAAAGGATGCAGGAAGAAGGCATGGTCTGTAAGTCTACCTTGGAAGTGGTACACATCCCCTCTTCTTGCATTCCTTTGTCCAGAACTTGGTCACATGTCACAATAAACTACAGATAGAACTGGGAAATGTAACAACCCACATGCAAAGAAGGAAAGGATAGTGGATTATGGCAAACAACCAGCAATATTTACAACAGCACACAATGTAGTCAGGTAACTCTGACAATAGTCCAGGTAAGAGCTGATGATGGTAGCAGTGAAGGTTGTGGGAAGTGATTGGATTCTGGATATATTTAAATTTTTTTCCTGATGGATTGGATTGGGTTGTGAGAGAAAGAGGAGTCAAGGTTTCAGCCTGAGAAATTGAAAGAATGGATTTGCAACTCATAGAGAGGAGGAAGACTGGGACAGAGGCAGTGAGGTGGGGGTTATGGAGAAAAATAACTAATTTTATATTAGGTATATTGAGTTTGAGATGCTTATTAGACATCCAGGTGGAAGTGTCACATAAGAGTTAGATTTATGAGCCTGGCATTCAGGGCATATGTCCAGGCTGGTGAATTTGGTAATATTTAAGAAAGAGATAATTTTTTAAACTATGAGATTAAATGAAATTAGAGAGGGAGTCAACGCAGACAGAGAAGAGGTCTAAGGATCAAGCTCTGGGCCATATCAATGTTTAGAGTTCTGGGAGTTGAGGAGAAATCAGCAAAGGAAATTGAGCAGAGCAACCTGGAAGGCAGGAGGAGAGCCGAAAAGAGTGACACACAGGAGGCCAAGTAGAGAAACATGTTAAGAGAGAATGATCAGCTGGTATTCAATTACAGTGTCAAATGCTATGAATGGGTCAGGTTAGGTAAGGACAGAGAATTGACTGTGAGATTTATCCGTGTGGAGGTCTCTCAGGGCCTTGTCATAAACGGCTGGGTAACGTGGATCGTGGGAAAAAAATCTTGTTGGAGTGAGATCAAAACATAGTGAGAGGAGAGAAATTTGAAGCAGTACAGTACATACAACTATTTTAGTGATTTTTGTTGCAAAAGGGAGGAGGAAAATGAGGCAATAGGTAGAGGTCAAGATGTATGTTTAGGGAGTTCTCTGGTGGCCTAGTGGTTAAGATTCTGGGCTTTTCCTGCCAAGGCCTGGGTTCAAGGCCCCCAAAACGATCTATCTTTAGAGATGGGAGAAAACAATCGACATGTTTGCATTCTGATGATCCTATCTTGCACTAGAGAGGGAAAAATCAATGATGCAGGGGAGAGAGAGGAGAACTCTCTTAGTGTCCATGAGAAAGCAAGAAGAAATAGGGTATGGTGCATAAATGGAGGTGTTGGTCTGGTTGAGAGCATGGATGGTCAATCCAAAAAAATTGAGGAAAGCAGAGCTGATAGACTCAGATACAGTGGGGTGGAGCTTCTCGTCTGATTTTCTCAGTGAAAATCAGTAAGTCAGGTCATCATCTTAGAGCAAAGATGGAGGAGGAGGCATTGTGGATTTGAGGTACGAGGGGGAAATTGTGAAAGTCATCTAGATTCTAGAGAATGGGTACATGAAGTGGCTGGAGACTTGTATATGGTTTCTGGACATCTCTGGGGGCCCAGTCAGCCTCACTGGTGTATATTTTTCTCTAGGCACAGTCAGCTCAGGTGCAGCACAGGTAGAGTTGGATTTGGCCATGGTTGGGCTTTTGCAAGGATAGTATGAAGAAAGGAGGGAGAGGGGCAAGGGCATTACTTATGTGTGCAAGGAGGTGATTCCATGGAGACTAAGCTGGGTAGGAAAGGAAATGAAGACACAAAGGAGTGAAGGCCAGTGAAGAAGTGGTAGGATTAAGGAATTTTCTTTGTGGGTCAATGAATTGTCAAAGTGATGGAGTGGGATGGAAAGATAGGAGGTGGTGGTTGGAGGGTGGGATGAAATAGAAATGATGAAGGGGTGAAATCAATGTCAACATCAAGACTATGAGAGTGAGCGGTTGGAGCAGAAGAGGTCGAGGAACTGAAAGGCCAGGGCACCAAAAAGATCATAGGTATTGAAATTCTCAAGAATTAGGGTAGGACCAGTGCTAGAGAAAAGGATGGTGAGATAGGAGCTAAAGTCTTCAAGGACAGAGAGGGAGAGAGCTGGGTGTCTATAGACTTCAGCTGCCAGTTCAGGAGAGTAGGTGCTATAGTCTGATGGCAGAAGGGTCAAAGCCGGGGCATTTCATGGAGGAGAGAGACTAGTGTGAAAGTACCAGAGAGAACAGGTCCTGAAGTGTGAGGGGCATGGAGAGAAGCAGCTACCACCTGAGGGAGCTACAGAGGACAAGCCAAGAGTCAGAAGAAGAAAGTGAAGGGGTCCTTCAGAAAAGAGGGTGCAGGTGATTGTGTCGAGGACAGACCTGAGGGCGCAGTGGAAGGAGATGGGGCTGCTTAGGACATGGACTCAAGTTGCATGGAATCCTGAACCTCCTGCATCCTAGTCCCTCTGGAAATGCTGAGACTTTATGACTTCTAATTTACTACTTCCCTCCAGGATCCTCCTCTCTTGTTTCTACAGGACCATCCTCTCTGGCCATTCCAAATACTTCCCATCCTCCCTGGCTTCTCTTTCATTTTCAGGTTTTCCATTCACCTTCCCATTTCTTTCCTCCCTCCCTCCGTCCCTAGCTCCCTTCCTTCCTTCCTTTCTTTTTTCCTCTCTTGCCCTCTCCTTTTGTTCTCCTTCCTTACTTAGAGAACATAGGGTGTAAAATAGCAAAAAAAGAAAAAAAGAAGAAATGACAAGTGGCTCCATCAGCTGTTAGCACTTGGCAGACACAGGGTGTAGTGTCCCCAAGAGGATGCCCAGGGAGAGGCTTTACTCCTTCCTCCTTTGCCTCTGTGTTCCCAGACATTTATGTTCTCCTCATGTTGACAGGCCCAAAAGAGGGAGGAAAAAGTCTCTCAGGAGTGTCTATCAATGGCCAAGTTTGGTCCAGTACGTTCCGAACTTACTAGACAACCTCATCTATATAAGGCTACAGTAGGAAGCTCCAGGGGCCACACGAAAGATGCAGAGAGTATACACCTGCTTCTCAAGAACATAGAGGAGGAGGGCAGCCTTCAGAAACAGTCCATGGGAGTGTACAGCGCTGCCCAACCAGGGCGCAGTTCCCACTATCATCATCCCCTGACTTCAAAGACCTGTTCCAAATGCCCTGTTCCAGCCAGTCACTGAGTTATCAAAGGTCACCCATAATTCCTGAGGTGGAGAGAGGTTTTGGCTTATGGGCTTATCAGCCTTTGTTTATATAGACTATAATTACTGAATGGTAGATTTACAAGAGACTTTGAGAGCATCTTTAGAAAATATATTGTTTGAATAGATACAATGTCATTTTGGCATTGTTTTTACCCCTGAGGAAAACAAGAGTGAAAGCACCGAGAGAGTTGCAGTGATTTTTCTCGAGGCCACTCAGAGAGTAGATAAGAGGACTGTCTCCGGGGCCTTCTAACAGCACATTCAGCCCACCTTCCCCTATCACGGGCTGCTTCCCCTAAACTGAAGACACTGTAGGAATCAATCAGATAAACTGAGACATTTGCTCATAGCCCAGTGGCTAGAGAGAGCTGGAACTTGGATGGAGATCCAGTTTCCCGAGGCAATGCCCTCTGCCTTCCGGTCCAAGTACTTCCATACTTGTCTCACAGGCCACTTGGCCCTCCACTGCGGGCTCAGGCCAACACCAGCCTTGGGGACTGATTAGGCTCAAAGACAAAAGAAGTAGAATGTGACTGGGATCCAGGGTTCACAGCTCAGCAGCAATCCTGCTCTGATCTCTAGGGTCAGTAACAAGTGGCTGCTTACTTTGCCCCCGCTGTGACCAAGCCCCTGCCTCAAGCTCGTCATACGACCGTCAGAGCCTGAGGCGCTAGCTTGACTTCTCCCCAGCACTCATATCCTCAGGGCTGGGAGGAGCTAAGAGTTAGTGTCACCTTGAACAGAATATCAACATGAACTACTAAGTGAACAGACAGGTTTGACCCCTTTAAAAAATGTATCATTAAAGAAATGAGAGTAAACATCATAAGGAAAAATTTCAAATTTAAACAATACAGAAATTTATAAAGTAAGAAGTGAATTTCTTCTTCTTCTATTTCAATCCTAACCACATCCTTTTAAAAAGAATTCTTGGGAATTCCCTGGCAGTCCAGTGGTTAGGACTCCATGCCCTCACTGCTGAGGTCCAGGATTGAATCCCTGGTCAGGGAACTAAGATCTCACAAGCCTTGTGGCACAGCCAAAAAAAAAAAAAATTCTTATTAACAGTTAAATAATCCTTATTAACTATTTCAAGTTCTTTTCAATGCTAGCCAGACATTTACATATACATATATCTATGCTCATTTGTGGAAATAAAGTGTTTTTCCCCCACAAGGGGGTCATTTAACAGGGATATCTTTCCAAGTCATCGCCACAGTATTTCATTTTTAATGGCCACACGCTATTCCACAGTGTTATTTAAATGGTTCCACAATGATGGACATTTAGGTTGTTTGGAACTTCTTCCATTGTAAGCAATGCTGCAATATGCTTCCCTGTATATATATCATTGTGCTAGAAGTTTGGAAGCTAGACTCCTAGAAACAAAGTTGCCACACTGCACGTGCATTTTAAAATTTAATAGACACAGCCAAATTGTTCTTCTCCCCAAATCATGGACCAATCTACACTCCCACCAGCAGTGTGTGTGTGTGTGTGTGTGCGCGCGCGCGTGTGTGTCTTTCCCCACACCCTACCCAGTAATTTGCTTCCTTCTGGAGGTCTGCAAAAAAGCAATCTGTCAGACAGAGGAAGAGGCAAATGAGAATCTGTGCACAGTGAATACACCTGACACCCTGTTGAATCTCAGAGCTTGTTCTGCTTATCTGGCTGCCTAAGGGGGGTCCCCCCTCTCCCTTGGCTCCATGGGGAGCCCAGCTGAGGAATGGTTGATGAGGGGCACTGGGGCGCTCTCCTTCGGTTTGATTTAAAGTCTGCGCCTCAGTCCACTGCTATTCAGGGACGACACGCTCTGATGGCTGATAATATGCTCTATTTGTATTCTTGCTGGGTATAGTATTAGAGCCAAGTGTTTATTCATTTCCATTGGGCAAAGTCTGCAGGCACCGGGTGCTCACCTTGATCTTTAATTGTAATCACCAAATCAAAGCCCCGCTGTCATCTCAAAGGCTCACTCAGACTCCCAACTTTAGAAGGTCTATTGGCCTTCATTCCAAGTGTGTAGGACAGGTGGATGCCTCCGTTCCAGGGCTCCCTCCCCATTGCCTTCTCCCCTGATTTAAAATAAAGTGCAAAGGAAGAGAAAGCAGTGCTTGCTGAAGCTCAGGACTTTTAAAGCACCAATACTTTGCATGAACTTTGGTGCCTACTTTTGTTTTTAAGACCACTTAATAGACTTCATTTCTTAAAACAAAACCACAGATTAATCTTTCCAGACTGAGTCTTTGGAAGAGAATGCCTACAAATTTATTCAGAGGACTTCAAGCAGTAAAAATAATGTGCAGTTCATTTTAATGGGTAATAAAAGGCCCCAAGAAAATGAACCTTTCCATACATGTAGCAGATGATTTTCAGAGGAGATTCACTTATTTCCTTATATATTTTTTTAAAAACTTTTAGGTTTTGTGAAATCGACACATTTATAGTAAATAATCAAATAATGCAGAAAAATACAATGAACAAAGTTTAAAAAATAACGTATGAAACCCTACAACACAACAAGAATCACCTTAACATTTTAGTGAAATACATTTCTGGAAACAATCTGATTTTATATGGACCCTATTCTTGTAAACTGCTTTTTTCCACTTAAAAGTATTCATTGCCATTTTCTTGTGTTTATGATTTTGGACATTGATAAACATTTTATTCTGTGATGCATCACAATTTAGTCAGTTCTCTAATGATTCCATAGCAAATTATGAGTGTTTATTTCCCCACAAGGTAGCAGACATTGAATAGTAACATTAATGTTTACCTTTGCTAACGTGATAGGTGAAATGAAACAGATTTTAATTTGCATTACTTTTAAAACATTGAGGTAAAATTGGCAAAAACATTCTATGTTTCAGGTGTACAACATTATAATTTGATATTTGAATACACTTCAAAGTGATCACCACCAAAAGTCTAGTTATCATCCTTCACCATACAATTGACCCCCTTCACCCATTTCGCCCACCCATCAACCCCCTTCTCCTCTGGCAACCACCAATCTGTTCTCTGTACCTATGAGTTTGTTTTTGTTTTGTTTGCTTTGTTTTTTAGATTCTGTATATAAATAAAATCATATGGTATTTGTCTTTCTCCATCTGACTTATTTCACTTAGCATAATACTCTCAAGTTCCATTTGTGTTGTCACAAATGGCAAGATTTTCTTCTTTTTTTTTTGTCTGTGTAGTATTCCATTGTATATATATACCACACCTTCTTTATCCATTCACCCATCAATGGACACTTAGGTTGTTCCCATATCTGAGCTATGGTAAACAATGCTGCAATGAACATAGCGGGGCACATATCCTTTCCATTTAGTGTTTTCGTATTCTTTGGATAAATACCTAGAAGTGGAATAGCTGGATCATTTGGTAGTTCTGTTTTTTATTTTTTGAGGAATCTCCATACTGTTTTCCATAGTGACTGCATCAATTTACACTCCCACCAGCAGTGTATAAGTGTTCCCTTTTCTCCACACCCTCTTCAGTACTTGTTATTTCTTGTCTTTTTGTTAATAGCTATTCTAACAAGTGTGAGGTGATATCTCTTCATGGTTTTGATTTGCATTTCCCTGATGATTGGTGATGTTGAATATCTTTTCATATGTCTGTTGGCCATCTGAATGTCATCTTTGGCAAAATGTCTGTGCAGATCCTCTGCCCAATTTTAAATCAGGTTATTTATGTTATTTTGTTGTTGGGTTGAATTTCCATTTCCTTACTAATGAAGTTTGACACTTTTTCATATATTTAATGACCAGTTTGTATTCTGTGCTCATTAAAAATTGGAGTATTTATCAAGAATAGTAACCATGGGGCTTCCCTGGTGGCACAGTGGTTGAGAGTCCGCCTGCCGATGCAGGGGACACGGGTTCGTGCCCCGGTCCGGGAAGATCCCAAGTGCTGCGGAGTGGCTGGGCCCATAAGCCATGGCCGCTGAGCCTGTGCGTCCGGAGCCTGTGCTCCGCGACGAGAGAGGCCACAACAGTGAGAGGCCCGCGTACTGCAAAAAAAAAAAAAAAGAAGAGAAACCATGTCACATACGTGTTGCATATATTTTCCCATTTGTTTTATAATTTTGTTTTTATTTTAATTACATTTAATTAATTATATATTTGCATTTCGCTTTAAAAGTGAAAAATGTACTTTTAAAGGGGAAATGATACACATATCATAATGATACCAAGAACTTTTACTGAAGAAAACGTGGGGGTAGGTGGCATCCTTGACGGAGGATGCAGAAGGATTCACTTGGCACTTACTCTGCCAGAGGCTTTGAAGATATTCTAACACTATTTGCTTATGCATTTTCCAAAAGTAAGGAAAGAAAACCCAGCTGGAAAAATCTAAGTATAATAAACTTATTTTTCATTCCTTTTTCCAAAGTTTCATGAATTGTTCAGACCACTTAAGACTGGGGTTGTTTTGAGGAAGAGTTTGGGTGGTTATAGCACCAGGGCTGCCAAAACTAAAACATAATTGGATGGGTTCTCTTTTACTATCATTTGGTTTCTTCTTTTCCTTTTCCTTCAGAAGGCTTCATATCTAAAATCTGCCTAAAGATCAAACGTGTGGTCCTTTGTATAAGGAATTGACCTAGATTTAGCTTTACTTGACAATAAGAGATTAAAGACAAGGAACCAAACCAAAAATAAAACAACCTTGGAAAACATTATCTCAGATTTTGATGTGCTTGCTTTACAGTGTTTAATGGATAGTGGGGTCTGAATAAGAAATCTTTATTCCTTTGGGCTCAAATTACTTTCAAAATTATGGAGAAGATATGTTGCCTACTCAAAAGAATGCTCTACTTTCAAGGATCTTAACAATTCAATGTTCTAGAAACAAATAAAAATTGTATAAATTTGGGGGGACATTTACTATGGGACAGTGTTCTTAGTGGTTTATACGAAAATTTAGATCTATATATCTTAAAAAATTTTTTTAATTGAAGTACAGTTGATTTACAACATTGTATTATTTTCTGGTGTATAGCAAAGGGCTTCAGATATATATATTCTTTTTCAGATTCTTTTTCATTGTAGTTTATTACAAGATATTGAATATAGTTCCCTGTGCCATACAGTAGAACCTTCTTGTTTACCTATTTTATATATAGTAGTTTGCATTTGCTAATCCCAAACTGCTAATCTTCCCCTCCCCCTGCCTTTCCCCTTTGGTAACCATAATTTCATTTTCTATGTCTGTGAGCCTGTTTCTGTTTTGTAAATAAGTTCATTAGTATCATTTTTTTAGACTTCACATATAAGGGATATCATATTTGTCTTTCTCTGCCTGACTTACTTCACTTAGTATGATAATCTCTAGGTCCATCCATGTTGCTGCAAATGGCATTATTTCATTCTCTTTTATGACTGAGTAATATTCCATTGTGTGTGTGTGTGTGTGTGTGTGTGTGTGTGTGTGTGTGTGTGTATGATCTTTCTTACCTGTTCATCTGTTGATGGATAGTTATATTGCTTCCATGTCTTGGTCATTGTAGTGCTGCTATGAACATTGAGGTGCATGTATCTTTTCTAATTAGAGTTTTTGTCTTTTCTGGATACGTACCCAGGAGTGGGATTGCTGGATCATATGGTAACTCTGTATATCTTTATATCTATATCTATGCTTAATATGTTTGATATGTCTTGCTTCCCCCTGAAATTTTCCCCTTCTTTCCAGTGCGCCAGGCTTGAAAGGGCAAACTGAGGAAATTGTAGAGTGGTCTGGGAGTTTCATGTCAGAAGAGGTATTATCCTTTGTGTAAATATTTCAACCCCTTCTCAGGAGGGTTGGAACAAACCAGGAGAATATAAGGTATGGATCACTCCAACTATATGGGAATCGGTGAAAGGGACTCCTCCTTCAGTCAATATCAAAGCAAGATTGTGCTCCTAATTCTTTTTGGTTTTTATTTTTTTTTTGCGGTACGCGGGCCTCTTCCTGTGCGGCCTCTTCCATTGCGAAGCACAGGCTCCGGACGCGCAGACTCAGCGGCCATGACTCACGGGCCCAGCCATTCCGCAGCATGTGGGATCCTCCCGGACCGGGGCACGAACCCGTGTCCCTGCATCGGCAGGCGGACTCTCAACCACTGTGCCACCAGGGAAGCCCTGTGCTCTTAATTCTTAATCTCATTTATTTAAGAAAAAAAGCAGTTTAAAAATATTACTTTTATTTTTTAATAAGTAATCCATACACATAGTAGAAAATTTACAATGTACCAAATGGCATATACTGAAAGATAAGTTTCCTCTCCTTTCCTGTACCACCCAGTCCCCCTCCCAAGAGGCAACCAACATTGTCTTGTGTATCTATCTAGAGATTTTCTATGTACTCATACAATTACTCATGCACACACACGTGTTCTCTCTGAACCACTTCCTCACCGAAATGGAAACATAGCAGAGCACTATCTTGCTTCTTCACTTAATGCCATATCTTGGAGATGCATTATTCAATCCACCGTATTCATGTACCAAATATATTTAGTCAGTTAAAAATAGTCTTTTACTATTATAAACCGAAGTAGCAATGAAAGTTCTTAAATATACATCATTTTGCACAAGTGTGGGTGTATTTGTTGGACAAATTACCAAGAAATGGAATTGCTGGGTCACAGGACTCATGCATTTTTTAAGTTTGAAAGATAATCAGTGTGTGATTAAGCAGAACTATTTAGTAATTCTTATTTAATAAGATTATCCTGCTACATATAAATTAGTGTCTAGGTCAGAAGGGACCTCAAAGTTCCTTTCTGGAAATGTCTCAGTTAGGCGCAAACTACAAATTTCTGGAACGTATAAAAAAGGTATGAGTAGGGCCTGTCCAAAGCAATGTCAGGGTAGACCTGTGGAGCCCTGCAGATACTGATGGGCGATAGTAAGTGACCTTGGGGACTTAGAAGTGTGACTTATGGCGGCTACCAATGTTGCATACTGTAGGTGGTGCTGCCTGCTATCGATTAGGCTGAGCCAGATGAAACTATAGATGTTAGACCATTTTTTATCTACAAAAATGGCAACTGTCATTTTCATTTCATTAGCAGCTCAACTAATATTAAGTTTATTTTTTGGTATCTTAGGGAAAATTCCTTGGGGAACTGGGGAAGATTTCACAGGGAAGGTGGATTTTGGAGGCTGGGAAGCAGAAAGATAGGAGCCAGGGTCAGGAAAGTAGACAAGAAAATCACAATTAGAGGGTATCGGAGACCCATGGGAATGAGCTTGTATAGAAGATAAAAGTGTGACTCAAAGGACCGATGTCTCTTTTCTGCAAACTTTCATGAGCTGCAGTGGATGTCCCAGGTCCCTCTGCATGAAGCAGAAAACTGTAGTCCAGAAAGAATGATGGGGTCAGGGCAGCAGTGGCTCCCATCCCTACCTTAAATATGTGCATCTGGATTAGGATTTTAACCTCGCAGTAGAAGCTGATGGGGATTGAGATTTTGGCCCATTTTGGGATTTGGCACTGAAAACTTCAGCTCAACGTTGCGGTCAATATCTGCCCTGCCCACATAGACTTAAAAGTGGCCCTGAAGTTCATTATCTTAAATGCTTGCTAAGGGGATGATTATAGGAATTTCCCCACACTTGGAGAAGAGTCATCCTGGAGCACCGGGATAAATACATAGTGAAGGGAAGTGTGTTTCCTTTCAAAATTATAGATACGATATAACAGTGTTAGAGAGAGTTTAACAACAGAGGGGGAAACACCACCTATAATCACCACCCTAACAAAACAGCTCTGAATATTTACATAGTTCTTCCAACTCCTTGACCATTTGCTTTCATATTTTCACACCATTGCAATCACAAGCTTTTCTTATTTAACATCTCAGTTTTGCTAATTATTGTTTTAAATGGCTGCATACTAGTCCTTTGAGTGGTTGTACTGTAATTCGCCTTAGTCCCCCATTTTCAAACATTTCAGGTTGCTTTCCAATTTCTTGCTATTAGGGAAAAGCACCCTTTTAATCTCGTGGCCTGAAGAAAGGTTTCTGTCTATATTTTATTCTTCTTATTAAAGTAAATGGTTCTGCCATATGGCTTCCCTCTGTCAGCAGAGAAATCTATTTCTCTATTTTACTAGTGTTAAAAGGGATAATGGGTATAGCAAAGCACTTAGCACAGTGCTTGGCAAATAATGAGTGCTATATAAATGTGAACTCTTGATTATTACTAGTCAAGGTCTTTCATCTTCAATGTCAGAAAAAGACCAGCAAATAAAGAAGCTATTGGGAAGATATTGGATTGCCCACAGAGAATTAGGATCAACAACTGGGGAGGAACCAAGGGGAGGCTGGCTGCAGAACCAGAGCCCATGTCATGCCACAGGACCTGTCTGGCTTCTGGACATCTCTGTTGCTACTGCCGCCACCAGTGCCCCTAGTCCTGGTTGTCAGTACTTCATGACCGGGAAGAATTCTAGATAGCCCTTGTGTTTTTGCTTCATCTACTTAAGAGTCAAAGATCTGGATGGGGAGACCCAGATAGCTGAGCCTAAGTCATGGGCATCTGTAGCGGGAGGTAGGGCCCTGACTTCTACCAAGCCTCTCACAATGGAGAAAGTACCCCAAACAGAAAGCCATTTGAATGCTGGGGAGCCAACTGGCAAATATCTTCAGGGTGAAAAATGATATGTTTCTTATGAAAAGTCACTAATAATTAGGAAGTTTAAATCATTCTCAAACATGACCAAGGAAGCAGGAAATGTACAAATTAAGAGAAATAGATTGCAATATAATTATATAATTTACTTAAAACACTCCAGTGATTACCTATTACTTTAAGATGAAGTTCAAAATCCTTTCCCTGACCTATAAGACTTTGAATAATCTAGCCCCTGCCTTTGTAGCTAGATCCCTCACTCTACCCTTTAACTCCACTTCTTGGCTTTCTTTTTTTTTTTTTTTTTTTTTTTTTTTTTTGGGGACGGACGCGCAGGCTCAGCGGCCATGGCTCACGGGCCCAGCCGCTCCGCGGCCTGTGGGATCTTCCCGGACTGGAGCACGAACCCGTGTCCCCTGCATTGGCAGGCGGACTCTCAACCACTGAGCCACCAGGGAAGCCCTTGGCTTTCTTTTTGAACGCTCATTTCTTGCTTGTCATGCTGCTCCTTTTGCCTGGAAGGGTCTCCTTTCTATCCAAACAGCTCCCACCCTATCTAACACTATGTTTCTAGTCTCAGCTAAAACATTCTCTGCTTTAGGGAAGATTTCCTAGCTCTCAGAACAGGATGGGACCCTGTTATATGCACCCAGAGCAGCCTGTCTGTTGTATCACATATACCACAAGCTGTAAGTTCTGTGAGTGTGCGAACCTCATTCATTTAGCACTGTTTCTCCAGTGCCTAAAACAGTGCAGAAAGTTGACAATAAGCATATGTAGAATGTTAACATCTTACATAGCCATAGCACATTTATCGAAACAGAAATTAACATTGATACAATACTCGTAAGTAAACTACAGGCTTCATTCAGGTTTCACCAGTTTTTCCATTAATGTCCTTTTTCTGTTTCGGACTCCAATCTGGAATACCATATTACATTTAATTATCAAGTCTTCTTGGTCTCCCCCTATCTAAGATTTTTTCCTCTTCTCTTTTTTCTTGTCTTTTGTGACTTTGACACTTTTGAGAAGTAGTGGTCAGCTATTTTGTGAATGTCCCTCAGTTTGAGTTTATCTGAGATTTTTTCATGATTTCTAAAGTTACGGATTTGGGGGAAGTATACCACGGGGGACACAAAATGTTGATATTTCTTATTACAGAAATGTTAACCTTGATCATTTAGGTAAGGTGGTATCTCTGGAAAGTTAGCATATGTAAACTTACAGTTTTTTCCTTTCCACTCAGTAGAGGCAAGTCATTAAGTTGTGCTCACATTCAAAGGGCGAGGAGGGAAGGTCTACTTCCTGGAGAGAGGAGAATCAAACAATTTGTGGACACATATTAAAACCACCATAGTAATTTATTTGGGGGGGGGAGATCATTTGAGTCTATGCTACTATTCAGTTTCTTTTAAAAACTTCACGCACTAATTTTAGCATTCATCAAGGTTCTTGCCTGCCCTGCAGCAATCATTATTGTGGTATTCCTGGATTCCTTTTTGCACAAAGAATGCAAATCCTTGCTCATAAACTCATTTGAAATTTGATGTTTAATTTTCTAACCAACCGAAGGCATTGTCCCTGTGGCAAAGAGTATTCGTTTGGGCAGAGTGAGAATGAGGGTTTTTTGGAGGGTGTTGTGGTTTTTTCCCCCTTTTTCTAGCCTTAACTTTGAAGTCAAACCATAGTCCTTAATTCACAAGAATAGCTCTCAAATTTTCAGCTCAGATATCTCTTATGAAAATTAAGACAGGAGAGTTAAAAGAACGAGGAAAGGTGCTATCCGCAAAATGGGGTGATTAAACAGGCAAAAATTAGAAAGACACAGAGAAATTTTTGAGTCTTCAGTTTCATCGGCGAATCTTATAACTTCTGGAATCTTAGATGTTGCTTAAAAGACAAAGTCCTTATCCCTCACCTATTTCCTCTCTGGCACCTATTTCCTTCCTGGCAGCAGGAAGCACATTTCACAGTCAATTCCCCCAAGATAGACGAGGATGGCGAGAGAACGGAGGGGCAGAAACTGTATAAATGGTAAAGCTCCTTCAGGGAGTAGAGATTGGTATTATTATTATTATTCTAACTGCTCAATACAAAAAAGCAAAAACTTGGCAACACAATATTGCCTGTTTCTTGGAAGAAAAGTGGGGAATAACTTTGTCTCCATCTGCTAGGGACACTGAAAACAGGCCGACTCTTTACTGAGTGTGTAATCTCGGTGGGAAGTGGGATAGAATGAGGTGGAAGCCCACCAGAAATAATCCTGAGTTCTATGTTTTAAAAAACAACAGGAGCTTTGGAAGAGCTTCAAAATCAAGAGAAGAAAACCACAGTGGTATCCGAACACCGAACTGGAATTATTAAATATTCAGAGGATGAAAAACATGCAGATAGGAAGTGATTCAAAGGATCAGGAGAAAGCTTATTCTGTGACTAAAAAAAAATTTTTTTAAAGAAAATCTTTTCATAACAAATACCTCGTAACAGTACTGTGGAACCTTGACTCTTGACTCTGGGCTGCAACTTGCATTCCAGATGACTTGTAAAGCAATGATTTCTTGGTCCCGGAGCCAGTGAACTTGGGAGCAGTTCAATAAGACAGTGTGGTCTGTGGGTCCTGAATCATTATTCTACTTGGCAACCTTATGACAGCTGCTGAATCCAAGAGGAAATTCTGTTGATTTGTAGAGGGAGTGGAATTCTTTGTCAATGAAAATATAATTTTGCTTCTTTCAGGCACATACATCTATAGAAAACCAGATCAGCCTGTACTGACAATTTAACATAGACCAAAATCTGGAAAAAGGAGCATTGCTTTGCATTTTCTAAAGACCTTGTACTTGTTGTTAAAAGTTTCACCGCAGTTCTATTGATATACTTTTTATAAGATAATATGGTGCAAACTTCTCCTTTATAGTTTAAAATCTTCTCCAAAATGTCAGTAAATTAGTGCTCTGTTGGTGGGTGGGATGCACGGTGTACTTATCATATAGCTTTAAAGGAATAGTTCTGCATTTTGTAAGTAATCATAATACCTCCATATGTATACATACGTGATGTGACACACATACATATAACAATCGCGTGCTTAAGCACATTTTGAAAGATGAGGAAACTGAGACTCAGAGACTGTAGGTAACTTGGGTAAAGTTAACCAGATAATAACAGAGCTAGTAGCCAAAGACTGGAATGTGGTCCCTGGCCCAGTCTTCCCACTGCACTGACTCCTCTGGATAGAGTCTTGCGCAGCTAGCCTCCAATGACCCACTGAACAATAGAAGAAGTGCCTGCATTGCAGAGTTCAGCAGGATCAATCAAAAGCAACTCTATTTTCTCTACATTAAGCATCAAAAAATTAAAAGTCATCCAGGCTTGAATCTCAGATAGACCGGTAATAAGCTGTGATTGCTCTTAGGTAGAGCCCCCCAGGAAGATGCTCTCAGCTCTGGGTGTTAGACACATGAATAGTCAAGCCCCATCAAAAAGTCATTCTGCCCAGGACTGGGGATGGGGTTCCTTGGAGAAAGTAGGGATGAGGCTCCAGTGGAGTCCAGAGGTTCAAAACCAGAGCAGGGAGAGCCTTGTGTGGGGCACAAAACCTTGGGAGGAGATTTCAATCAGCAGAGAATGTAATTACCTGAGTAGGAAGTGGGCTGCAATTTACCTTCTCCAAGGGTGCACAGTCTTTGATTACTAAAAAGGCATTGGCTTTCAGTACAATAAACAGAGTTCAGTACAATAAATGGATTTTCTCATCCTTGTAGTGGATTTTAAAACCTAAATGTTGTGACTTGGACTACAATATTTTTCAATCCTACTATTAGGGGTACACACACACACGTATATTAAAGGTCTTATATTCAATAAGTTAATGTTGGACAGAATACTTGATCAAGGCGCCAACTGCATTCGAATTAATCCTGATGTCTGAAGTTGCTTGTTGGAGAAATAATGACAAGATTTAAGCAATTCCAATCAGATACAACCCTTATGAAAAATAATATTTGGTGGATAGACTGAATGATGGAATCAAACTCTAGTAATTTTTTTATGCTCACATGTTCAGTGTCTGAAATACTGGTCTTCCAAGTATTTCCAAAAGTACAAAAGAACTTGTATTTCTTGAAGACCTTTATTGAAGATGAATCCAAGATACTGATAAGGTACATGCCTTACTAAAATGTGAATATTTAATATTCCACATTAATGAATAAACTACGGCTCAGGGGTCAGCTAAGTGAGTCCCAGGGGCCTGGGCAATAATTCTGGGGCCTGAAAGTCAGTATCTCACCCTGTGCCATGTGTCTAGATAGCCTTTGCTTATGGCCCCTGGTTTTAGATTCCTTCCCATTATGGAGTTACCATTCCCTAGGAGGTTGCCAGGAAAATCCCTGAGTGCCAATCCCAGGCTGGATAACTCCCTGACTGGGCTTCCTTGGGAAGCAGAACAGCAGAGGGGAGCCAACCCCTCTGTTAGGATTCATGGGGTACTCAGATTCCCCTCCCTCCAAGACTAAAGGAGCTTGGGACCAATCAACTCACTTCTGAGTCCTTGCTTTCTCCTCTTGCACAAAGCAGGCATTTAAATATTTAAGAAGTTATTGGAGGAAAATGTAACATTGAATATTTCTGAGAAATTATAGTAGTTCTAAAACAAGTCAGTGGATGAGAAGATAATTTCCCTGTAAAGGGAGAATGCATCCTATATAGTATTCGTGATGTTTCTCTCTGAGCCTCTCTTTGAGTCCTCATCACCAGGGTTTATTGAGTGTTCATGGTCAGCCCTAAGTGAGGTGCAGGTTAGGCCTTGGGACCTCTACTCAAAACTGAGGGCTGTGGTCTGCTTGCTGACTGGTAGCCCCAGGAATGTTCTGTGCAGAATTGCACAGTGCCCTGTGGCGTGAGACCACTCACATCACCAGCTTAAAATGCCATTCAGGGCAAACACAATTCCACACTGCTGGCCTGGGTGCATTTGGAAGGAGGGAAAATGGGGCTCAAATGTTAAAGCTCTCATGAAATACAATATTATGGAGAAAACTCCAGAAAAACTCATTTTCAACAAGGTTTTATGTTAAAATCCTTTTTTATTTCCTGCTTCCCAAGATTTGCCCAAATGAATTTCAGAAAACTTGGAGAGATTTTTGCCTGTCACCCTAATATAGTAGAGCATCATTTTCCTTGTCTTTTGCAGATAATGACAGAGAGCTAGCCGTGTTTCCAATCGGCTCTGATTCTGCATTTTGGGCAGCATAAAGGAAAACATCTCGTTCCTTTTATAGAAAAGCAATCCCCTGAGGTTGGCCCTTAAAAGCTGTTTTCATCCATGGATGTTGCTGCAGCCAAATTCTCCAACTCCCAAACTACCATTATGCATTTTCTCTCGGACAGGGAATTTTAGCATCATCCCTCCTGACCCCATAATGAAGCCATTTATTTCTCCCTGAGGTGGAAGATTCATTTATTTTTTCCTTGTTTCTTCTTGGCAATTATCTCTATTGCTACCCATAATCTGCCCAGTCGTTTTTGATAACATCCTGTGATTACAGCCAATTGGCTCATGTTGAAAGCTGAGGAAAAGTTAACCAGGCACAGAAATATCACTCGGGTTAAAGAAGGCCAACTTTCAGTAGGCTTGTGCTTGAGAGGTTTTTGATGGGGAAGGATGGATGTTAACCTGACACTGACATTCTGTTAAAAAAAACAAGTCAATGCTCAAAATAGGGCTGAGTATCATATGGTAGTTCCTTACGGCAGAGCAAAGGACAAATCTGCCTGCAGATGAGGTCAAAGAATGTCTTGCTGATTTTCAAATATTGTCCCAATTAATACACTAGGCGGCATTTCAGAAGACAAAGAACTAGGGAATCTTAATAAAGATGATGATAATAGTAACAGTAGTAGTAGCCACTGCTTATTTAGCTGAGTCATTTGCGTTTATTAACTCACTTTATTCTTTCCACAACCCTTTCACAGAAGGCTATGTGATTTTCTCAAGGTCACCCAGCTAGTAAGTAGCAGAGTGAAGATCTGAACTTGACTCTGCATGCTTGAGTTATTTTATGCCCAGCCCTGTGCTTGGCATTGGTGGGGAATATGAGAGAAGCACAGACACTTTTCTTGCCCTTGAGTTAACAGTCTGGCTGGGATAGATAATACACCAGAAATTCTTAAAGAGCAATGACCAATCATCTACAATTAAATGCCTCAGTACTTAATCCCCTGTTCCTAGTCAATAGTTTTTTTTATATTAGATAGTCCCTGTTCAAATTACTAGTGTGGTTTCTGTCTCCAATTGGATCAACGCCAAGAGACACACAACCCATAGGCACTCAGAGATGATGAGAGGCATTAAGGGGGCAAAGTATGAAGGCTGGAGCCACTGCTTTTTAGCTGTAAAACCTCTGGCAAGTCACTTACTCTCTCAGTCTGTTTCTTCATCTGAAAGATGTGACTAATATATCTTTTTCTTTTTTTAGCACTTTAAAAAATCTTTATTTATTTTTTAACATCTTTATTGGAGTATAACTGCTTTACAATGGTGTGTTAGTTTCTGCTTTATAACAAAGTGAAGCAGCTATATATATACATATATCCCCATATCCCCTCCCTCTTATGTCTCCCTCCCACACTCCCTATCCCACCCCTCTAGGTGGACACAAAGCACCGAGCTGATCTCCCTGTGCTATGTGGCTGCTTCCCACTAGCTATCTATTTTACATTTGGCAGTATATATATGTCCATGCCACTCTCTCACTTCGTCCCAGCTTACCCTTCCCCCTCCCTGTGTCCTCAAGTCCATTCTCTACGTCTCCGTCTTTATTCCTGTCCCGCCCCTAGGTTCTTCAGAACCTTTTTTTTTTAGATTCCATATATATGTGTTAGCATATGGTATTTGTTTTTCTCTTTCTGATTTACGTTACTCTGTATGATAGTCTCTAGGTCCATCTACTTTACTACAAAAAACTCAATTTTGTTTCTTTTATTTATTTATTTTGCGGTACGCGGGACTCCCACTGCCGTGGCCTCTCCTGCCGCGGAGCACAGGCTCCAGACGCGCAGGCCCAGCGGCCACGGCTCATGGGCCCAGCCACTCCGTGGCATGCAGGATCCTCCCAGACCGGGGCACGAACCCGCGTTGCCTGCATTGGCAGGCGGACTCCCAACCACTGCACCACAATGGTAAATGGGAGTGTTTCCTTAATTTCTTTCAGATTTTTCATCCTTAATGTATAGGAATGCAAGAGATTTCTGTGCATTAATTTTGTGTCCTGCTACTTTACCAAATTCATGGCTTAGCTCTAGTAGTTTTCTGGTAGCCTTAAAAGATGTGACTGATATCTACTTCAAAGGAACGTTGGCCAAAAAAGTGAAATAGTGTGAGGAAAGCAGTTTGCACACGATAAGGTCTCCCATAACGATGACAACAAAGACAACACCAGGAGTGACAGAAAGGCTAAGAAACAGTGCTATTAAAATTCGAGTTAATTGTAAATAAGAGGTATACTACCGCTACCACTTGTTTTCAGTACAAATCTTTATTTTCAAGCAGTTTTTTGGACCAGTGAACCTGCCTATTCTTTTAAATCCTGTATGTCTCCTTTGACAATGCTAAATACCATGTGATGGGGTGCTTTGTCATTGTATGATTTTGTGAGTGCTTCATACTTCTGACCAGATGATACATTTCTGAAGGAAGGAAATGACAAATCTTATTTCTTGGCTCTTAGCTTTCATTTTTTAAAATTGAATTATTATTGATTTAAAATATTGTGTTAGTTCCAGGTGTATAGCATAGTGATTTGTTTTTGTTTTTGCAGATTATATTCGATTATAGGTAATTACAAGATATTGGGTATAATTCCCTGTGCTGTACAGTAAATCTTTGTCAGGTTCTTAGCTCTCCTGATGGCAGTTATAATGCCTTGTGCACATCAATTCACATGCAGTGAGTGATTTTTATTAATAGTGTGCTTTTTTGAGAAAGGGCTCCTTTCTCAAATATCTTCCCCATTATGGTGCCACACTGAGTAAATTCCACCATTTTCATGTTTTTGGATAAATACTATTCCTTTTAGATATTCTTTTAAAGACGGATTTATTCCTCTAAGGACCAGCATGTGAAGACACTATTTATCATTCATACCTTAGAGTCAATTAATATAATCTCTCAGATAATTTAGAAACAGGAAATGAGCAGACAGCAGGTAAGACATGGGGAGAAAGAATGTGCTGAAAGTTAGGGGAGGAGAGTGAGAAGGAGCGGGTGTAGAACAGCCTTAGTTTTCTCATTCTGATCAGAGCCGGTGCTGCTCATTGGATACAGGCAAAAAATATTCTCTTATTTTGCAGATCTACTCATTGTAGTAGAAAACAATCCACAGATTTGGGACACAATGTGATAGAGAGGTTTAAATCAGACTCTGTAATTAGCTAGATCTAGGTTTGTGATTCAGCTCTATCATTAACTAGCTGTGTGAGGTTAGGCAAATAATTTAACCTCTTTGCTCCTCAGTTTCCTCATCTGTGAAATGGGGATGATGATGTTACCTACATATAAAATTTCAGTAAGGATTTAAAGAGATAATGCATGTATGTGTTTAGCACAGAATCTAGCATGCAGTAAATGCCATTAACTATTGTTGTTAATGTTACGTATCACCCAGAGTCAGGCTAATGGAAAAAATTACCTCATTGTGGTATTATGAATCTCATTACAGTCACAGGATTAAAAACTACAGTGGTCAGCCTATAATGGTGGTATTAGATGTGGAACATTTTGCTAGAAATCTTGTCACTAAAATATATTTTAAGATTTTATTTAAGTATATTTGATTTATAATGTTGTGTTAATTTCTTCTGTACAGCAAAGTGATTCAGTTATATATATTATATATATATATTCTTTTTTCATATTCTTTTCCATTATGGTTTGTCACCGGATATTGAATAGAGTTCCCATGCAGTAGGACCTTGTTGTTTATCCGTCCTATATTTAATAGTTTGCCTCTGCTAACCCCAAACTCCCAATCCTTCCCTCCCCTACCCCCCACCCCCTTGGCAACCACAAGTGTGTTCTATGTATCTGTGAGTCTGTTTTTGTTTCATAGATATGTTGATTTGTATCATATTTTAGATTCCACATGTAAGTGATATCATATGGTATTCGTCTTTTTAATTAATTTATTTATTTTTGCTGTGTTGGGTCTTCGTTTCTGTGCGAGGGTTTTCTCTAGTTGTGGCAAGCGGGGGCCACTCTTCATCGTGGTGCACAGGCCTCTCACTATCGCGGCCTCTCTTGTTGTGGAGCACAGGCTCCAGACGTGCAGGCTCAGTCGTTGTGGCTCACAGGCCTAGTTGCCTCCATGGCATGTGGGATCCTCCCAGACCAGGGCTCGAACCCATGTCCCCTGCATTAGCAGGCAGATTCTCAACCATTGCGCCACCAGGGAAGCCCTGGTATTTGTCTTTTTGTTAAGTCACTAAAATATTTTTAAAATAAAGTTTTAATTTTGGAATAAGTTTAAATTTACAGGAAATTTGCCAAGGTAGTATAGAGAGTTCCCATATACCTTTTAAGAGTGTCTCCTAATGTTTTTTGTTTTTGTTTTAATTAATTAATTTATTTATTTTTGGCTGTATTGGGTCTTCAGTGTTGCGCACGGGCTTTCTCTAGTTGTGGCGAGCAGGAGTTACTCTTTGTTGCAGTGCACGGGCTTCTCATTGCGGTGGCTTCTCTTGTTGCAGAGCACAGGATCTAGGAGCATGGGCTTCAGTAGTTGTGGCTCACGGGCTTCAGTAGTTGTGGCTCGTGGGCTCTATAGCACAGGCTCAGTAGTTGTGACACATGGGCTTAGTTACTCTGTGGCATGTGGGATCTTCCCGGACCAGGGCTTGAACCCATGTCCCCTGCATTGGTAGGTGGATTCTTAACCACTGTGCCACCAGGGAAGTCCCACGTCTCCTAATGTTAACACACTGAAAATATTTTTTCAAATGTGTTTAGGTATAACAAAATTTTCATTCTAATAGATCTAGATCTTTTCTTTTGTCCATGTCCCCTTTTTTTTTAGTATTTTTTAAAATTAATTAATTTTATTTTTGGTTGCTTTGGGTCTTCGTTGCTGCACGTGGGCTTTCTCTAGTTGCGGTGAGTGGGGGCTACTCTTCGTTGTGGTGCACAGGCTTCTCATGGCAGTGGCTTCTCTTGTTGCACAGCATCGGCTCTAGGCGTTAGGGTTTCAGTTGTTGTGGCATGTGGGCTCAGTAGTTGTGGCTTGCAGGCTTTAGAGTGTAGGCTCAGTAGTTGTGGCGCACGGCCTTAGCTGCTCCGCAGCATGTGGGATCTTTCCGGACCAGGGCTCGAACTCGTGTCCCCTGCATTGGCAGGCGGATTCTTAACCAATGTGCCACCAGTGAAGTCCCTTTCTAGTCTTTGTTTACTGATACTAGTGTGGTGGATGGAATGGTTGTTTTCATGTCTTTACTACCCATGGTATTTTCAACAACCACACACACACACACACACACACACACACACACACACACACACATATTCATATATTTGAACTATCTACAAAGGATTTGGAGTGAGGTTTTGGTATTATTTTCTTTTCATTGAGTCCTTTATTTAAAGTACTGCTTCTCAGTCCTGACTATACATAGATCATCTGATGCCAAAATCCCACCCACAGAAATAACAATTTAATCATCTGGGTTGGCACCCAGTTTGCTTGTTTGTTAATTAATTAACAAGTTAATTAATTAATTAACTTGTTAATTAACAAGTCCCTAAGGTAGTTGTGGTGTGCAGCCATGTTTGAGAACCACTGCTTTAGAGTATATTTTGAAATTCTAAATGTGTAGTTTCACACCCCGTTTCTCTTTCTGCGTCAGGTTGTTTCAATGGGCCCGTCCATGTCCGCATGCGGTGCTGATGGCCCTGTCATTACAAAGACTGGCAACTGCACTACATGAAACCTTCACATAGTGTTGCAAAGGTTGCAAAGCAGGAAATGCAGTCCCTTTGGAAATTGACACCCTCCTGGAAGAAGAGGGAACTATAGTATGAAAAAGGAGAATAAATGTACGTGGGTACGTTTATTCTATAAACTACCACTTACAGTGTTATAAGTATTTAATTCAATGTAGTCAAGGTAGACTTCCTGATCCACCTGTGCACTCTGGCTTTCAACTTCCTTGAGGAAATACTTCTGGGGGAAACAAAGGGCAGTTGATTGTCTTAGTCATGCAGAGAAACCTCCCACCTGTTCAGATACCTGCCCAGGTGAGTGGATGTGGTTTAGAAAAATAACTAGTGGATAAGTTACTCCTTTTACATAGCGTGTGAAAGCAACCCAAGGGAAGAATCATAGGAATGTGTGCACATGCAACAAATCACTGGCTTGTTGGAATCTGATCTTTCCTTTTTTTAACCAGGAGGTAAGAGGAGGTTGATTTGGGTTTTTGACTTTCCTCATTTCGCATCTCCCACGTTTTCTCCTTCAGGCTTTTCCAGGTTTGAATTTCAAGGTGATATTTTGCCTTTTTTTCAGGGTTACCTTTTTCCATCCTTATTTCTACTCCCTCACTAGTGGTGACATTAAGTGTCAGTCCAGCTCTGCCTTCGACCAGTGTTGTTTCACTCTCTGAGCCTTAAATTTCTCATTTCGTTTTCCAAGTCTATAAGGCGGAACTCATGCTACCTGTCCATATCAGAAGATTATTAGGAAGATTAAATGAATGTCTGTATACGGACTTTGTAAGTAGAAATCTATTCCCAGTCTGGACTGCTTACCTGCCAAGCTTATGGGAAGGATGGGAAGCTGTTAAAATACTAAATCTTGACCTTTATTCTGTGCCTTTGAAACTAACAGAGACTTCAGGTGATGCAACAAAGAACAATTTTATGCCAGTATTGAAAAGACCAATATATCCAGCTTATTTTAAATGTTACAGAAATTATAAACCAATGTGAACATTTAAAAAATTTCCAGAATATGGAAATTTTTTTCATTCAGAATTTGATGATTATTTCAGAATTGGAGTAAAAATAAAATTCCTATGAATATACTCATTTTCAAAATTGGGTTAATAAGAACAAGAGAATAAACTCTTTTGCATTAGTTTCTAGATTCTTTACCATATGCTCCAACTTTTCTATCACATAAGGAGTTATGACCTATAGAGGTGTTTGTGAAAGGCACATACTAAGAGTACCAACAAAAAGCATTTTTGAATGTTCAAATGCTATTGGCAAAGGTCAACTACCACCAGTCCCCTTCCTGTCTTCTTCTATGCTTCTTTGGGCTAGGATCCTTCAAGGTCAATTTACAGTAGGCAAGATCTACCTGGTGATAGTAGGTAATGCTTATTGAATACTTCCCATGTTCTAGCGACTGCACTTTGTCAGTTTATGTCATTCAATCCCCATAATAAGACCATAAGGCAAATACGGTAGGCTGAAAAATGAACCTGTGAATATGCCCCTATGTGGCATAAAAAGATCTTGGCAGACAGGAAGATTATCTAGCTCGGCCTTGTATTAGTCAGAGGTTATGGAGGCTGAGAAATTCCATGATCTGCAGTCTGCAGCTGGGGTCCCAGGAAAGTAGGTGGTATGGTACAGCCCAAGTCTGAAAGCCTGAGAACCAGGGGAACCAACTGTGTAAATCCCAGTCTGAGGACCAGAGAAGGTGTGAGAGATATCCTAGCTCAAGCACTGAGGCAGGAAAAAAGGGGAAATTTCTTCCTTCCTTCATCTTTTGTTCTATTAAGGCCCTCAGTGACTTTGATGATGCCTACCTATATTGGGAGGGCAATTTGCTTTCCTGAGTCCACCAATTCAAATGCTAAACTCATCCAGAAATACCCAGGAATGATGTTTAATCTGGATACCCAACGGCCAATTGACACATAAAATTAATTATCACTGGCCCTGAATGTAGTCACATGCATTCTTATAAAAGGGAGGTAGGGGAACTTTTGAAATACAGAAGAGGAGAAGGCGATGTGACCATGGAGGCAGAAATTGGAGTGATGAGGCCAAAAGCCAAAGAATGCCAGCAGCCACCAGAAGCCGAAAGGGGCAAGGAATGGATTTTATCTTAGAGCCTCTGGAGGGAGATGTCCTGTTAACATCTTAGTTTTGGACTGATGAGATGGTTTGGGTCTTCTACCTCCAGAATTGTGAGAATAAATTTTTGTTGTTGGGCTTCCCTGGTGGCACAGTGGTTGAGAGTCCACCTGCCGATGCAGGGGACACGGGTTCATGCCCCGGTCTGGGAAGATCCCACATGCCGTGGAGCGGCTGGGCCCATGAGCCGTGGCCGCTGAGCTTGTGCGTCTGGAGCCTGTGCTCCACGGTGGGAGGGGCCACAGCAGTGAGAGGCCCGCATACCACAAAAAAAAAAAAAAAAAAAAAAAATTTTGTTGTTTTAAACCACCAAGTTTGCAAAGATATGTGTGTGTATATATATATAATACTAATATGGCAAATATTAATATTATCATCAAACCCATGTACAGATGGGGAAACCAAGTTTGAGGATAGCCAAGAAACTAGACCAAAGACACAAGTAGCAGAGTCAGGATTTGAAGCCTGGGAGTCAAACTCCAGAGTCAGCACATTTAACCAGTGACCCATGACAGTCCATAATAGCTGTGGTGGATACCGGTCCAGTGTGTGACCCCTGCTAGGACAATGCACAGGATTATCACTGTCTTTCCAAATAGCGATTTTTGAAGACGTTGGGATATAGAAAGCTTCTGCGTCTCTGCTTTGAAACGACCCAGCATTTGGGCACTGGAGAAATGCAATCACTACCCACTTCCCTCCCCACCCCTTCCATTTCCAGCAAAGCCTTTAGAGCTTTGGGGCACATTCAAGATGAGGAGAGTTTGTTAAGGGTGACAGTGGATCCTAAATTGGCAGAAATTCACACCTGTGACTACACCACTGGATTAGGTGACAGTTTATTGTTGAGTCCTGTAATTAGTGATACACAGGGGCCTGAATCATCTCTTGGGCTAAACTACTACGCCAGGTTCCCCTTAGGTAAGAGGGAGTGCAACTGGCCTACACAAAATATCTGTGTATTATGTATATCTGTGTATTATGTATATTATATATATCTGAATATTATGTAAACCTACCCATATTTATATATATATGCTTGTGGCTCACAAATCAAGATCCCAATAATAAATAGTGATATTTGTTTACCACTTACTGAGCACTATGCACTAGGATCTTTACACACGTTTAATTCTCATGGTAATACTGTGAAATAGTTACCATCTCTTTTTTATAGATTTGAAATTTCCCAAGATCACCAGAGGACGGGTTATTTAAACTCAGGTTTGTCTTGCAAAACTTACACTTTTAAAAAAATTAAAGTATAGTTGATTTACAATACTGTGTTAGTTTCAGGTGAACAGCAAAATGATTCGGTTATGCATATATATGTATATATCTATATTCTCTTCTTTTGATTCTTTCCCATTATAGTTTATTACAAGATATTGAATATAGTTCCCTGTGCTATATGGTAAATCCTTGTTGTTTATCTATTTTACATATGGTATTGTACATCTGTTAATCCCATACTGCTAATTTATCTCTCCCCAGCTTCCACTTTGGTAACCATAAGTTTGTTTTCCATGTCTGTGAATCTGTTTCTGTTTTGTAAATAAGTTCATTTGTACTATTTTTTAGATTCTATGTATAAATCATATCATATAATATTTGTCTTTTTCTGTCTGAATTACTTCACTTAGAATGATAATCTCTAGGTCCATCCATGTTGCTGCAAATGGCATTATTTCATTCTTTTTCATGGCTGACTAATATAGTGCTTCTGTGAACATTTGGGGGTATGTATCTTTTTGAATTAGAGTTTTCATCTTTTCCGGATATATGCCCAGGAGTGGGGTTGCTGGATTATATGGTAACTCTATTTTTAGTTTTTTAAGGAACTTCCATACTGTTTTCCATAGTGGCTGCACCAATTTACATTCCCACCAACAGTGTAGTCAGGTTCCCTTTTATCCACACTCTCTCTAGTATTTATTGTTTGTAGACTTTTTGATCATGGCCATTCTGACCACTGTGAGGTGGTACCTCATTGTACTTTTGATTTGCGTTTCTCTAATATTTAGCTATGCTGACCATCTGTTTGTCTTCTTTGGAGAAATGCCTATGTAGGTGTTCTGCCCATTTTTTGATTGGGTCGTTTGTTTTTCTGTTGTTAAGTTGTATGAACTGTTTGACAGTTTTGAAAATTAAGCCCTTGTTGGTGTCATCGTTGGCAAATATTTTCTCCCAGTCCATAGGTTGTCTTTCTTTTTTTCTTTTTTTTTTTTGGCCACACTGCGCGACTTGTGGGATCTTAGTTCCCCAACCAGGGATTGAACCCAGGACCTTGGCAGTGAAAGTGTGGAGTCCCAAATTTACCATTTAACCCATTTTTGGGGAGCTGCATCATGCGGCTTGTGGCTTCTTACTTCCCCGACCAGGGATCGAACCTGGGCCTACAGTGTCTTTTCATTTTATTTATGGTTTCCTTTGCTGTGAAAAGGCTTAAAAGTTTGATTAGGTCCCATTTTTTTTGTTTGTTTTTTGTTTTTCTTTGCAGTACGCGGGCCTCTCACTATTGTGGCCTCTCCCGTTGCGGAGCACAGGCTCCGGACGCGCAGGCTCAGTGGCCATGGCTCACGGACCTAGCCGCTCTGCGGCATGTGGGATCCTCCCAGACCAGGGCATGAACCCCTGTCCCCTGCATCGGCAGGCGGACTCTCAACCACTGCGCCACCAGGGAAGCCCCCATTTGTTTATTTTTTGCTTTTATTTCTCTTTCCTTGGGAGACTGACCAAAGAAAACTTTGCTACGATTTATGTCAGAGAATGGCAAACTTATACTTCTAACAACTCAACTTGTCTGACTTTCTATTTTGCTTCCTTACACAGATGTTTATTAGAGTCTCTGTGTGTGTGTGTGTGTGTGTGTGTGTGTGTGTGTGTGTGTGAGGCTGCTGTGTGATTACTATAAAGAAATGAAAGGCAGAAGTCTTGGTTTATCATCACGATTTGGTGGAAAGCTTTGACATGTTACTTGATATCTTCTGTGTTTTCAAAACGGGGGTAATACAGATTCAGTCTCAAAAATAAAGATTTCTTGAGATCAAATATGATCTCAGTCAATGAAAATTTACCTAGTTAAAACTTTGGAGAGATTTCTCAGTTTCTTTACCAAGAGAGAAAATAAGACATTTCCCCATCACAAAAAATAGTATGAAATTAGTTGTTAATCTTATAAAGGATGCTTTGGTACAAGGAATAGACACCCACGAAACTGGCTAAAACAAAGAGAGAGAATGTATAAGGAAGCACAGGTATCTAACTGAACCCAGAATGATGTGGTGGGCTATCGGGAGAGAATGTGTCCACTGTATCCCCAGCTCTTAGAACAATGCCTAGTTCAAAGTTAGGGTTCAATATGTATTTGCTGAATGGGAGAATGAATGAATTTCCAAATTTCTAGGGGATAGAATCCAATTTGCTCATCTTGGGTCCAATCAGTTTTGGCCAGGTGACAGGATTATGTGGGGAGGACTGTGAGAGAAGAAGGACTGTGGATGGAGAAGACACTCCAAAATATGCCTTTTAGAGAAGTAATGAGTACCTTGCCTTGATGGAGCTGCTGAACCCCCTTTCAAGTGTCACAACACGGCCCTGTTAGGGAAAGCACTATGGAACTGGGAAAGGTAGAGGTGGTTGAACAGAAAAATCATCTTGATCATATATTATTTTTATATTTTAGAATAGTGGAACAATGGAAATATTCTGAAAATGTGATGGAAATGCTTCTTTATTTATGGAGCTAACCAACCCTGCTGAAAGCTGCTTTGTTTACCATTCAGTAGGGGGAATGTTATTAGGGCACTGCTTTATTGGGCAAAGATTGAAATGAGGGTCAGGGTTTGGGACAGAAAGACCTGATTGGCCATTTGGAGACTTTGGTCAGGTCTGGAGAAACCACCTGAATCTGTCCCTGGTCAGCCAGCTTCTAAGAGCATAAGAGACCTTCCCAAGTTGGCCACTGCCTACTTTCCTGGCTCACCTGTCTTTATCCACCCCTCCCACAGCCTCAGCATATTCACCATTGCTCCAACCACACTAAATTCCCTTTTTTCCCCAGACATGCCTGCTCTTTCACACCCCAGTGCCTCATCTTAAGATTTTCCCTCTGGAAAATTTCCCTCTGGCTGTAAATTGGTACAGCCACTAAGGAGAAGAGTATGGAGGTGCCTTAAAAAACTAAAAATAGAGCTATCGTATGATCCAGCAATCCCACTCCTCGGCATATATCTGGAGAAAAACATGGTCCGAAAGGATACATGCACCCTAGTGTTCATTGCAGCGCTGTTTACAATAGCCAAGATGTGGAAGCAACCTAAATGTCCATCGATGGACCTGGAGTGAAGTAAGTCAGACAGAGAAAGACAAATATCATATGATATCGCTTATATGCGGAATCCAAAAAAATGATACAGATGAACTTATTTACAAAACAGAAACGGACTCACAGACTTAGGGAATGAACTTATGGTTACCAGGGGGAAAGGGTGCAGGGGAGGGATAGACTGGGAGTTTGAGAGTGACAGGTACACACTACTATATTTAAAATAGATAATCAGGGCTTCCCTGGTGGCACAGCGGTTGAGGGTCTGCCTGCCGATGCAGGGGGCGTGTGTTCGTGCCTCGGTCCGGGGGGATTCCACGTGCCGTGGAGCGGCTGGGCCTGTGAGCCATGGCCGCTGGGCCTGCGCGTCCGGAGCCTGTGCTCCTCAGCGGGAATAGGCCACGGCGGTGAGAGGCCCGTGTACCGCAAGAAACAAATCAAAACAAAACAAAACAAAACAAAACAAAACAAAACTAGACAATCAACAAAGACCTACTGTATAGCACAGGGAACTCTGCTCAATATTCTGTAATAATCTAAATGGGAAAAGAAAGTGAAAAAGAACAGATACATGTATACGGATAAAAAAGTAAAATAAATAAAAAATGATTATGCATATTTTGCATGATCATCTTCCACGTGTGTACAGCTAAAAAAAAAAAAAACCAGGGCTTCCCTGGTGGCGCAGTGGTTGAGAATCTGCCTGCCAATGCAGGGGACATGGGTTCGAGCCCTGGTCTGGGAGGATCCCACATGCTGCGGAGCAACTGGGCCCGTGAGCCACAATTACTGAGCCTGCGCATCTGCAGCCTGTGCTCCGCAACAAGAGAGGCCGCGATAGTGAGAGGCCCGCGCACCGCGATGAAGAGTGGCCCCCGCTCGCCACGGCTGGAGAAAGCCCTCGCACAGAAACGAAGACCCAACAACACAGCCAAAAATAAATTAAAAAAAAAAAAACAAAAAAAAAACAGATTTCTACCTGCCTGGATTTTCTTTTTCTTATCCTTTGGGTAAACACCTACTTACCTTCATACTTAGTCAGCCATAAAGTCCCCTCTGACATTCTCTCTGCGTCCTCAACTCCTCCCACTCTCTAAATCCTCCTCTTTACTATAGGTGATACATTTCCTGAAACTCTTGCAGTAAACTTAAATATGCGACGAAGTTAAGTGGCTTTACTCACCTGGGGTCTGGAGGTAGAAGATAGAGGCTACATCTGGGGAGATCGTCCTGGCAAGCGTGATGGCAGAAGCATTTGGTTCTTCTGGGTGACAGTATTGCTGGTGTTCAGTCTCTGGCATCACAGGGAGTTCAGAAGTGAGGATACCTCTAGAACAGTCCTGTATTGCGGGTGGTAAGGTATTTTTTTTCTGGTTGTATAGGATCCAAGCCTGACCCTCCTGGAAATTCTGTCATCTGCCTTATATTCTCTAGCAAATCACTTTGTGCTTTAACTATGGAGGATTCTATTGTCTGCAACTAAAAACCCTTGTTAATACTGCACCCCAGCGCATGTTCTAGATCTTAACAAGCTTTGGGTTGCCAATGCTTGGTAATGGTAAGCACTCAATAAACAGATGAATGGGAGAATGGATGGATGTGTCTCAAAGGGAAATCTCTAATTTTCTAGGTTCCAAGGTAGGAATGGGAAAACTGTTGGTGAAAGTAACATGAATTGAATTTGAAGAGACACAGGCTAAGTGGTAAGGGCACAAGGGAACCAGAAGGAAGCTGAGGAAAAGTAGCCTTCACTCCTGCCAGACAGAGCACAGGGGGCTTTCATTTAGAGTAAAGTCATGCTGTGCCTACCCACACCATATTGATTCAATATCTCTAGCAAAAACAATATCTGGTTAATTTCAAAGAAAATAGCTAAACCTAATGCTCGATGGTGTGCTGACTAAACACGCAGAGGGGCTGACAGAACCATATTGAATGGCTGGGTTGGTGGCACATCAATATACAGTCCCAGCGACCCAGCCAAGTAGAAGGGTGTGAATTGGAGATGAGACTGGGTCTGAGGAGTGCACTAGGGCTAGGGGTGCTGAGCCAGTCTTGAGGTGACAGGAGGAAATAAAAGTAAACCTGGCTTTCACATTTTGTTGTTGTTTATTCCTTGTCCTTTTTGTGTAGCCAAGAGATTGACTGTTAATATTGTTGTACGTTGTAGCTAATACACGCATAGTTGTAGCTATATAGACGTAACCACTGTATTCTCTGACACTAGACACATAATTCTCTGCTCCTTCCCCCACCCCAATCCTCAGAGGGGCCTCAGGAGAGACAGATCAAATGGAAGATAGTGGGGAGTCCCTGGGCGCCAGCGGTCTGTAGGATGGCTCAGATCACTTGTAGCCACTACCAACTATTTCTGTTTACAGCCCTTCAGTCAGGACTTCAGCCTTTTAAAGGGCACTTTTGAGAATAAATTGCTCTCACTATGGAAAATTATCTAACCTTAACAAAAGTTAAGTTACACATAGCATTCTAAGCAGATGTAAATTCAGTTTTGATCCTCTCCCAAAAAGGCTGGTTGGCAGTGGGGGAACTAAGCTGGCTACAGAAGCCATCCCTACTTCAAAGCACAGTGTCTTGAGCAGTATTTCTTCATCTAGGGAGCCCATCAGAATCATCTGTAGAACTTTCCAAAAATGCGCATACCCTGGGACCCTCCTCCAAGAGATCCAGTAGGTTTGGGTGGGGCTTGGTCACCTGGATTTTGAAAAATCCCCATGAGTGGTTCTGACGTGCTCCCATTGACTGAGACCCGCTGATTGGTACAGCAATCTCAGGCTTGATTCTGATGACCATCTGTATGGAGGGGGACAAGATCACGGAGCAAGGAAAGGTGGAAGTCCAGCTGGCCATGCAATTCAGAGGAAGCAGTGGCATTATGAGATAAGTTTTCAGGTGACAGGACCCCTTGGAGCAGGTTGGGACACTGGAGAAGAGAGTCTAGCCCTTACAGAAGGAGGCTCAGCCCTGGTCCCACATGGATTCAGGTTGAGATTCTCAGTCTCTGGCAGAAATCCATATGATTGGCAGGTAACCCTGAGACTCAAGGCCCCCTCAGCTGGTTCCTCATACACAGGATCTGGTTAATTGCATGGGAGACTAACCACATGGTGGCTGTAGCTGGGACCCTGAAGCTAGATTTGGGGAGTGGTCGAGGGTTCGAGAGAGACACTGGGAGGAGGCCATCAATTTCCAGGTCAGAGATGGCTGCGGAACTCCCAGGGCTTGTAGGTCAGTCTCACCTGGGGAAGATGAAGAAGGAGGAAATAAGGCAAGGGTTGACACGGGTTGTAAATGGCTGGTCCAACCAGGATAGCTCAGCTATTGCCTCAGCCAGCATGGGCCTCCTCTGTGGGGCCCTATGGACAATATCTGCAACTTGGGGTTTGATCCAGACTGTTCATTTAGATAGAGATCCATGCACTTCCAGAGGTTTGTAAACTTCTTAAATTGTGAAAAAGCTTTGTTCACCAGGAAAGTTGCAGAAGCCCTTCTGGTTACTATGTTATGGGGTCTCGACTTTGCTGTAGATCCTCATTGCTTGCTTCCTTGCCTGCCTGTGCTCATGCATTTCTGCAATCCATTTCTTTTCCCTGGAGACTGCACCTTCTCTACAATGTGTGCTGGTTTCCCTGATTTCGGTCACCTTCTCCAGGCCACAGGTGCTCTCTTTGTTTCAGCTCCTGCTGATTTGCCTCTGTGCTCACCCTGGCTCGCGCTGACAGTTTTTGCCACGTCTGCATGAGGTCCATGCTTCTGCTGCTCCGTAGTTCATTCCCGACTCCTGACTCTTCTCCTTGGGAGGGACTGTTCATTTCACTGCAGAAACCCCCTCTTGTGTGAGAGGGAAATGAACGGGCTTCTTGGCACAGAGCTGCTAAAAAGACCCATTTTCTACCCTTTAAGGTGAAAACACATGTTTATTTCCTGGTATCTCAATTTCTGGTCCCTGACTACATAGAGTTGCCAGATTTAGCAAATAAAAATACAGGACACCCTGTTAAATCTGAATATTTAGGACACACATTAAAGAATTATTGCTGTTTATCTAAAATTAAAATATAACTGAGTACCCCGTATGTTATCTGGCAATCCCCGTGACTGCAGCAAAGCAGGTGAAGTTTAATGTAGCCAAAAGAATACTGGAATATTGAGTTACACAGACACACACATGCACACCCACAAACTTTATGAGTCTGAAGGTCCTAGGGCAAAGACTGCTATTTGTCATCCAACATCCTTTTTCCTCTTTCTTTTAGTAATAGATCTTTTGGATCTATTTTGAACATAGAAAAAGAAAGAAAGGAGTATCTTACTCAGCTTCCCTTGTAGCTAGAAGTTGCCAGAGGGATCCGAGTGGAAGTGATGTGTACAACTTCAGGGTCATGCCCTTAAAGGGAAGGGTCATGTTCCCTCCTCCCCTTTCTCTCTCATTGACTGGAACATAGGTGTGGTGGCAGGAGCTAGGGCAGTCATCTTGGGATATGAGGTAGACACTATGTGTTGAGTTTGGGAGAGCAACAAAATAGAAGGATCCCTAATATCATACTGGCCCTGCCAGCTTACATCCAGACTGTTATGTGAGAGAGTGATAATCTATCTTTTTGAAGCCACTGTTAATTTGGCATGTGTAGGAGCAGCCTAACTGACATTCTAACTAGCATGAGTATCATTATTAATTTCCTTGAGGACACATTTAATAATTACAAGAGACCAGGTTTGAAGAGTGTTCTGTAGGCAGCCATGTTTTCATTTGTCACGACTTTCCCTGCTGCTTGTTACAGAACAGCCATCAGAGCAAGACACAGGACAAGGATGAGGCAGGGAAGTGGTTCTATCAGTGATTTTTCACGGTGACTGAGACTGACTTGGGGAGTGTGTTAAAATTCATATTCCGTGGCTCTGTGCTCTAGGATGCCCATTTTGTAAGTCTGGCATGAGCCAGGGAGCCAGCATTTCTAAAGTATCCCAAGACACTGATGCAGGCAGTTCGGGGGACACACTTTGAGACCCACTGGTCTATGCGTGGAGTCCTTCACAGTGCTGGACTTCTGGGAAATCCTTCAGTGAATTAACTCAGGGAGCTTTTTAATTGCTTCAGACGCTGCTGATGGTGGTTTAGCAATCTAGAAACAGTGCTTTGGAAGTGAATACTTGGCAATATTTGATGGGACACTCAGTGTGATACAGACATTTAGAAAGTTATGAAGCTTTACTCTGGATGGCCTGTAAATATACGTGCACTAATTCAGTAGCAAGATGTAATTAAAGTATTTGGAGTGATGACTGAGAAATAAACGTTTTAAGGGGCAAAGAGGGCAAAATTTAAACACTCCGCCCCTCTTTAGTGCCCAGTGTTGACTGAGGAGTCGGAGTAATTACAAGTGGTAATAACGCTTGATAATTATATATTTGCCTGTGTTTAGGTGGGACATGAAATGAGGGAAACTCACTTCATAAGTGAACCCTCATTCATGTCCCTTCTCAGAGTGGCCTTCGAGAATGAAGTTCATCTCACAACCAAGCAACGATTGGAGCTAATCATGACACTGACCACGGGAGGAGAACAATTAGGGATAAACTTTCGGCTCAAGGGAGTGAGATGGGGACTGGAGAGAGGATAAAAGTGCCAGCCAGCCAGATAAATAGCAGAGATTTTTTTGAACATCTGTGTTTGTGCAAGGACCCTGTGCTAGGTACAGTAGGGGGTGGGGAGGGGAGAGGAAGGGGCAGAGAGACAGTTAAGATGCAGGATCTTATCATGTCACGTCTGATAGGAAAGTGCCACCCTAAGCAGTGTGGGATTAGTGCAAAATCAGTACTTTCAGAGCTTGATGATGGAGAAGTTGGAGAGGGTGGGGGCAGCCAGGAGGAGCTTTTTCAAGTAGGCAGCATGCAGATGTTAGTCAACAAATATGAACCCTTCTGGGTATTGGCGATCCAGGAGTGATTAAGAAAGAGTCTCTCTTGTCAAGGGGCTCCCATTCCGGTGGAGGGAGATAGGTCAGAAGTGATCTTATTATTATTATTAGAGTATTAATAATAATAAAAATAGAGTATCATGATGATTATTAAGTATTATCCGATAGAAATATCGGATTTATTAATCATGCTTATTATTTATTAATAATATATAATTGATAAATAAATTAGATATTCTCCAATCCCAACAAGCGTTGAGGAGAAGCTGTGATAAGATAAAGTGGTAACAGAGGGTGGAGCTCAGAGGGGGAAGGGTGGGGCTTGCAGTGGTCAGGGAGCCTCCCTGCAGAGGGGATGTCTGCTTCCAGGCCTGAAAGGAGAGAAGGTGGCCGTGCGTGGTGTGGAGAGCCGGGAAGCACAGGACTAGGCTGGGATGGAGATGGCTTGTGTGAAGGACCAGAGGAGAAGGCCAGTGTGGTAGGAGTATGGTAAGGGTGGGAGCACAGGTGGGAATGAGGCTGCATGAAGAGGGCTTTGAAACCAGGGAAGGGAGTTTAGGTTATATTCTAAGGATGAAGCCTGTGGTTGAAAGTTTCGGAAGAGGAGTGACAGGATACCATTTGTGTGTTGTTTTTTTTTAATTAATTTTTATTGGAGTAGAGTTGCTTTGCAGTATTGTGTTAGTTTCTACTGTACAGCACAGTGAATCAGCTATACGTATACATATATCCCCTCTTCTTTGGATTTCCTTCCCATTTAGGTCATCACAGTGCATTAAGTAGACTTGAAACAGAGACACAGATGTAGAGTACAAATGTATGGATACCAAGGGGGAATGGGGAGAGGGGTGGGAGCAACTTGTGTGTTTTTAAAAAACCACTCTGGTGGCGCTGCAGGGGGCGGGGAGCAGATCCTAGGTCACAAGCCTATAGGGATGGGAGACAAGTGAGGGGCTATTTTGTGGCCAAGGCTGCCTCACTGCGCTGGGCCTGGAAGGATGTGACTGGGAGAGGCTGGGGTGGGCGGGCTGCCCGGGGAGGCCAGGAGGACACTGGTCAGCAGGGGTGGTGGTAGCTCGGTAGGGGTGACCAGGAGGGCGAGGCCAGCATCCTCTGGCTGCTTTGGCAAGGTGCTCTCCAGCCTGGTGTGAGCCCCACGTGAGTGGCTGATGCTCACAGATCTCTGGGAACTGCATGGCCTCCTGTGACCTAGACTCAGACACAGTGGTACATCTGACATACTCTGTTGCTTGAAGCAATCTCAAGTTCCCCCAGGTTCAAGTAGCAGTGACATAGACTCCACATTTCAGTAGAAGGAGTATCAAAAACTTTGTGGACATATTTTAAATGACAGGCAAATAAATTTTAAAATCTTTAAAAAAAGTCTTTAATTTTTTAAATTAATTTTTATTGGTTGATTAATTGTTGTGTTAGTTTCAGGTGTACAGCAAAGTGAATCAGTTATACATATATGGATATACATATATCCATTCTTTTTCAGATTTTTTCCATATAAGTTATTACAGAATATTGAGAAGAATTCCCTGTGCTATACAGTAGTTCCTTACTGATTATCTGTTTTATATATAGTAGTGTGTATATGTTACTCCCAAACTCCTAATTTATCCCTCCCCCCAACCTTTCCCCTTTGGTAACCATAAGTTTGTTTTCTACATCTGTGACTCTATTTCTGTTTTGTAATAAGTTCATTTGTACCATTTTTTTTTTAGATTCCACGTATAAGCAATATCATACGATTTGTCTTTCTCTGTCTGACGTACTTCACTCAGTATGACAATCTCTAAGTCCACTCATTTGCTGCAAATGGCATTATTTCATTCTTTTTTATGGCTGAGTAATATTCCATTGTATATATGTACCACATCTTCTTTATCCATTCATCCATTGATGGACATTTATGTTGCTTCCATGTCCTGGATATTGTAAATAGAGCTGCAATGAACATTGGGGTGCATGTATCCTTTCAAACCATGGTTTTCTCCAGGTATATGCCCAGGAGTGGGATTGCTGGGTCATATGGTAGCTCTATTTTTAGTTTTTTAAGGAACCTCCATACTGTTCTCCATCGTGGCTGTATCAATTTACATTCCCACCAACAGTGCAAGAGGGTTCCCTTTCCTCCACACCCTCTCCAGCATTTATTGTTTGTAGATTTTCTGATGATGCCCATTCTAACTGGTGTGAGGTGATATCTCATTGTAGTTCTGATTTGCATTTCTCTAATAATTAGTGATGCTGAGCATCTTTTCATGTGCTTTGTGGCCATCTGTATGTCTTCTTTGGAGAAATGTCTATTTAGATCTTCACCCATTTTTGGATTGGGTTGTTTGTTTTTGGATATTCTTTAATTTTTTAACTCCTCAGAAAAGTCTCCAAAGTCTGTGACAGCAGTTCCTAATCTTTTCCACACAAAGATCTTGCCAACTTAAAACAAAGCAGAAATTCCCCTAGGAAAATACCTATTGTCTTTGTAAGAATAACAAACACTCATAGCAAATAATTCAATATAGCTCAACACAAAGAATTCACCTTAGTGTAAATAATGTAAAACATTTTTGAAGTTTACCATCTAAAGATAACCACTAACTTTTGAAGAATATCTTTTCAGATGTTTCTCTATGCGTACACTCGCATAAAAATGTGAGTATTTATGTAAATCTTATTTATATAAACAGGATCATGCTATTGAGCTCTTTGAAATGTATTCTCCGCCCCCCCCAAGATTATGTTAATTTTTCTATGTTACAACAGTAACTGTTGGTTTCTTACCCAGAAGCTATTGGCCGTCTCTTCCTTCCTTAACAGAATCCCTGTTTTAATCCAGGATCCACCCTTCTTTGGGTGGCAACTTGTTTCCAGGAAGATAGACTATATCTCCAGTCTCCAGGGTAAAAGATAATTGGGCTTAGCTAAAATAGCAGGCCGTTCTGGCCAGTGACTGGAATAACGATGGAATGTGACAATTCTGGCTGAAGTGAGGGCAAGACTGGTGGTGGGTTTTGGGGAATGGGTTTCCCTGATGATACAAAGAGATACTTCGGAACACTCTCTAATTCTGTCAGGAATTGTCCTTCCTAATTGGGATTGCTAAAACTATAGCAGCTTCAGGTTGTTTTTGTTTTTGCTTTTCTAGATAGTAAATTACGTATTGTTTAATTTAAATGGGTTGAGTTGCATCTTTCTGGTACTTATAGCAAAAAGCATTCTAACTGATGCATGTCCACAAATAAAACTACATAATTAGCTTGAATGGCTGCCTATTCTATTGTATATAGAACTAACTCTGGAAAATTCTCCACTGTTTGACATTTAGGCTATTTTCTAAAAACTTTTTGCCATAATAAACAATACTGATGAGTATCGGTACTTTTATTAATTCAATTTTCATGCACTGCTTGGTGTGTGTATATACCTTCCAACCTCTGACAGTAAGTCTCTAACCCACAAGATTGGTCCCACTGAGGCACAGTTTCTTAAATCTGACAGCTCTGTCAAAGATGAAAGCTTGCAGCCTCACATTTTTTCTTCCTCTAGTGGAAAGAGCATGGACTTCGGAGCCAGACAGAAGTGGTTAGAAACCTCTGCTGCTTCCTAACTAGACAATCTCGTGAACTTCAGTTTCCACGTTCTATAGAACAAGAATAGAAATATCAGCTTTCAAAGTTGTTGTCAGGATTAAATAAGATGGTGCATATTAAGCAGTCAGTCTGGAGCCTGACACATCGTAAGTGCTGAAGTGGTCATTATTTTCACATTTTGTTGTTTACCATCTGGAGGAATGCGTGTGGAAAAACAGGAATAGGGCTATTGCTCTCAAAATGTGGCAGTAAGATGCTATTTGCTTTCTTTCCAGAAGGGCCAAGACTCCCTGATATCTTTTTTTAACTTCTAGCTTGAAATAATTCTAGATTTACAAAGGAGTGGCAAAAGATAGCACGAGGAGTTCCCATATATCTTTCTTCCAGCTTCCCCTAAGGTTCACATCTTACATAACACGGCATACTTAACAAAACTGACAAATTACCGTTGGAAATATCATTAACTGAACTACAGACCTTATTCGGATTTAACCAGTTTTTCCACTAATGTGCCTCTTTCTATTCCAGGATACAATCTAGGGTACCATGTTGCATCAGGTCCTGCTGTTTTTTAGTAGACTCAAAGCCTCTGAGGGCTGAGCGGAACACACTTCTGCTGGAAAAATATTCAGAGCGAGCATTTATGGTGTGCTTACGATTTGCCACCCTCACCACACTGTGGGGTAGGTATTTCCGTCCTCATTTTACAGAAGGAGAAACGGAGACTCAGAGAAGTTGCGAGGCCCATCAGGGTCACTCCGAGTCCACTCAAGGTCACTCAGAGGCGCAGCCGTATTAAACCGGGCAGCCTTGTCCCTGCTTAGCTGCCTTTCCCAGAGGATGCACTCCCCTGGCCAGAGCCAGTCCTCCGTATGTGGCCCGGAGGCAGCAGGGTCCCAAATTTGGTCCTTTCTGACCACGCCTCCTTGCTCTGGGGCACCTCCTGGCTGCCTGGGCCAGGCCCCTCCATACCCCTTTCTCCCGCTGCCATCCTGTCCTCTCTGTTTCTCAGCGGAGTTGCTGCCTGTCAATCCTCCCACCGTGTGCTCGCCAAAGGCGCCTCCTGGTGTTTGCATTTGAATAGGGACCCGAGCCTGAAGTCAGACAATGAGGCTCGTGTGGCAGTGAGGGCGGATTTGGGCCCAGCACACTCCTGCCGCCGCTTCTTCACCAGCCACCCTGAAGACACAAAGTCACTTCACTTACTCAGAAGGCCGATTTCTCCCCTTGTAATAGCACAGACAGTGCCCTTCTCCCTCACATTCTGCCAGGACTGCCTCTGCTCCTGGGGACAGGAAAGGGTCTACCTTTCGGCACAGCCTGGGATTTTGCGGATCTCCCACCCAAGAGTGCCATCCACTGCCAAGAGGGACGCAGGCAGCCAGGACTGCAGCCTGCTCTCTGAGCTCCCAGCTCTGTCACCACTGCCACCCCCTCGGTGGGCTTCTAATGACCTACTGTGGGCTAGCTATCTCCCCACAACAATGCAGCCCAAGCTACAAGCATCACTTCATTGAATAAGAAAATGTGGTGGGGGGGGGGGGGGGCGCTGAGCTACCCCACTGGTAAATGGCCAATCATGGACTCAAATCTCAACCTGGCTGGCTCCAAACTCTATAATCCTTCCACTACACCAAATGTTCCACAATGATTATTCTGGAAACTGGGCCACTGCCAAAACCAACCTCGGGTTCCTGGTGCTGGGAGGACACGTGCTGTCCCAGACGGGGCAGTGTGCAGATCCCAGGCTCTGCAGGACCAAGCTGGTGACAAAGCCCCTTTCTAAGGCACCTGCCTGAAGGCGGAAGAGAGCTCTCGGCCTGGCAGGCAGGAGGGCACAGGTAAGGGCCTGCATCCTGTCAGGGAGCGGGCATTTCCTCGTTCAGGTGACACAGTTTAAATAACGCTGATAGTGAACTGCGTCTCTATTTATCTGGCAAACTTGGCCTCACCGGGGTGGAGCAGCGTTAATCCTTCTGTTTACATGAAGAGAGTTGGGTGAAACTAGCACTGTCTTAAGCTGGAACCACATTTCAGCTGCAGGTCTGACCTCAGTCCTGACACAGAAACCAGCTTTGGGGGGAAATCATCGTAACATTTGGAGCTGCAATGTGGGGTGACTCATCTCAGAGTCACCAACAAGCCATTTGCACCCCTCTTGGTCATGGATAGCTTTGAGTCGCTGGATGGGCTGTGGAGATCTTTACTGAAGAGCAAGAATAGAACAGCTATGCTGCACTCTGCACTGTGTACCATGCACCAAGCACTTCACACGTATTGCCGTGGTTAATCCTCCGAACAGCAGGGAGGGAGTTATGATGACAATCTCCACCTCATAGATGAGGCAACCGAGGCACAGAGAGCTTAAATACATTGCTTAAGTTCACCCGGCCATTCAGTGGCAGAGCTAGGGGTTGAACCCAGGCAGTCTGGGTGCATGATATCATTAGTCTATATGCTGGTGACAAACATAGGCAGAGGTCTGGAGGGACATAGACCAGAGGGTTCATGCTGGCTGTCTACAGGTGATTTTCTTTAACTGTTACATTTGGCTTTCTTAATATTCTATAAAAATATATGTTTTGTGGGGACAGGCAAAACAATGCAAAGAATTATCCTGGAAATAAAGAGAAGGTCCTTAGTGAGTGCATGTTGTCCAGGGCTCTGTCCCAGGAGTTTTCCCAGAAAAACAGTTTGGAGAGACCATCGTGGCCCAGGTGGACAGATGGCAGACAAATCATTGATATAGAACGAGAGGTTTACTTATTTACTCATTTGTGCATTGATTCATTTATTCATTCGTTTCTTCAAAAAAGTATGGACCTCCTGCCCTATCCAGGCACTGTGGTGGGTGCTGGGGATGCAGTTATGCCTAAGACAAGGTCAGTACCCTCCAGGGGGTCCTGATCCCAGGGCGGGGTGGAGGGGGGAAGGGGGTGGAGGAAGTCATGCCTTCAGTTAAGCACCTGGTAACCCATTAAGGCATAAAAGAGTTTGCAAGTCTGTCTCCTCCACCAGAGTTTGCATCCTTGAGGGCAGAAACTGGTGCAAAGAAATGCCTGCCACGTATTTCAGCCATCCATTCATCCATGCACTTTTGCATTACCACATGGCCACTGAAGAGATAGGGTGTGCATCGAAGGAACAATGCAAATAGTCATCTCTCCAGGTTGAGAGAGGCAGAGAAGAGGGTGGTTGGAAACATCTCCATAAAGACTTGAGCAGAGGGCTTCCCTGGTGGCGCAGTGGTTAAGAATCTGCCTGCCAAGGCAGGGGACACGGGTTCAAGCCCTGGTCCGGGAAGATCCCACATGCTGCAGAGCAACTAAGCCCGTGCACCACAACTACTGAAGCCCACGCGCCTAGAGCCCGTGCTCTGCAACAAGAGGAGCCACCGCAATGAGAAGTCCGCGTACCACAACGAAGAGTAGCCCCTGCTCACCGCAACTAGAGAAAGCCTGCGCCCAGCAACGAAGACCCAACGCAGCCAAAAAAAAAAAAATGTTATTAGGCTAAATTAAATAAAAAGACTTGAGCAGAGGCTTAAAAATTGAGAAGGTCTTTGTCAGATGGGGAAGGTACTTCCCGGTAGAGGGAACAGCATATGAACAATGACAGCGGTGTGAAGTTGCCAGTGCATTTGAGAAAGTGCCAGTAGTTCAGTATGGCTGGAGCATAGCGTGTGTGGGGGACAGAGTGCAGACTCAGGGAAGGATGGGACTGGAGGGGTGTGCAGGACCCAGACCCCAGTGCCCTTTGTCATGCTAAGGAGCTGGGACTTAAATGTGGTTAAGATACAAGGAGAAAGAATCAAAGGATGGAGTGAGGGGTATATGTGCAGATGGGGACTAAGGCGTATGAAGCTTTCTCCTCCTCCTCTTGCTCTTTTTTCTGTTTCATAAGCCCTCTCCTCCCCTTTTATAAAGGAGTGAAAGGGTAGGAAGCAAACATCTTTCAGCACCTGCTATACGCACCCTGTGGTGAGTGCTCTGCCGCCTTCAATCCTGACTCTGGCACGTATCACCGGCCCCGTTTTCCAGATGAGGAACCTGAGGCTCAGAGTGGTAAAGTGTCAGAGATGAGGTTTGCACTGACATGAATTCGGTTCCAAAAGCAATGCTCTATACACTGGGCCAAACAGAACAATTTAAAGTGGAATGAAGCTTTTATCCTTGTGAAGTGTTTTATGCACCTAGGCTCATTTGATTCTTAGCATGACATGGAGTGGTAAATTGGGCAAGTATCATCATTCTCATTTTCAGGAGGAAAATTGAGTCAGAGAGGTTCATTGACTCCGTGACAGAGATTTGAGAGTTTCAGGATTAGAGACATCCAAAGTACAGAACAGATAGCCATCTGAAAACCACACATGGAAACAAAAATAACCCAGAGATGGTTCTCAGTGCAAAGGAGCAGTTGTGGACACGCCACATGCATGCATGTGATCCTTGGCATGTGGAGGTTTGCAGCTGGAATAGCCGGAGGGGCCAATCCAAGTGGCTGAGCTAATCCCTTCCTCTGCCTTCCGCCTGCTTCCTCCGTCACCTCCAGGGCCCCTCCTGAGGGGTTTTCTGTGGCTTCTCCACGGAATCCCTCATTCAGCTCCCGAGACCCAGCACAAGCCTGGGTGCAGAACGTTGGTGCAGTTTTGACAAGATGCTCACAGAGGTTCAGTGACTAGTTTTAATTAGGCCATCTTTGTTTACGTTTGATGTTTATCAGCTAATTGGCATGGCAAGGTGTGAGTCACACAGCTTTCCCCTGGCATGGAATCAGTTTGTCAGAGAAAAAACCAGGAGAACAAATGATCCCAATTATGAGAGAACCCACCGGGCTAATTATCATCCCACTAAGGACAGAGGCTCCCCGCTCCTGCTGCTGTTGCTGCTGCCGTAGCTGCACCAAGTGCCCTGGGATCCCCCCTCCACACCTTCCTTCAGCTCCGGAACTCAAGAAGCCCAGGATCCAGGCCCCCAGCTGGCTGCCTGGAGACCTGTTCTCTTGAATTCAAAACCCACGTGTCCCCTCAGCTCAGACACATCAGGGCACCATGCCTCCTTTAGTCCAAGATCATTCTCCCCGTAGCCTCTTCCATGAATAATAGCTCATGTATGTTGTGCCTTTCCTGTGTGCCAGGACTGTTGGAATCACTTTATAATTCTTTTCCCCAGTAACATCATCAGTCAGGTCCTACTATCATCTCCATGTTACAGACAAAGAAACGGAGGTAGGCAGAGATTAAATAACCTGTTCAAGGGCAAGCAACGGAACTGGGGTTTGAACCCACATGATCTTCTACCATAGCACCTGCTCCTATTAGCGATTCTTGAAATGTCAGAAAGCCCCCAGATCAACCAATCAGGATACTTCAGGCAGATTTCTGGAGGCGACTCTCCTCTAACTACATAGGTACAGCCACCTTCTAGAATAGTACCGTCCAGAATTTTCTGCAGTGGTGCGAATGTCTATTGCTCTGTCCAGCACAGTAGCTCTAAGCCACATGTGGCTATTGAGCATATGAAATGTGGCTAGTGGGACCAAAGAAGTGAATTTTAAATTTTATTTAATCTTAATTTTAACTGAAAAAGCCGAATGTGGCTAGTGGCTGCTATCCTGTGGGACAGGACAGTTCTGGCTGGTCAGCCCCTCCTTACTCCTCAAAGGCAGCAGGTCCTGAATCAACCCTGTACTTGTGACCCCCTCATCCCCCACTGCAGCTTTCTGGCCTCCTGGGGGTTTTTCTTGGTGCAGACAGAGGAGCGCAGGTCTCTTCCTTTTCGGCATTCTCTCCCTCCTGTGCTCTAAGCCCCTTCCAGCCGCGGGGCTCGCGTGGAGGAATGCAGCTCGGCTGCCCTCGAGTTGAATGAAGATCGTGGACCTTTGGAATGTCCACAAAGCCCCACACCCTCAGCCTCCCCAGTCTCCCTCCTTCGCCAGGGTAACAGATGGCCCCAGCTTTCACCAGCCGGGCCTGAGCACATTGTCACTCCCAGCTGAAAGTGAAATATTCAGTGGCATTTAAATTAAATAGACTCTAATGCTTCAGTAATATTAATTACGTTTTCATTCATCCCTAGCCTAATAAATCAATGCGTAAAGAGGGGATGCTCGGGAGGCTGGCAGGCGAGTGGGGCCACTGGGTCTTTGTGTGAGCCCGCACACAATGCCCCCATTCTTACCGGGCTGCACTTGCCCCTGCAAACATCTGTGCTCAGCCCCTCTTGAGGAGCCAAAGGGGTAACGTTTACACTCTGCTCATCCAATTTGTCCCGGCATCAAGGCCTGAGTCAACGGGAAATGTGACGGCCACACTGAAAATAACATGCAGGACTGGAATGTGTGTGTGTTTGGAGCTGGGTTGTTTGCAAAATTTCTGGGGCAGAGGGTTAGGGGACTGATGGAGAAAGGGGTATGGTGCTAGACTTCTAGCTGCAGGACCGTGACAGCTCAGCTTTCACTGTGGGCGGAAGGAAGGAAGGAAGGAAGGAAGGAAGGAAGGAAGGAAGGAAGGAAAGGAGGGAGGGAGGGAGGGAGGCAGGCAAGGGAAAATAACAGCTACTGTGAAATGAGTGCTTATTATGTGCCAGGAGCTGTGCTCAGCAGTCTACGGGCATTCTTTTATTTATTTCATACGATAATGTGTGACATGAAATAGCAACTATTATTGGCCCATTTTACAGATGAGAAATTTATTTGTGGTTCAGAGAAACTTGTGAAACTGAGAAACTTGCTATAGTTCCAGCTCATGTCTCTGTGATTCCAAAGTCCACAGTCTTCACCTCTAGAAGTACTTCTACCAGAAGAAAATACAGAAGAAAGGAAGGGGTCGCTAGGGGTGTTTTTTAGGTGGAGGACAAGAGGCCAACATTTGTGAAGTTTGCAACTTTCCCCTTGGTTTCTAGGGGTTTTGCCTTTGGGGAGGTCTGTCCCTACCGAGCCGTGCCGCCACCCCACTCCGGGGCTATACATATGTAAAAGAAGCCAATAAAGCAGTGAGAGAGCCTGCCCTCCTAAATCTTCAGGGGACAAAACTTCCCACTTGTGATGCTTCAAAGCTGCCCGGAGCTACCAGTTTACCCCCAGAAGTCCTGAGTCAATGCCTCTGATTGGAAAATAAATAGCCTTGCACATAAAAACCGCAGGCCAATTGTGAGCCGGTGGAATGGGAAAATGCCCGGTGTGGACCGCTGCGTGCCAGCCCAGGGCCGGGCTCTCCCCAGGCAGCCTCTCCTTAAGGAGATGAGTGGGAGCTGGGGTCTCACCCTGGATGGAAAGGGGGATTTCAAAAACCGCCCCTTAGATTTTCTTAACTGAGATATAATTGACATATAAAATTATATTAGCTTCCGGTGTACAACATAATGATTCAATATATGTATATATCGTGAAATGATAGATTTTTAAAACCCAGATTTTTAAAAATGTTAAATTCTACAATTTACTGTAGAAAAACTAGAAAATACCTATAAGCAGAAGTAAGGGAAAACATCACCCAGAGCCTCCTGACCAATTTTGAATGATTAGTTTTGCAACTTATGGATGAAACGTGGTTTATTAAATCAATCCCCATGGTTAGATATTTGGCTTGTTTTTATTTTTCCTGTCTCACAAATGGTGCTATCATGAATTTCCTTGTGGCTAAATTGAGGTGCACACACATTCATTTTTTTTTTTTTTTTTTTTTGAAGCCTGAGTATCTGTTAGGATTTAAAAAAAAATGATATGGAGGGCTTCCCTGCTGCCAGCGACAGAGGTTCAAATAGTGTGTGTGGCTGAGGCATTTGGAGCAGCATCTTAGGGGAGGAGGGACTTGAAGTGGAGCTCAGGGTGTCCAGTAACTTGTCCAAAGTCACAGGGTTACTAAGATGTGAAGCTGGGATTAGACTCAGGTCTGTCTGGTTAAAGAATTCATGTTTGTTTATTCCATACTAATAAGCAAATAAAGGTCAAAGCCACTCTAAAGTAGAATGAGGCCATCCAACAGAATTTGCTGTGATGACAGAAATTTTCTGTATCCACGCTGTCCAATATGGTGGCCCCTAGCCACATGTGGCTACTTAACACTTGAAATGTGGCTAGTTTGAGTGAATCCAACATCCACTTATGAATTTTTTTTTTTTTTTTTTTTTTTTTTTTAGCAGAAAGCCTGAGTATCTGTTAGGATTTAAAAAAAAATGATATGGAGGGCTTCCCTGGTGGCGCAGTGGTTGAGAGTCCGCCTGCCGATGCAGGGGACACGGGTTCGTGCCCCGTTCCGGGAAGATCCCACGTGCCGCGGAGCGGCTGGGTCCTTGAACCATGGCCGCTGGGCCTGCGCGGCCGGAGCCTGTGCTCCGCGACGGGAGAGGCCACAACAGGGAGAGGCCCGTGTACCGCAAAACAAAAAAACAAACAAAAAAATGATTTGGAAAGCTAAGTGTCAATCCCAGACCCAATTCCTACCCAGTGCAAATATCCTCACCCTCCATCATTTAAGCTTGATACTTAAGGCAGGTTTGATTGTGCAAGTCCAAGCCTTGGGACGGACCTTCTAGTCATCTTGTTGGTGATTATGACTGAGCACCTGCAGCTCCCGGATGAGGGCGGGCAGCAGCAGGGCCTGAAACTCATCCCCTTAGTATCCCATAAGGAGCAGCTGAATAGCCTGTGGTCTCTGGCGTCAGTCAGCCTAGGTTCAACCTCAGCTCCACGTCTGATAGGCTGATTGCCCGAAGGGAAATCACCCAACCTCCTTGAATCTCAGCTCATCTGCAAATTAATGGGTGATGCTTGTGCCCATCTTATCTCTGTGCAGATTTTATATGTAAAACACTTAGCACAATGCCTGATACACGGTAAGTGTTCATCCAACATTGGCTACTCTACTGGTATTATATTGACCCCTTAATGTGCTATTCAACCAACCTTAGTTATTCAAGTCTTGGGTTTTTTTTGAAGGCAGCAAGAATTGCACCCTATTTAATATGATGCTTATATGACACAGAAGGTGATTTAATTCCATCTAATACCCACTGAGACCCTGCCACAAGCTGAACACTGTGTTATGCACTGTGGAAGAATCTGAGATGAATGTGCCTCCAGGAGCTCACTGGCTAGTTGTGAAGCTGGAAACATGCATCAGTAACTCAGACCAAAGGTCGCGTGCTGCCAGCGACAGAGGTTCAAATAGTGTGTGTGGCTGAGGCATTTGGAGCAGCATCTTAGGGGAGGAGGGACTTGAAGTGGAGCTCAGGGTGTCCAGTAACTTGTCCAAAGTCACAGGGTTACTAAGATGTGAAGCTGGGATTAGACTCAGGTCTGTCTGGTTAAAGAATTCATGTTTGTTTATTCCATACTAATAAGCAAATAAAGGTCAAAGCCACTCTAAAGTAGAATGAGGCCATCCAACAGAATTTGCTGTGATGACAGAAATTTTCTGTATCCACGCTGTCCAATATGGTGGCCCCTAGCCACATGTGGCTACTTAACACTTGAAATGTGGCTAGTTTGAGTGAATCCAACATCCACTTATGAATTTTTTTTTTTTTTTTTTTTTTTTTGGTACGCGGGCCTCTCACTGTCGTGGCCTCTCCCGTTGCAGAGCACAGGCTCCGGACGCGCAGGCTCAGGGGCCATGGCTCACGGGCCCAGCTGCTCCTTGGCACGTGGGATCCTCCCAGACCGGGGCCCGAACCCGTGTCCCCTGCATCGGCAGGCAGACTCTCAACCACTGCGCCACCAGGGAAGCCCACACTTATGATTTTTAAATTTTATTTAAATGTGGCTAGCAGCTACTGTGTTGGACAATGCAGCTCTAGACTGAGGAAACTGATTTAAAGAGAAGGGGTAATGTTGAATATCAAAGTTTTCAATGATTAGGAAAGTGAGAGATTTAAAGAAATACAAAGTGAAAAGGAAATCAGACTCTAATTTGAAAGGCACCGTTAATAATAATTTAAAAAATAGTTTTCATGGAGGCCAAATCTTTTTCCACCCTTGGAGCAACGCATCCATTTGGTTGATGTGCTCTGACCATGCCATCTTTGTGGCTCTTTGTCAAACAGCTTGGGGCCAAGCCAAAGCCCATGGGGAGGGCTCCCTTTGGCAAATGTATTCCCCCTTCTTCTCTGTTTTGTATTTGGCATTAAACTGAGTAACTGTCTCATGCTGAAACCACCACATGTATCTAATTCCCATTTTGTTCTCTGTCAGATCCAGGCAGAGAGCTGATAGAATAGCTGACACTTTCAGGTCAGAGAAAACTTCCTATCTGTAGTTCTTAATGGTTGGAGCTGTGCAAAGACACACTAGGCAGCCCCGGGGGGAGGTGAGTCTCTCATCAGGAGAAGTGTTCAAGCACGGGCTGAACAATCATGGGTATGTTGTATCAAGGTTGTGAATGTCAGATGGGAACGGAGAGGCAATTGGAATAAAAGGCCCTTTATGTTATTTCTAACTCCCAAAGTCAGGCTTTTTGTAAAGCAGGCACCTTTGCTCTGTAAAAATCTTCCTCTGTCCATATCCCATTGTCAAGTTCAGACTGGGCACCCCCCGAGATCAGGGCTGTGTCACATTTACCCCTGTATTACCATGTGCCAGGCATGGTACTTGGCACATGGAAGGTGTTCAGAAAACCCTGATTGTTGCCATTGAAAGATCATTCAGGTCTTGATGTCTTAACCTAAATATAAAATGACAGTCTTCATTTGCTTTGACAAGAGTAAATGCCCAGCCCTGGGAGGTAAAAGGGGGAGAGGGCACTCACAGTTACAGAGTGTCTGCTATGGGCTGGGTACTCTGGTAAGTACCTTTGCACACATTTTGTAGTACAATATTCATAGGCTTAGAAGAGGCATTATTATACCCATTTTATAGATAAGGAAACTGAGGCCTGACAAGGAAGTAATCCATAATCATATAGATAGTAAGTGGCTGAGGTAACAGTCAACAGCCTTCAGTCCTAGCCTTAAACTGGTTTGTGAAGCACGTGAATTAAAATTTATCAGGAGGGAACACTGTTGGTGAGGACAAGAGACTGGAGAGACGTCTCAGGCTATATGATAATATCTCAAGGCTGAAGAGGTCGGGAGATGTCTTTTGCTTCTTTACCAAAGAAACCACCGTGTCCTAGTGGCTCACAGTGATTTAGGACCATAGCAGATAACATCCTCTGCTCATCTCATCCCCTCTCACCTTAATTCTTAAAAGTCCTTACCTGACCAGGGGAACCCATAAGATTGGTGTCTTTAAACTTCTAAAGAATTACTTTGAATGCAAGAGCCTTTTTTTTCAGCTCCCTCCCATTGACCAGTTTTCAAAGCCTGCTTAACATGTATTAACCAACACTCTGTTGTAAGTGGCAGAAACCCGATTCAAAGTGGTTTAATGACAAAAGTGACTCATGGTGCTGAAAAGACGAGACTTCGGGTGTGGCTGACGTAGGTCCTCAGGTGATGGTATTAGAAATGTCTTTCATGTATCTTTGACTCCTCTTCCTTCTGTTTTGGCTCCATTATCAGGGATGGCCGCTAGGGACTCCAGATTTACTTCTTACCTGCTTAGCATCTTCAGCAGAGGCAGTACAACTTTCCCCCAATAGTTCTAGCATTGAGAGAAATGTAGCACAGTACATACTGTTGAAACATGAGCTACCTTGTGCTAGAGGTTCGCTCTGGGTTTGACAGATGTCAAGGACTGCTGTGTTTCCCTTGAAATTTTAAAACATCCTGAGGCAGACCTGAGGGTTCTCTGTGGCACCCCAGGGTGCTTCAATGTGCAGTTTGGGATAGAAGGTTGTTGGTTGCCCTCTCCCCTGCCTGACTGCTGCTTCTCTCCCTTTCTTAATCTCTGGCCTCATCCCTTCTTGTTGAGAGTAGTGTTTGGAATCTCATCCTTGGCTTTTATAAACATATCACTTGAAGTAGGTTACTTATTCTTTCTAATCCTTAGTTTTCTCTTTGGTAAGTGGTAATATCAGTATCTACTTTGTAGGGCTGTTGTGAAGATTACGGGAAATTCAATATTTAATGTGCTGACCACAGTGCCTGGGAGATATTCAGTGTTCAGAGCTGGAGCCATTGTTTTCCTTCTTATTATTGTTATTACTATTAATATATGGGGAAGATATATTAGTCAGCATTTGGTTCACCTAAGAATGACAGAAAACACAAAATAAGTGGCTTAAATAAAATAGACATTTCTCTCTCACGCAAAAGTCCAGGAAGATAGTCTAGGGCTGGTATGATGTTACCTAGTGCCACAGATTCACGCTCTTTCTATCTTATTTATCTACTATGCATAGCTCCATTTCCAAGGTGATCTTATAGCCCAGGAGGGCTGCTCTAGCTCCAGCCATCATGAGGATTCACGCTCTTTCTATCTTATTTATCTACTATGCATAGCCATTTCCAAGGTGATCTTATAGCCCAGGAGGGCTGCTCTAGCTCCAGCCATCATGTCTCATTCCAGCCAGAAGGAAGAATGAAATGGGAGGAGAAGTTCATGCTCTCTTTCTTCCTGGGAGTTGCATACCTCAGTCCTGCACAAATATCTATGCCAGAACTGAAGTCACACCTAGCTGCAAGGGAAATGGAGAAAAACAATGTTATTCTGGGCAGCCATGGTGCCCAGCTAAAAATTGTATTACGGTGGGGGAAGGGCAGGCTCTGACAGAGTAGAGCAGTGGGAAAGGACCCTGGAAGCTAAGCTCACTCTGGATGATGGAGTTCAGAGAAAACCATGCTTCTGCAAAAAGGGAAATACTGTGCACCTTTTGCCACCTGAGGAATGTAAGACTGACTCCAGGATTTTTAAGAAAGTTGGAAGTTAAAACTCAAGTCTGAAGCTCTCTTTTCTGAGCCAAGGAGCTTAGCTCAGTCTCTCTCCACTCACTGCCAGCCTGGGCTGGGGAGATGCAGAGCACTGCCCCCAGGCAAACTTGGTTTGAGGCCAAATTCCAGGACTCTTGGGGCTGACTGGCAGCCACTCTGTCTGAGCAACCTGGGGGATCCTGAGAAAAGAATGAACATCCGAATCCCAGAACAAAATCAGCAGCGATGATGCTCCTGCAGCCCTGGGTCTGGCTGGGAGGCCGCACAGTGGGGAGGATGAGGTCATGGTGACAAATGTGAGAAGGGGGAGGGCTCCCGAGTGCAGCAAATGTGCCCAGGAGCCAGCAGCCGGGAGCCCAGAGCAAAGCCTGCATTGAGGACTCCATCCCTCGTTCTGCCACCGTTCTGCTGGGTTTCTGGACTTCAGTCTATCCGGCTGGAAGATGGGAAACACATCTGCTGCCCTCTTTGCTTTGTAAGGTTGCTGTCAGCAGCAGTTAGGTTTAGGAATGTCCAGAAAATGAATAGAGTTCCTAAAGAAAAAGGGGTTTGGTTGCCAGGGGTTAGGCGGGGAGGGAGAGAAGAAAAGGCAGAGCACAGAGGATTTTTAGGGCAGCGAAACTATTCTGTATGGTACAATAATGGTGGATACATGTCATTATACATTTGTCCAAACCCATAGGACATACAACACCGAGAGCGAACCCTAATGTAAACTATGGGCTTTGCATGATAATAAGGTGTCAAAGTTGGCTCATTGATGGTAACAAATGTACCTCATTGGTGCAGGATATTGTTGATGGGAGAAGCTGTGGGAGGGGTGTGGGTGGGATGGGAGTGGGTATGTGGGAACTCTCTGTGCTTTCTGCTTAATTTTTCTGTCAATCTAAACTGCTCTAAAATATTAAAATTAAAAAAAAAAAGATCCTGCGTGCCGCAACTAAGACCCGGCACAGCCTAAATAAATAAACAAATAAATATTTTTAAAAACTTATTGAAGGCCTCTTATTTATCACATATTGAACTATACAAAAGGAATAAAATGGTCAATAATACAGAGTAGCTGGGATACGCGACAATGCAACGTCAGCTCAGCAGGAGGGAGGGGGGAGTTATGACAGTGGTTCTTTGGCACATAGCTTCCCAAAGAGGGGAAAGTCATTTTTTTAAAAAAAAAAAAAAAAGGAAACGTCAAGTTTTCAAATTCCAGTAGCATTTCAGTTGACTGCAACTGTTGCTTCATACATTTCTCAAATGAAAGAAATAAGGGAAGGATATACTTGTCCCCTCTGAGAGAAAGGGCTCCTGTGAGCCTTCATCTGCCCCCATCTTTAAAAAAAAAGATAGTTTTTAAAATATTTAAAAAAAATATTACCTTGGGAGTAATATTGCCAACTTGGGGGCTGAGTAAAGAGTTACTGCAGAGCTGTTGAAAAGAAATCAACCATGTGTATTCATCATCTGGTCCAAAAGCCATCTACTGTATAGGGCTATAACGACAAGTAAGCAGATACTAGGTAAACAGTGATTACTTATCAAGTTAAGTGTAGTAAAAAAGATTAAGGAGACCCCAAACAACTATATAACATAAAACTGCTCACATCTTGGTGTGAAGTGGTCCATTTGATAGGGATGGTAGTTTAATTTGGAACATGGAGGTAGGAAATAAATAAAAATGTGGCTGCCACGTTGCATCTTATTCCTTTATTCGGTATGCCTTCTTATTCGGTATTCCTTTAGGTCATTCCGTGAGCATTGCCTTTAATTCCTGTGTTTAGGAGATGAAGATGCTTTTTTAAAAAATTTTGTTCCCCTTTTTAAAATTGAAGTATAGCTGATTTACAATGTTGTGTTAGTTTCAGTTGTACAGCAAGGTGATTCAGTTACACATACATACGTATACATCTATTTTTTTTTCAGATTCTTTTCCCTTATAGGTTATTACAGAATACTGAGTATAGTTCCTTGTGCTATATAGTAAGTCCTTGTTGATTATCTACTTTATATATAGTAGTGTGTATATGTTAATCCCAGACTCCTAATTTATCCCTTTTCCTTTTGGTAACCATAAGTTTGTTTTCTGTTTGTGAGTCTGTCTCTGCTCTCTATATAAGTTCATTGAGCTACAATTGCTTTTTGATGAGGCAGAAGTACGCTCGTTCAACATTCAGGTTTTTCCGCTCTATGAAGAAAACCAGGATTGTACATTGTCCTGAAGAACATGCAACAAGGCTCCCATGCCTAGCGCTGCTGTGGTTGAGTCTAGAGCAGTTCTGTACAATAGTACTGTCTATGATGGTGGAAATGTTCCAATCGTCACGGTCCAGTATGGTAGCCACTACCTATGTGTGGCTCCTGAGGACTTGCAATGTGACTAAGTGTAACTGGAGAACTGAATCATTTTATTTGAATAAATTTAAACTACAATGTTAAATAGCCATATGTGGCCAGTGACCACTGTATTGGACAGCTCGGTCCCAAGGTCATACCCCTCAGTAGTCCTTTCCTACTCACCTCAGGTCTCTCAGAAGCTTGTTTTGTATATATGTGCCTGTATATATGCATATGTGTGCATGAGTGTGTATGTGTCAGTGGGAGTGATGCATGCATTAATGAGTGCATAGGAATGCTGCAGAACTTCCCATGGCTCCAATTAAGATTTATCCTCAACCCACAAAAATCTCAGACCCAAAATGATGGAGCATCCTACCACGTACGGAAAACCTGAACTTCCCTGGTGATGCAGTGATTAAGAATCCGCCTCCTAGTGCAGGGGACACGGGTTCAATCCCTGGTCTGGGAAGACCCCACATGCCGCGGAGCAACTAAGCCCATGAACCACAACTACTGAGCCTGCGCTCTAGAGCCCACGTGCCACAACTACTGAGCCCGCGTGCCACAACTACTGAAGCCCGCGCGCCTAGAGCCAGTGCTCCGCAGCAAGAGAAGCCACCGCAATGAGAAGCCCACGCACCACAACTAGAGAAAGCCCACGTGCAGCAACGAAGCCCCAACACAGCCGAAAATAAATAAATAGATTAATTAATTAAAAAAAAAAAAAAGAAAACCTCTCACCTGAGAAAAGCAGAAGACACGATGGAATCCAGGAAACAAGGCAGGGGTTATGTAAAAGTTCTTTGCTGTACATCATGTGTATATTTTTGTTTTAAAAATAGGTCATGACATTCATAGTCACATTACGTATAATGGATCAGGGGATCAGATTGAGCTTTAAGGCTGGTCCTGGCTTTGCCACCAAGTTGCTGTGTGAGCCTGGCATGTGACATCCCTCTCTGGGTCTCATTTTCCCCATGGTTACTACAGGGATTGAATAAGATGGTGTGTGACCATCAGTCAGCTCTTTGATGATATGCCAGGTCTAAGCAGAATATATCCATTTTTTATTGAAAAACATGAAGATGGAAAGCCTTACTGCAGACTGGTCTAAAATGACAGCAGATTAGGTCAAAGTGTGTACCATGTTCTGCAGAATGCTGCAGAGGAAAAATGGGTCACTGCGGTCTGATCATACAGCCGGTTAAGTAGGTTTCTTGACTTCAGGACTTCTCAGAACCTTTAATATGCTATGGGCCTCATGACTCTCCAGGTAGGGGATCCAGTTGCTGCTTTTCTCAAACTTAGCTGACTCCAAAATTTATTTCGGTTTGAAGAGCATCTTGTAGGAAGGACTAATGTTTTGTGAAACACACTTAGGGAAATGCTGACCCGGAGGGTGTATGAGTAGTTTTGGGGGGCCCAGTTGTCTCCCCAACTTTCGGCTTCCCCCTGCTTCTCCTGCTGGGCGTGCAGAGATTGGGGTTCTGCACTCAGCAAAAGCCGAATCCTGCTTCCCTTTGCACAGGTGCAACTCCCCATGGCCCCAGCTCTCCAGCTGCCCCATGCAGCCTGTTTTGTTCTGGGGCTATCATGATTTGCAAATTCCCTCTCTAGCTCAAGTGCATGGACCCGGAACATGCTCCCGCTGGAGGGACAATGTCAACTGAGACCCCCAGCAGTATGGCGACCTCTGTGGGAGCTGGCAGCACCTCGCAGAGGGCAGAGTTTGGCTCTGCACTTGTACAATCAGTTGTAAATTCTGCTGAGCTCTATGGATCCATCTGGATGAAAAGATCTGTATAAATGCAAGATCATTATCATTATCAGCTGTCCCAGTTGGAGCCCAGCGATTCACAAGCCCACAATCAATGGGGCTTTTCCAACAATCCCATTCTACCCAGCTTGAAAAAGGTGTAATTACAGCGAGATGCACATCCTCTGGAGAGACAGAGGGCATGTCTGTCCCCACGTCAGTCCCCAGTGTAATGGAGAGAGGAATCTCCCAGGCCCCTCACTAGGCACATGGACAGAGGTGTCCTCTAGGCCCTGTCCAGGTCAGGGACAAGTAAGAAACAACATCCCAAGCTTCCTCCACCCCAAACTTTGTTCCAGTGCACATGAGAGGGTAGCATTGCTTTTGCCCCTTTGCAGCTCAGGTGCTCTCAGGAGGCACTGTGAAGACTGTGTGAGTCCTCCCCTACTTTTTCTTTTCTTGATTTTTGTCTAGGATCAGGAAAAAGTTGGACTCAGAGAATTTTCCTTTCTGAAGGTGCCTGCCTACAGCACACAATGACAAGAGAGGTTTCCCACCCAGGCAACTCTGAGCTAGAGAATATAAACCCTACTTCATTCTTCCTCCACAAATCTCTGGTACTTCTAGCTGTGTGACCTTGGGGAAGTTTATTAACCTCTCTGAACTTTCTGAAATAGGGATGGCAATTCTTACCTGCCTGAATGCAGGGGGCCAAGACCAGCTAGGTTTTTGAGCACTCTTGCTTATTAGGAGAGAAGGATCTTTTATTGTTACTCAAAGACTTTTGGTGCTATAGGAGGGAAAAATAAAGAGACACCCTTCATTTTTTAAAATGATTCCTTCTGGAAGTCATTCAGGGGATTCAAAGGCCAACTCAGAGTCACAGGACTTTAGTAAGAGTCAGGCTCTCAGGAAGTTCACCAAGGTTGACTTTTCTGCTTCTCACTTGTCTGACCAGAACCTCCCATGAGACTCTTGGGCCTGTGTCCTCACAAATGAGGGAGGGTAATGAGTGTGTGGTCCCCCCAGCGACCTGCCTTGTCCCTAAGCTCTGGTGCCTGGGCCTCTAAGGAGGCAAGAGGATTTTTCCCCTCTCCAAACATGCCTCAAACACAATGGCTGAGTCATCTCCCCATCCCGTTGTCGCCACCCACCTCCAATTCCCTTGAGAAAATTACCAAAAAGCTGATGAGAAGAGAGATGTGGCTGGAAAGGGAACCAAATGGGTGGGCTGAGGCCCGGGGGGAGGCATGGAATGCTTCCCCTTTTCAGCTCTAGAGACTCAAGTTCAGGCCACTTTCACCTCCCATACCGTCACTTCTGTCCTCAGGCTGGTGAGTGTGCTAGGACAGTGACTCCTTCACTCGGGTTCATTTTTAACTTTTAAAAATGGCCTCTGTGACCCAGCAGGGTGAGACTTTGGCCTTTCGGTGTGATGACAGTGGCCATTCTGAGGATATGCTTGACACACACACAAGATTCTTCTCCGTGACCTTGGGCCATGTCTCTGATAAATAGACTGGCCAGGGGAGGAGTCCAGCCTACTGACCTCCCAGCTGGCCAGAGTTCTCTGCGGACCATGGATGACTGGACATACACGAGCACTGAGGGACACCCTTGGCTGTGTCTGGGATCTGGTACCATCTGTAGCGCTTGTGACAACGAATCCTGGGCAGATGCAAGATCTCCCCAAAGCATGTCTGAGTTCGGGGCGGGAGAACTGGCGTGACCTCTGCTTTAGGACTGAAGGCTAGGGGCTCCGGCCAGCCAACTCACTCCTCAGAGCCCTGTCTCCGGGACTCTGTTTTCAGCCTCCTTGGAGTAGAAGAGCACGTCTTGGTGGGCATTGTTCATTTATCAGTACACATAGTCATGTTGATGAAGTCTGAATATATAATGCTTTACAAGTCTAATAATAAAATCAAATTAAGACTCTACTTCCTGTCATTCTTAAAAATGAGCCTGATTTACCCCGTTCATTAGGCCTTTATGTCTCTGTCTGGTTCCGGGATATCAGTTCTTTAACCTAAGGAACATTTAGAGTATGCAGAGAATGTAAATAACACCCAAGGCTGCCTTAAAAAAATTCATAAAGAAGTATAGAGGCTGCCCCCAGTTTGTTAGCACATATTTCACAAGCTGTGCTTAGCAAATGCAGTCCTCACGAGCACTGCCTTTTATTTGGCAGTAAACCCTCTCCCGGTGCCATTTGTCAGCTCCGTGTTTAGAGTGTGAAGGATCGCGTTAGCTAGCTCAACTGGCTTCGGAGAACCCTCCCAAGGTGCTGACTTTAATTCATATCCCAGAGGAAGGGCAGTGCATGTAAGACAGAGGCAGGCGGGAAGGGAAGTAATGATGCGTTTGAAATCTGCTAGACACTGGATGAGGTGCTCATATGTTCTCCCACTTAAGCCTCGCAGCCATTCCTGAAGTAGATTTTATTACCCTGCCTTTGTAGATGAGGAAACTGAGGTTGCGAGTAAAGAACCCCAGAATGAGGATTAATACCGGGATGCTTGGCTTCTCATCCTCTGCTCTTGTGATGACACCACGGGCCTTCTCTTTGCCTTGTGTCTTCCTGGTGCCATCACTTCTAACCATGGGACCTAGCTTAGTAGTTTGTTCACTTTTCCAAAACTCAGAATTCTGACCTTGTGAATGGAAATAACCATGTTTGTCCCACTGCCCTCCCTGGGCTGCTGTGTGGATGACATGAGATAATATATGAGAAGGGGAAAGAGAGTCTTTCTCTGCCTTTTCTTTAAGGTTTTAGGCCAGTCCTACCCAACTAGGTCAAGGAGAATGGCTCCAGGTGTGTAGAGAGAATACTGTGACGAGGTGTTTTTCTAGAGTAATAAGACAGTTTTTTCTACTCCATACAAGCACACCTCAAGCCACGGGCACTTAAAAAAGCCCACACCTTAGGGTGATACTCTGTCCCATTGAGACCCCGCAGAGAAGAAAGGTATCAACTACCTTTCCTCAAGCTTCCTCAACCAGACACAGGAAAGGAACGTGGCTGAGGGGGTCTGGAGGTGTACAATGAAGGGGGCAGAGGATGCTGTGCTTGGCATGAGTTTTTCGCTGGGTCAGGTCGTGGCCTCCATGACAGTGAGGGTGAAATATTTAAAACAGAAACAGCCCTGAGCCACAGCATTTAGGGGCGATGCTCAGTTGTAACATACAGGACATTTCATAGAATCCATATTTCTGTTCAATATGGGAATTTTTCAGATTGACTCTCAATCTGGAAGCTATTCAACTAGCCAAGGAGAGGAAAATAACATGGGACAGAATGAAAGTTCCACAAAACACAGGACTGGGGGACAGGGCACACTGTGTGCAGATTAGAGGAAGGGGAAAGCTCCTGGAGAGAGAGAGAGAGAGAGAGAGAGCGAGAGAGAGAGACGCCCTCAGAGAGAGGAGCGAGGGAGGTGCAGTGGGGATTTCACAGAATATATGAAAGAGAGAGGATATCATTGGCATTACTTTGGGCAAAGCCCAGGCAATTTTTTAAAAGCCTTTTTATTTTGAGAAGACTTCAAATATGCAGAAAAGTTGCAAAAATATCCAAAGAATCTCCAAGAACACACTCTTTACCCAGATTCGCCAGTTGTTATTTTGCATTTACTTTACCATTCTCTCCTCACCCTCCTCTCTTTATATGATTTCTTTCCCTGAACATTTGAGAGCAAGCTGCAGACACGATGCCACTTCACCCCTAAAAACTTCAGTGTGAATTTCTCAAGAACAAAGTCATTCTTTTATATAACCTCAGGACAATTATTAAAATTAGGGAATTTATTAAATGTTTTAATCTAATCCAGGGATAGGCAAATTTTTTTTCTGTAAAGGGACAGGGAAAATATTTTTGGTCTACAGCCCCTATGGTCTCTGTCACGAGTACTCAACCCTGCCTTTGTAGTGCAAAAGTAGCCATAAACAATTCAGAAATGAATGGACTTGGCTGTGTTCCAATAAAACTTTATTTACAAGAATGGGTGGCAGACTGGATTTGGACTGGGGGCTGCATTTTGCTGACCTCTTATCTAATCTACAGCCCCTTCTTTATCTTTCATAATTGACATTCTTGAAAAGTAGAGGCTGGTTATTTTGTAGAACCTTCAGCATGGTTTTCCCTGATGTTTCTTCATGATTAAATTTAGGTTATGTGATTTTGGCATGGATATCACAGAAATGAAGTTGTGCTCTTTTTAGTGCATCATATATGGAGGCACATGGTGCTGGTTGGTCCCATCATTGGTGTTGAAATACATGTTATTTAAAATGAGGGATTTGAACAGTTTCTGTGTATAGTTCTGCAGACAGTAGCAAAGGCCTCGGCCCATAGAATCGACATCAGAAGGGAAGAACCTGGCCAAGGAGAAGGGGCATCCAGGCCTGACTAGAGCACAAATGTGTAGCAATAAAAATAGCTGTTAATAATAAAATGAAATATTATTTATTGAACAACTATGTGCCAGGCACTGTGGAAAGTATTTTAACATACACTATCTTTTTAATCCTCCAGTAATGCTCTAGGCATGATCTAGTATAGTTCCATTTTACAAATGGGAGAATAGGGGTTTAGAGGATGTGGGAAGTTACAACAATGACCCCATTTCTTCTCTCGTCCCCATATCTACTACCTTTGGCTCGTAACTTTGCCATTATTTCCACAAAGGGGCAGGGTTTATTTCCTTACCCCTTGACACTGAGTTTGGCTATATGGCTTCTTTTGGCCAATAGCATGAAGCAAAAGTGACGATGTGCCAGTCTGGAACTTAGGCCTAAGAGACTTAGATGTTTCTGCTTGTTTTCTTGTGCCTCTGTCATCACAAGAGAAGAACATATGTGGGCTCACCTTCTGGTCCCAAGAAGAGGATGAGAGACATGTGAAGCAGAGCTCTCAGCAGCCAAGCCCAGTCTAGATCAGCCAGCCCCAGGTGACTTTCAGATTTATGAGAAATAAAAAATGATTGCTATTTTATGACAGTGAATTTTTGGGATTATTTGTTATGCAGCAATAACTAACCGATACAAAGGGCTTAACTAACTTGCCCATGGCCACACAACTACTGAGTTGTTTAGCCAGGTTTTGAAGAAAAATTAATGATTCTAGAAACTTCCATTTTAACCACTGTGTGCTAGTTATGTGCTATCACTGTATAATTTATTCTTAAGCTCACAATATGGCAAGTGTAACATAGTTCTTATTTCACAATGTGAATCTTTCCCAACAATCCTTTTACTGACTTTATAAAGTTTATGTGTTCTTAGAGAATCAAGTGTTCTTAAAATATTGGGGGTCCCAGATCACTTAGAGAATTTTATAATAGTTCTTAGCCCCCTTTCTTTCTCTTTCCCCTCACTGAAAGATCATATAAACACATAAAATTTTGCACACAATTTTGGGTGGTTCAGGGGTCCCTCAAAACTCTCATAAACCACCCAGAAATTTATGGACACCAGGTGAAGAATCCTGGTTTTAGATCAGAATATGATCTGTGTAGACCTCCCTCAATGTTTGCATTCAAGATTTTTTATTATAAAGAACAGGTGCTGATGACCCAGCAATCCCACTACTGGGCATATACCCAGAGAAAAACCATAATTCAAAAAGACACATGCACCCCAATATTCATTGCAGTACTATTTGCAATGGCCAGCTCATGGAAGCAACCTCAATGTCCATCGACAGACAAATGCATAAACAAGATGTGGTACATATATACAATGGAATATTACTCAGCCATAAAAATGAATGAAATTGGGTCATTTGTAGAGACGTGAATGGACATAGAGACTGTCATACAGAGTAAAGTAAGTCAGAAAGAGAAAAACAAATATCGTATATTAACACATATATGTGGAATCTAGTAAAATGGTACAGATGAACCGGTTTTCAAGGCAGAAATAGAGACACAGATATAGAGAACAAACATATGGACACCAAGGGGGGAAACTGGGAGTTGGGATTGACATATATACACTGATATGTATAAAATAGATAACTAATAAGAACATGCTGTATAAAAAAATAAAATAAAATAAAATTCAAAAAAATAAATAAAAATAAAACCTTAAAAAAAAAAGAAAAAAACAGGTGGACAGACTTACTTACCAGATCTTTTCCTTCATTTGTGTAGCATTTCATTTATTTGATGTCAAACTACTTTGTCCAGCCTCACACCTGCCCTGCCTTCCCACCCCCAGAACCCTGTGGCTATACTCTAAAAACCAATGTCATCTTTGTGGCAGCTTAGAAACAAGTGGGTTTTGTTATCATTGTTCTCCTGCCCCATTTACTTTTCCTTTGCTGTAACCACTGCCGTTCTCTGCTTTGCTAGTGTTTCCAGATTAAACTAGACCAGAGCAAGCCAAATCTAGACCATCCCATTAGCCCCTCATCCTTCCCTTTTGGTAGGACTTGGTGTTCGTTCCTTTCCCATGCCCAGGATCCATTTAGCCACTATTCAATCATGAATGGTTATTGAACATATACTATGTGCCACGTGGAAGGCTGTGAGTTAGAAAAATAGCAATAGCTAACACTGATTGAATGCTTACTGTGTGCTAAGCATGGAGAAAAGTATTTTTTATCCATCACTTCACTGGGTCCTTATAATGACCGAGGGAGTTAGGTTGTATTGTAATCTGTTTTACAGTTAGGGAAGCTGTGGCTTAGATCTAAATAAGCTAGTAAGGGGTAGCGTCAGGACCTGAACTCAGATTCCATAGCCCATGTTCTTACCTACTGGCCTTCTTTAGCACTATAGCTAGTCTCTGGACCCCTGTATTGTTCTTTGGATAATCATTTATGCTAACTGAAGTCAGGATGTGTATCCTGTAATGATCTCCTGGCTTTAGTTACTCCATAAAGTATACCCCCATCAGCTTCTATGCCCAGGAATGAATTTTGTTTTGGTTCCCACTGCCCTGTTTCATTCTTGCCACCTCCATTCTCAGGAATTGGGCCCTTTCTCTGAGCCCCAATATAATAAGCTCGCCCTAGAGAGACTTCCTGGTTGATAGCCCACCATCATCTGACTCCCAAATCACAATGATCCTTGAATTACCACTAATAAGTTTGAGACCTAGCAGGTCCCCTTGGAAGCCACTATGTGGCTAGTTGTCTAATCTTCATGAGCTGCCTATGCCCTTTCTCTGTGGGTTGGAACAACCAGAAAAGGTTTCCTGGGGGAGGTAGAGCATGGGCCTAGAAACATGGTAATCTGAAAAGGCATGAGAAAAAAAAATCACTCATGAGTGGAGAGAGAACTCTAAAGAGACTGTTTCCAGGAACATAACCCTGCATGGATTCAGCCATACAATGAGGCTTTGTAGCCACCATTTTGGTGGAATCTGTCCTTCTTGAAACAATTGGCTTTGTACCACAGCCCAAGGAAGAGGTCCAGTTTATTAGACACATACAGACAATAGAAGACTGTCCTTTAGGGAAACCATGCACACGGAGCTGATAAAGAAACACATAGCCCCTTTATTAGAGGCAGTTGGTAACTAAGAGGTCACCAAAAAAGGTCAAGGCTTCTAAGGTTTTGTCTTGTGTTTTAATCGCTCTCTCTCTTGTCAAATAAGGACAACTGTCATGTAAACACCTGAGGAACAGCTAATGGGATGGAAAGACCAGCAGCCAGATAGCACTAGGGAAGTCAGTAGTTCACTGGGAAAGAACTCCTCAACTCAGGAGTCTGAGGTTTTGCAGTTTTGCAGTTTTGAAAGTAGCCAAATGTGGCAAGGAAAAATCCATTGGTCATACTGGCAGGCCATGGGACACTGATGAACTTGCCAGAATTTTCAAGGAAAGCAAAGAGTAACCCTCATCATCTGTGTAATTAGCATCAAGTCAGGGAGCAATCTGCTCACCTCAGACAACGTGGACCGATCTTTAAGACCAACACAGCGAACATATGAGCAGTCTAATTTTCAGTGTGTCGGAATGCGGACTCAGGTTGGATTGTAAGTGAACTGGGAGGTTATCAGTCAATTTGTTATAACTTCATGGTCCCTGACTTTGCCAACTGCCCTGAGGTGGGGATGGAACCCAAGAGAAGTAGCTGGATTTGCTTATAAGCAGAGAGAACCCCAGTCTCCTCCATCCCTATCTCTCATGGGATCCTACACCTGATGGGATGAGAGTATTTCTTTGGAGGGAGTAGGGGTTAAGGTGGGGTGGGATTTGTTATTTCTTTCCTTGCCATCTCTACGAAGTAACAACAGCTTCCTGTTGGCAGGAAGAAGCTGTTTTATATTTTGCCTCTTTTCTCTTAGATCGAAAATTTTTAAATATGTCCAACTTCTGAGAAAAATGCTTCAATCTGTTCTTTTTTAGAAATTGTTGAATCTGTTCTTAAGATCCAGAATTTCCGTTGTTTTCCCACCAGACTTTGTTTAAAAGCTAAGAATAGCAAGCAGGGTTCTTAAAGCAAAGTTAGGAAGAGCAGAAATAATTTCTTGACTCTCAAGAGGCCTATGGGCAGCAAGATGTAAATGAAGGCTAAATCGATCACTGGTACGTTAGGGGATCTTTAGCCCAAGTCATCTATTGTTAGTTTTCGTTGATCTCCTAGTTTTGGCCACTGAAGAATGAATGGCCACCTCATCCTTCAACCCACCATGCTTTGTGTGTGTGTGTGTGTGTGTGTGTGTAGATAGAATATATCGCATTGTATTGCAATCAGTTACATCTTTCTTCATATTTTTGTGTGCCTGGAATGTAGTAGGTGCTCAGAACTTAACTATTGGTTGATTAGAATTACATTTTCATGTACCTGCTGGAATCGAAATCTTTTAGAAGGGAATATATGAAATGTAAGCTTTCATAGATCATTCCTTCCTCCCGCTCTTCCTCCTTCCCTCCCTCCCTTCCTTCCTCTCTCTCTTTCTTTCTTGTCAGGATCGCCTTTAAGTCACCTCATCTTACTCTCTTACAGACCGCCTTTCTTTCCCTGGGAGTCTGGGCTAAGCTCTCTGATTCCTGTAAAAGATGAATTCCCTTCTATGACATTTTTAGAAACATAGCACAGTAATTAAAAAATTATTTTTATTCTTTTTTTTTTTTTTTGCAGTACATGAGCCTCTCACTGTTGTGGCCTCTCCCGCTGCGGAGCACAGGCCCCGGATGTGCAGGTTCAGCGGCCATGGCTCACGGGCCCAGCCGCTCCGCGGCATGCGGGACCCTCCCAGACCGGGGCACGAACCCGTGCCCCCTGTATAGGCAGGTGGACTCTCAACCACTGCGCCACCAGGGAAGCCCTAAAAAATTATGTTTAAAATGAAGTAGCCTCCTCTAATATACCTGACATACCTGCTATTATTACCAGATTGAAAATACACAAATAACATTATATGGATCTCAGATGCTTTTTTAAAGAGGGGTTCAGCTGAATGAACTTTATAGAACTGGTTTTCCCCTCATCAGTGGATTTTACCTCATATTTTTTTTCAGAAGGTTATTATTTGATATGATGAGATCAAACTTGTGACCTGGAAGTTAATCTGCATTCTAGACTCCTATGTGTTTTTTTTTTTCCTTAACTTACGTTGGCATTACAGAATTAATCATGTTTGTGCCTTGTCTGAGACCTAAAGGGTCAACATATAGGGAAGGCATGTTCACTTTCTAAGAACAGAGACAGCTCATCTAGGGATTAAGAGTATGTGACAGATTGAAGAGGTTTATCCCTTTAAGCATGAAAACTTTTCTATTATTTTAACAATCTTAGATGGAAATCTCTTTCAAATACATTACACGCTTACCCATCTTCTTTTTTGTCTTTTACCCCATGAGTTTTTTAAGTTCTAGGAGCTGCACATAGGTTCCCCTTTCCCTCATGGCTCAGGGCAACACTGCAGCAGAGGCTGGCTCTTCTACAAGGAAGCCCCAAGGCTCTTCATTTCTACACAACCTTGGGAACTTCCTCTACCCTTCCCTCCTGCCACAAAGTGGAAATAGCACTCTTATAGGATTATAGGAATCATAGCTATTTGTTGAAAAAATTAAATAATATAGAGCTATATAAAGTAGAAAGATAACAACTTGGAATGTATCCTTTCAGAATTTTTAAGTGCATAAAAGTACATGCCATTCATTACCTGTAGTTTTCTAGTCTATAAAATGGGAATAATGGCTACCTTACAATAAGGTTGTTGTGAGAGCCAACTGAGCTTTTAGCAGACTGTCTGGCACATAGAGAGGATCAATAAGCATTCATCCTCTCCCCTAACCATCCTTTGGTAAATTGGTTTAGGGAATTGTATGGTTTTAAGTATCAGTTCCATGGGCTCTTGTTCCACTGCTATCAGCGAATATTTATTGAGATGTGACCATGTGTAGTAATGGCAACATGATTGAATACTTTCCATGTGCCAAGCCTATTTTAATCCTCACAACTCTTCAAACTTTAAGGCAACTACTACTGACACCCCCCATTTTTTATTCACCCCCCATTTTATAGATGAAGAAACTCAGGTGTAGAGAGGCTAAGTAACATGCCCAGGGTCACATAGCTGGAGCCAGTGTTGAGTAGAACCAGTACTCATACGGTGGAAGTCTGAGACCAGATCCTAGGTGCTTAATCACCACATTATTTTGCCTCCCAACAGACTGCAAGGAGATAAGACAGAAGTATGTCAAGCATCTGGGAGAAAAAACAGGTAGATTTGCACAGATCACTAATTCCTAAGCACAGGGTATTTGGTCTCCCTTGGGCTTACCCTGTCTCGTGGCTTCAACATGGCTCCACGTGGCTGGCTCCCACTTTTCCATCTCTGACCTTGACCTTCCTCTGCTCTGAGGTGCTCCATTCTTTCTTTCAACCAACCCACTCTTACTGAGCTCTTCTTCACCAGCGCCATGCCCACGCCCCCATCAGATCGTGGTTCCCCTTCTCCTCCCCTCTCAGTTCTGGAATCTAGGCCCTTGTTCTCCTCTGTTGCCACACTGTTCTTTCTTTCCTCTGAAAGTTCTCCCATTCTGCAGTTAGTCTTTCTAAGCAACTCTTTCAGTCAAGCCTTTATTGTCTCATGCCTGGATAATAACGACAAGTTCTCCCCTAATTTTTGCCCACCCACTTCTTTCACTCTGCCCCCATAACAACCATTAACCATGCCGTGTCACCTATGACATCAAACTCAAGCTGGTTTCTGATATTCCTTTACAGTCAGACTCACTGTCTGCCCGGGACCTTATCACTCACTGTCTCCTCTTCCACCCCAGGCTCACTCCTTACCCCAAGACCTTGCTCACGTTTTCTTTTTCTACTTGGACTGTCACTTCTAGTGTGTCCCCCATGCTCTCCCCCTCGTCCCACTCTCTAGAGAAAAATTCAGTTTCTCCAGACTCATAGAAACACAGAGTTTTAGAACTAGAAGACTTTTAGGAGACAGACCATCTACTCAGATTTTCAAAAAATGTGTCCCAAGAAGCTGCCTTTTTAATTTAAGACTCAATTCAAGAGATGTTTCCTTTGTGTCAACGACTCTGACTCCTTAAAGAATCTGATGCTCTCAGTACTTTGCGTAACATTTGTTCTGTTTGCTCAGCTTTCTGAGTGTAGACACCAGGTGCTCTCATTTCGTATCTCCCACAGCACCCAGCACTGGGCCATGTGCACAGAATTTGCTCAATAGATAGTTATTAATTGATGAATCAGTGAGCAGATGATTATATAAGTTAAGAGAGTCCTAGAGGGGCTGCAGTAATTAGGAAAGACTTCATGAAAAATTAAGATCTGTGGTGGGCCTTGGAGAATGAGTGTTCTGATTTATTTTGGCCAGAAACAAAAATTTGATCTGCAAAAGCGTTTCTGCATTGCTTTGAGGTGTAAGAGGTGGTCTGGGAGACCTAGGGAGTCACATTCTTCTCGTGGCTTTCTGTAGCATCCACGTGCTGCTGACTCTGGAATGCATTTCTCTAGCCTGAACCTCGCCCTTGAATCCCAGACTTGTCTATCCAATGGCCTGCTAGACATCTCCATCTCACACACATCTCAGATTTCTCAGGTCCCAGACTGGGTTCCTCATCTTCACCTCTTTCCCTCTTCACTTGTTCCACCCAAAGTCTTTTCCACCTCAGTAAATGGTACTTCCATCCTCCTAGTTGCTCAGGCCTCATTATCCAGAATCATCTTTGGCTCCTTTCCCACACACTTGACATCCAATTCAGCAAAACGTCCTGTTGGTTATACCTTTAAAATCTATCCAGAATCTGACTTCTTACCACTTTCACTGCTACCTCCTACCTGGTCTTCCTGCTTTCCAAATCTGCTGTCTCCACACTTCACAGGAAGTGAAGACTATTTGTCTATTTTGTTAATTGATTATATCTCTGTCACCTTTCTAGTGCATAGTAGGAGTTCAAAAAGCGCTTGCTTAATGAAATAATTCATTTTGGAGGGCAAAACAGTAGTATTTGTTAGAACTTCACATAATTTATGAGGAAAGTAAATCTGAATGTGTAATAATCAGACTGCTTTAGAAAATCCAGGAAGTGTTCTTGCTTACCTGGTGACAAAGAATTTTGAGGTAACATTAAAATAAAGATCAGTTTCCTATCTTGACGTAGTTTGTGGGGAGCATGATCCAGGAGCACAGTGTGTTGAAGGTAGAGAATGGGTTGGGGAAAGGTATAAGAAGATAATTGTACTGCGAATGGGAAGCTAAGGATGAGTACTGCATTTGGTGTAAAACTTAACTCTGTGCTATACAGTAGGACCTTGTTATTCAATATCCTGTGATAAACCATAATGGAAAAGATTACAAAAAAGAATGTATATATATGTTTAACTGAGTCACCTTGCTGTACAGCAGTAATTAACACAACACAGAAATTCAACTATAATCCAATAAAAAATAAATTAAAAAAACAAAAACGAAAACTTAACTCTGAGCTTCCTAGCAGTCCAGGCAAAAGGGAAAAATCAGATTGCATAGCTTCTGCCCCTTCCTCCATTGCCTGATAAAAAAAAAAGTCATCAATTTATTTTTAAAAAAATATTTATAATTTATTTGGCTGCATCAGGTCTTCATTGCAGCGTGCGGGCTTCTCTCTAGTTGCTACGGGCGGACTCCAGAATACATGGGCTCTGTAGTTTGCGGCACGCAGGCTCTCTCGTTGAGGCGTGCGGGCTCAGTCGTCATGGCGCATGGGCTTAGTTGCCTGGTGGCATGTAGGTTAGTTCCCCGACCAGGGATAGAACCCGCATCCCCTGCGTTGGAAGGCAGATTCTTTACCACTGGACCACCAGGGAAGTCCCAAAAGCCATCAATTTAAAGAAGACATACACTTCCAAGTTTTACATTTCAAGAGGAAAATATCGTGTTGATTTTTATAAGTGGGTAACCACACATCCTAGTGCTCCCAGGACAGCCGTGGTTTATACATGTGGTTCCAGGGAACTAGTGCACCCTTTCACACGCAGAAGTGTCTTGGTTTGTAGGATATAGACCTTTGTAAGGGACTCTTTGTAAGGGACATCAAATAACATGACAGATAATGGCTTCAATGTCTGCCCTTACAGAGGAAGATGCCAACAGTGTCCTTCTTTGACCTTTGGAAAGACCAAGGCGTTGGGTATGAATTTGGTTCCTTGGAGAATGAAGACACTCTTCGAGCAGCATGTAGTTCCATGTTTTATCAGAAGCAACTGAAATTTGGGGAAGCACCCACTGTTGAGAAGTTCCTGCTACCATCTGGCTCTTGGTACTTGCACAATATCAGGACCCTTGTTCACCAAAAGCTTCAACAGCAGTGAACCCCTTTTTGGCTCATTTGCTGATCCTGGAATTTGACAAGTGTCTGGTTGGGTCAGTAGGAGAATTTTCATTGGATCTGCTGGGAGTGCTGGGGAAGCCCTGTGCTGATGCTTCCTGGATATATTTGTGGGTCTCTGTAATGGGGCTGAATGAGTTTTCCCCAACCCATACATGAACAAGATTTTTTTCAGGGAATAATAAAATCCACACCACCGTGTGCTATATTTACAAACTATAGATTTTCATGAACAGTCAAATGCTTCGTTTCACATTTAAGTTGCTAGTACCTAAAAACAACAACAAAAAGCTACCTGGCTTAAGTCATTTTCTAAAAATCCAGTCTAACAATACCATCGGGTTTACAGCACTTCATACAAATCTGGACTGGGAGTGGAGGGATTTGGTTCTTTGTGTGGGCTCTGCCACTCATGGGCATGTGACCTTGGATAAGTCCTTTCACCTCTCTGAGCCCTTGTTTCCCCATGTGTAAGGAGAGGATATGGACTCTATTTCTAGAGTAGCTTCATTGTTCTAATTCTCCTATAGAGTTGAGAGATTTGTTCAGAAGTTATAGCCTGAGCACAGGCACAGGTATCTATCTTTCTTCAATACCTGGCATTCTGGGCTGTCAGTACCTGGAGTTCCTCATCGTTCAACCAGCCAGGGCCAGCCTGAGACCTAACCAGAAGGCAGAGGAAGTCTGGCTACGTCCCTGCTCCCTTCTCCCCACCTTGTCACTGTCCTTTTTCTTAGCTCAGGAGGGTCGTTACACAATATCAAGGTCCTCATGCAGGAACTAGGGTCCTTATGCAGCTCCAAACTTCAAGAGCGCTCATCATCACTTCTCTCTCTCCATCCATCACTAAGAATGGATCTAACAGATCCACACAAAAATGTAATACATTATATTTTGGAAGCACTGACCATGTGCCACGCTTGGTACTAAGTGTTTTGCTATATTTAATTCCCACACCTTCATGAGACAGATATGATCATTGTTCCCATTTTGTAAGTGAGAGCCTGGCTCTGCGGGAGATGAAAAGACTTGCCAAAAGCCACACAACTAGGATGCAGCAATGCAGCATCCCAACCCAGGTCTGTGTGCTCTAGAGCTCACACTCTTAGCAGTGGAAGCTGCTCCATTAGATCCATGGTCTGTCTTCAGGATGGCAGCCATCACTGTGATCCATTAAGCGTGGGCTAAAGGGAGAGGACACCATTAATCTGCCATTTCTTCTAACCTAACACAACCAATGAGGTGATTCCAAGCCATGCAGAAGGGGAGGAGGAGAAAAGAGCTGCCCTTCAGAGCTGTACTGCTCGCAGGGCTCTAAGGGCACACCAGCTTAAGCTGGGGCACTTGGGCCCTGAGGGAGGAGAAAGCAAGCCTCTTTGGCTCTCAGAGAGGGCTGGAGCTGATCTGTGAGCACGAGTCTAATACCCTATTTTCTCACCTCCGCTCCCAGGTTACTTCCTGTTTAAAAGCCACTGAAGTGGATGCAAAAGGCAATGAGAGCCTGAGGCCTTGGCATCTCTGTCTGCCCAACCTGCAAAGGTCAGACCATCTTATCTAGACAGGAAGCAATTTCCCCAGACACTCTAGGCTGGGAGGCAACTTGCTGCCTCTTCTCCCTCTTGTTTCTCCTCTGTTCCCACAGAGCTCCCTGTGCCAGTGAAGTCTTTGAAGAAAGAAGGCATGGGGCCTGGTGGTCTCAGCAGGAGGGGTTGGGGCAGGGAGGAAGGAGGGCTACGTCTGGTCTGGTGTTTTCCTGCCACCCACGGAAGGCTCCTCCTGCACTTGGAAGCCTGCTAACCTGAAGTACAAATGAGACCCCCTGGGATCCCAAAATAGCTCCCCTCACAGCTGCACAGCATCCATTTATAGCACTGCCTCTACAGCCTGAGGCCGCTTCTGAGACAGCACTTCTGAGGTCAGTATCCACAAACACCAAGCTCAATGTCATTTGAGAACAGAAACATTCATAAAGGACCCATTATGGTCCTGTCACCGTTTTTCAGGACTTGCCTCCACCCTCAGAGATGTTAAAGGACCACATACGTTTTGACCCAGAGCCAGACCACTTTGCCACTTTGTGCCCAACAAAAACCCAGAGAGGCTCATCACGTCCCTTCCTCTGTTCTGGCAGCAGGTGAGAATGTTCTGCTTGGTGGCAGCAGGACAAACAGTACCAAATTTATGCTTGGGCCTCAGGCCAAGTAACTCGGGCATCCCCAGGGTAGACCCATCATCAGGCTCTATGTATATAACGTCTGTTTATTAGCAAGGAAAATAATCGAGGACTCTAATTGACATTATCCACACATGTTATTCATACCTGTTCTGAATGTCACATTATAGAGCAAAGAAACACCTCGGGCCCAATGAGGTATGTTTTGTACTTCCTTCTTGTATGAACTTTGACCCACTTTCTCACATGGGGCTTATTTAGAGAGGGATTGAAGTAGTCCATTGATAATCAAGTGCATTTTGCTTTTTCACTCCTGACTCAGAGCAGAGCTGTGAGGTCAGAAGTGACCCTGGCTGGCCCCTTGCGGTTTGGTTAACCTCCCTCTGCTTTCTGTGACAGCCACTGGCATTTGTCTTCATGAAACAAACACTTTTTTGTTAAGGCAAACTCAGGCCTCCTCTGGAGCTTGTCCAGAGTGGTTTTCTGAAGGCAGGGTCTTCCTTTCTAAAGTTGCTGAGTGGGAGAAGTCTTTGCCAATCTACCCTTCCAGGGTGGAGGCCTGGAGGGAGCTTGCAGGAGCTTACAGGACATGTCTGCCGGGTTAAGGCAACAGAAGCCCCAGAGCAGGGTGGCCAAGAACCAGATCCTGCAGCCACCCTGCTTGGGTTGCTCCTGAATTTCCACTAAATGCCAGGTGTGTGGCTCTCAAGCTACTTTGGTTCCTGAATGTCATTGCTTCTGTCTGGGGAGAGAGATGGTAACGGTTTCTTTTTTTTTTTTTTTGCGGTATGCGAGCCTCTCACTGTTGTGGCCTCTCCCGTTGCGGAGCACAGGCTCCGGACGCGCAGGCTCAGCGGCCATGGCTCACGGGCCCAGCCGCTCCGCGGCATGTGGGATCTTCCCGGACCCGGGCACGAACCCGTGTCCCCTGCATCGGCAGGCGGACTCTCAACCACTGCGCCACCAGGGAAGCTCTCGCCCCTCCTTTTAAAGAGACTTATTCTAGAGCAGTTTTAGATTCATAGCGAAGTTGAGCGGAAAGTGCAGAGAATTCCCATATACTCCCCGCACCCACACAGGCACTGCCTTGCTCACTATCAACACCCCCCTACTCCACATGGTACATTTGTTATAATTGATGAACCTACACTGACATGTCATTATCAACCAAAGTCCATAGTTCACATTAGGGTTCACTCTTGGTGTTGTACAATCTATGGGTTTGGTTATTGTTTCCAGCTCTTTTCAAGTAGGAATAAAGATAAAATACATAATCATGAGTTCATATTGATACATCATTTGAAATTCAAGACTACAGGGTTGTGACATTGTGATTTATAATAAGTATATATTTGGCCTTCTTCCTCTTTCTGGCACAGAGCTCCTGAAACGCTTGCAATTTCTCAAGTGATGGGAGCAGTAAAGATATCTTTTGTTATGTTAATGAGGTAAGTCTTAGACCACACCTAAGGATGGGGTTGCCAGGGGACCCAACCATGTGATACAGTAGACCAGCTCCCTCAGAGACTGTGAAAGCTCCCTGCCCCTTCCCACGTAGCTTGCCCTATGCATGTCTGCCATCTGGCTGTTCCTGAGTTACAACCTTTTATAATAAACCAGTCATCTGGTGAGTAAACTAGTTTCCTGAGTTCTGTGAGCTGCTCTAGCAAATTAATTGAACCCAAGGAGGGGGTCCTGGGAACGTTTTATTTATAGCTGGTCAGTCAGAAGCACAGGTAACAACCTGGACTTGCTATTAGAGAGCAGTCTTGTGGGACTGACTCCTCACTCTGTGGAACTCTGATCCTAACTCTGGGTGCATAGTGTCAGAATTGAGTTGAATTGTAGACGCCCAGAGGTAGGGTGTCCAAGAATTGCTTATGGGGGAAAAATCCCGCATGTTGGAATTGAGTGCAGAATCTTAAGGGTTTTTACGTAAATGCATCTCTCTTACATCTATTTCTCCTTTGTGCCAAAAATCCTGGTTCCAAAGGACCTCAACATAATTATTAATTTGTTTCAATGCACGATATATATCCAACAATGTGAGAATACTAACTGCACCACCAATGACGTAACAACAGAAAACAGTTTAAAGTGGGTTTTGTTCTTCAGTTCTTTTTGCCTTTGGGTTATATCCCATTAGTGCTGTGCAGTCAACTTATTATTGTGTTTTAAGACCCTAAAGCAGATTTTTGCAAATTAAAAGCCTTGGCTTTTGAAACACGAAAGCCAAGAATTAGAATCTTTTGTTCTTCTGTCCTGAGCAACTGTACTTTGAGGAAATAGATTTCACATGATCTGGCTACTTACATGGGGGGAGGATTAGAGCAGAAAAGAAAGTGCCTGGGGAAAATAGTTAATTTTGCAAAATATTATTACATCACATGTATTGCTCAAAAACACTCATTTTAAAAATCTAGACATGATATAAATTAGTCTATTGGTATATGAACCCATGGTTCCCTTAAAATGTATTCATGAAGATGGGAATATATATTTATATGCATGGCTGGATCAGGGTTGCTCTGAAGAAAGACCCTAGTACAGGCCACCAGCAGACACTATTGCTAATATTACCTGGATAACAAGAGAGAAATGGATTTCTTCCCAAGACTTACTTGATTTCTGCACTGATGATGGCACAAGTCAAAAGATTTATGTCTTAGCAAGTTTTTTGGTTGCTATTGATGTCCGTCCCTCGTGTTCCCATCTTGTGCCATCAAAACTGAACCAATTTTGAGCCAGACACATAAAGGGAATCCTGACTGTAGGTGAAGGCTGGGGAAGCGGCAAAAGCACAAATGTAGGGAGTCAGTTCTTGAATACTAAGTGAAGAAGGTTGAGGGAAGATTACTCCTCTATCTCTCATTTATAAATTTAAAAACATCTAGTCCACCACTGGGTCTATAACGGCCATTTGATAAATATATAATTCAATTAAACTGGCTCAGAAATGGTGCTAGCCCGGACATTTAAACCAACAGCCAATGGCTGCAGAGAAAATGCTGGAGCAGATGTTTCTCTGGATCCTAGCTGCCTTGGGTTTTCAGGAGGACTCATCCTTTTGGGGGGACTGTGGAACCTGGTTCTTGGGACTTGGCGAGGTCCTTGGGAAATTCAAGTCACCACAAAGCAAGATGCATCTTTCTTGAGTCACCTGCTTTTGCCTTTTTACATAATCTTGTTCAAAATGTATGCCTTTGTTAAGGGTAGGATTTAAGTTTATTAATCATTAATTATTTTATAGTAACTATGTTAGTGCAAATATAATTGGTATGTCAACATTGGCATATTACTTATATTAATATATGTTACTTATAATTTTCGATTTAGTCACTAACCATTGCTCATTCACGTTTTTAGGTGAATCATATGAAGAGCCACCCAGGGCACTGCTGAGTTCTGATTGGTTACACTAGTTCAAGATCTGATTAGTCCAAAGTTTGGTCCAAAAAAATCCCGGCAAAAGTCTTGTCTTGTATGTGCTTCATATTTTCCAGAGTGTTCTAAGCAAATAGCTGACAAGGTCCCAATCCATTGATTTTGCCGAGGAAATGTTTCAAAGTGCCATTGCCTTTCCCCAAAAGCCTGCTTAAAACCCACACGCGCAAAATGGTACAGATGAACCAGTTTGCAGGGCAGAAATAGAGACACAGATATAGAGAACAAATGTATGGACACCAAGGGGGGAAAGCGGGGGTGGGTGGTGGTGGTGGGATGAACTGGGAGATTGGGATTGACCCTCAATTCCCATTCTGGGTCCTTGCTCAGTTAGGAGAAAGAAATAAGCCAAAAAGAGTCAGAGCCCCAGGGGTAGGCTGTAAAGGAAATAATTAAAAGTCCTAGTAGAGAGGAGCGTACACTGAACACCCTCAGAGCACAAAGATGATTTTTATGGAACAGAAACAGGTAAGCAGACAGACAAGGAAACAAAGGAAAGAAAAGTGAGCTTGAGACAGGCCTCCCCGGAAATAAGGCCATTGGTTTAGGGAGATGGTGGTTCAAGGACCACCCTCATTCGAATGAGGACTGATTGCAGAGGAGAGGATGTGGGTTTGGGGTGATGGTGTGGCTGGTGTGGCATGCCTGCATGTTTGCTGCTTTTGCTTCAAAACAACATGGACACAGTTTTGAGCAAGTCGAGTAACATTCCCGTTTGAATGGATTTATTTATTTGGGGGCAACAACATGTTGCTGTAAAGATATGAATAGAGATAAAGGAAGAGGCACAGGACATAAATGGGGTTTGGTGAAGTGTGAGCAGGAAAGCATTTTACAATATCTCAGGCTGTGGCTAACCATATCTGATTCCCCACCAAACCCCAAAGCCTCACCTCCTCCCCAGAGAGCCCTCTGTGGTTGACAAGATGAACAAAATGGAGTCCTGGTATCTTTCTGGCTGAACAACTTTTACTGTGACAGAGAAGGGGTTTGGAGGATGAAGACATTTGGGGAACATATCCTGGCTGCTCTGACAACACAGCCCTTGGCTGTGTTTTTCTTACCAAGTTGTTTGAAAGTTCAGGTAAGAAGCCCAGAGCCTTTTGGTATGTTCTCTGTGCAGCAAATTGAGCCACTGGTTCAAGGTTGTTATGGGGATATTTTGAATGTCCGGCCAAGATGGAAGCTCTCAGAGCAAAGAGGGATTGTAGGGATCATGGAAACCAGTGGCTGAAGCTGCTTGTCCAGGTTTACCTGGGTCATCTGTGTCAGAGCTGTGATGGGGACCCCGGCTCCTGGCTTCTAGGCCATAGCGCCTTGTCCCACCGCACATTGCTTCCCATTCACCGGCCCTAAAATGTTCTTTCCCCAGACATAACCCAGATACTTTCTTCATAACAGACTTTGAATAGTGGTCCTCCCTGAGGTCCTTTCCCAGACACCATCTCAAATGATGGCCCCCCTGACATGAACCCTTGGGCTTGACTGAGCCTCCTGCTTTCTTGACAGGAACCCCATGCAACCGGCCCATCCTCTATGTGGGGGACTGAGAAGGAACTAAGTACCTGACCATGGGGCCAGAGACATCAGGAGGAAGTCACCTGGGATTGTGGTCAGTGAGTGAGGTAGGGCTGAATCTTGGGAGACTGGCAGCTCAGCAGACGAGGCGAGGCCTTAGACTTAATTTCTTCTGCTGTCTTTGAGCCACTCTTGTAACCAAAGCAAACATTCACAGGCTGGGAGAAGCCATAGCTCCACAAATAGTTATGGTCAAGAGCTGGGGCTTTCTGTTTAGACTAGCTGGCTGCCAATTCCAGCTGCCTGCTTACTATCTCTGTATCTTTGGACTTTTTACATAAAATTCCTAAGCCTCTATCTCTTTGTCTGTAGAATGGGGGTAATACTAGTATCTATATTATTATTGTGAGAATTAAATGAGAGAAGGTACATACAGCACACAGCGCAGAGTCTGGCACAGTGCTCAGTAATGTCTTCCTGTCACTGTTGATATTATTATTAGTTTCTAATAATACTTTTTCAGGTGTTGGGCACATAGCTGTGAAAAAGACAAACGCCCAGCTGCCGTTGAACAAATGAGCATGTTGCCTTCTCATCCGTCCTTCATGATCTTTGAAAATTCAGGATGCTATTGCCGGGAGATCATTTAAGAGTCAAAGACCAACCCCTTTGTATTATGCTAAGTGAAATAAGTCAGACAGAGAAAGACAAATACTGTATGATATCATTTATATGTGGAATCTAAAAAATACAAGAAACTAGTGAATATAACAAAAAAGAAGCAGGCTCAGATATAGGGAACAAACTAGTGGTGATCAGTGGGGAGACGGAAGGAGGGAGGGGCAATATAGGGGTAGGGGATTAATAAATACAAACTATTAGGTAGAAAATAATCTACCAGGATATATTGTACAACACGGGAAAAATAGCCTATATTTTATACTAACTATAAATGGAGTATAACCTTTATAATTCACCTTTATAGTGAATTACTATATTGTACACCTGTAACTTACATGACATTGTACATCTACTATACGTCAATTAAAAAAATAAAAGACGGGGCTTCCCTGGTGGCACAGTGGTTGAGAGTCCGCCTGCCGATGCAGGGGACACGGGTTCGTGCCCCGGTCCGGGAAGATCCCACATGCCGCGGAGAGGCTGGGCCCGTGAGCCTTGGCCCTGAGCCTGTGCGTCTGGAGCCTGTGCTCCGCAACGGCACAGGCCACAACAGTGAGAGGCCCGCGTACCGCAAAAAATAAAATAAAATAAAATAAAAGACCAACCGTCTCTTTTTATGATTGAGGAAGTGGAGGCACAGAGAGGAAAAGGCACTTAGCCGAGGCCTTGAACTTGAGCCTCTGTGTCCTGTATTTCCCTTCATTCACTCTTTTATTGTTACTGTTGTTAACTAATTTTGAGATTCTTTTCTTTTAATTTAATATTATTCTTTTTATAGAGCAGGTTCTTATTACTTATCTATTTTACACATATTAGTGTATATATGTCAATCCCAATCTCCCAGTTCATCCCATCACCACCACCACCACCCTCCAATTTTCCCCCTTGGTGTCCATACATTTGTTTTCTACATCTGTGTCTCTATTTCTGCCTTGCAAACTGGTTCATCTGTACCATTTTTCTAGATTCCACATATATGCGTTAATATACGATATTTGTTTTTCTCTTTCTGACTTACTTCACTCTGTATGACAGTGTCTTGGTCCGTCCACATCTCTACAAATGACCCAGTTTCATTCCTTTGTATGACTGAGTGATATTCCATTGTACATACGTACCACATCTTCTTTATCCATTTGTCTGTTGCTGGGCATTGAGGTTGCTTCCATGAGCTGGCCATTGTAAATAGTGCTGCAATGAACATTGGGGTGCATGTGTTTTCTCTGGGTATGTGCCTGGTAGTGGGATTTCTGGGTCTATGGTAATTCTCTTTTTAGTTTTTTAAGGAACCTCCATACTGTTCTCCATAGTGGATGTATCAATTTACATTCCTACCAACAATGTAAGAGGGTTCCCTTTTCTCCACACCCTCTCCAGCATTTGTTGTCTGTAGATTTTCTGATGATGCCCATTCTAACTGGTGTGAGGTGATACCTCATTGTAGTTTTGATTTGCATTTCTCTAATAATTAGTGATGTTGAGCAGCTTTTCATGTGCTTCTTGGTCATCTGTATGTCTTATTTGGAGAAATGTCTATTTAGGCCTTCGGCCCATTTCTTGATCGGGTTGTTAGTTTTTTTTAATATTGAGCTGCATGAGCTGTTTATATATTTTGGAGATTAATCCTTTGTCCATTGATTCGTTTGCAAATATTTTCTCCCATTCTGAGGGTTGTCTTTTCATCTTGTTTATAATTTCCTTTGCTGTGCAAAATCTTTTAAGTTTCATTAGGTCCCATTTGTTTATTTATTTTTTGATTTCCATTACTATAGGAGGTGGATCAAAAAAGATTTTGCTGTGATTTATCTCAAAGAATGTTCTTCCTATGTTTTCCTCTGAGAGTTTTATAGTGTCCAGTCTTACATTTAGGTCTTTAATCCATTTTGAGTTTATTTTTGTGTATGGTGTTAGGGAGTGCTCTAATTTCATTCTTTTACATGCAGCTGTCCAGTTTCCCCAGCACCACTTATTGAAGTGTCTGTCTTTTCTGCATTGTATATCCTTGCCTTCTTTGTCATAGATTAGTTGACCATAGGTGTGTGGATTTACGTCTGGGCTTTCTATCCTGTTCCATTGATCTATATTTCTGTTTTTGTGTCGGTACCATATTGTCTTGATTGCTGGAGCTTTGTAGTATAGTCTGAAGTCAGGGAGTCATTCCTCCAGCTCCCTTTTTTTCCCTCAAGACTGCTTTGGCTATTCGGGGTCTTTTGTGTCTCCATACAAATTTTAAGATTGTTTGTTCTAGTTCTGTAAAAAATGCCACTGGTAATTTGATAGGGATTGCATTGAATCTGTCGATTGCTTTGGGTAGTATAGTCATTTTCACAATATAGATTCTTCCAATCCAAGAACATGGTATGTCTCTCCATCTGTTTGTGTCATCTTTGATTTCTTTCATCAGCGTCTTATAGTTTTCTGAGTATAGATCTTTTACCTCCTTAAGTAGGTTTATTCCTAGGTATTTTATTCTTTTTGTTGCAATGGTGAATGGGATTGTTTCCTCAATTTCTCTTCCTGATCTTTCGTTTTTAGTGTATAGGAATGCAAGAGATTTCTGTGCATTATAGGTTTGGAGGTTGACCTCGTACAGATGTCTTTAGTCCCAATCAAAAAAGACATACCAAGGGCAGCACTGGCTGTAGCTAATCTCAGTGAATGGCACCATCATTTAATCACCCAAGCTAGAGATCCAGGAGTCATCTCTCATTTCTCCTTTTCCCTCACCCACTCTACTTTGGTGATGAAGTCCGTTCCTCCACTTCCTGGACCTCTCCCAACACAGTCCTTTCTCTATGAGACTCTCTCACTGCCTTGGTTGGGACCCTCATCCTGCCTCCTTTGCATCACTGTACTCATCTGTTACCTCCAGTCTTGTACCAGCCAACCTATCATTCACTCTGCTGCCAGAGGATCTTTCCTGATAGTTTTGTCATTTTTGAGAAGTTTGAAAATTTCAGAAAAGTATAAGTACTATAATAGCAGTCATCTATAATTCTACTACTACCTAGAATTAACCACTATTAGTGCTTTATAATAGTTTTTTGAAAGTATTATTTTTTTAATTAAAACGTATTTCAAAATAGTTTGGACATTAAAAAAAGGCAAAGTGATCTCTTTGGGGAAAAAAATTGATCATGTTATCAAGTTGCTTAAAACCTTTCTGCAGCTCTCACTGTCTGTAGGATAAAGTCTAAATTCCTGATAAGACCTCCATGACCAGATCCCTGATGTTTCTCACCTCTGTGCTGTGGCCTACATCACTCTTCCCCCGGAAAGCCCTTCCCTCCCTTGCATGCTCATTAACACCGGCCAAACTGTCAGTATTTGGCTCACAAATAGAATCTCTTATGGATCCTTTTCAGATCTTGTGCCCCATCGTCCAGTAGATCTGACTATTCTCTCTTTTGTGTCCCACCCATACTCTGTTTGTGGATAGTTGTACTTGTTTACATCTTGTCCTCTCACTCTTGTAAGTTCCTTGAAGGCAGCAGCTGTCTTAATTATCTTTTTAATCTTTGTATCCAAGTGCTTTGCACAGTTCGTGGTAGTCAATAAATGTTTATTCAATAAAAAATAAAAAAGAGATTTCTGTGCATTAATTTTGTATCCTGCAACTTTACCAAATTCATTGATTAGCTCTAGTAGTTTTCTGGTGGCATCTTTAGGATTCTCTATGTATAGTATCATGTCATCTGCAAACAGTGACAGTTTTACTTCTTCTTTTCCAATTTGTATTCATTTTATTTCTTTTTCTTCTCTGATTGCTCTGGCTAGGATTTCCAAACCTATGTTGAATAATAGTGATGAGAGTGGACATCCTTGTCTCGTTCCTGATCTTAGAGGAAATGCTTTCAGATTTTCACCATTGAGAATGATGTTTGCAGTGGGTTTGTTGTATATGGCATTTATTATGTTGAGGTAGGTCCCCTCTATGCCCACTTTCTGGAGAGTTTTATCATAAATCAGTGTTGAATTTTGTCAAAAGCTTTTCCTGCATCTATTGAGATGATCGTATGGTTTTATTCTTCAATTTGGTAATATGGTGTATCACATTGCTTGATTTGTGTTATTGAAGAATCCTTGCATCCCTGGGATAAATCTCACTTGATCATGGTGTATGATCCTTTTAATGTGTTGTTGGATTGATTGCTAGTATTTTGTTGAGGATTTTTGCATCTATATTCATCAGTGATACTGGTCTGTAATTTTCTTTTTTGTAGTGTATCTGTCTGGTTTTGGTATCAGGCTGATGGTGGCCTCACAGAATGAGTTTGGGAGTGTTCCTTCCTCTGCAATTTTTGGAAGAGTTTGAGAAGGATGGGTGTTAGCTCTTCTCTAAATGTTTGACAGAATTCCCCTGTGAAGCCACCTGGTCCTGGACTTTGTTTGTTGGAAGATTTTTAATCACAGTTTCAATTTCATTACTTGTGATTTTTCTGTTCATACTTTCTATATATTCCTGGTTCAGTCTTGGAAGGTTATATCTTTCTAAGAATTTGTCCATTTCTTCCAGGTTGTCCATTTTAATGGCATAGAGTTGCTTGTAGTAGTCTCTTATGATGCTTTGTATTTCTGTGGTGTCCGTCGTAACGTCTCCTTTTTCATTTCTAATTTTATTGATCTGAGTCCTCGCCCTCTTTTTCTTGATGAGTCTGGCTAAAGGTTTCTCAATTTTGTTTATCTTCTCAAAGAACCAGCTTTTAGTTTTATTGGTCTTTGCTGCTGTTTTCTTTGTTTCTATTTCATTTATTTCTGCTCTGATCTTTATCATTTCTTTCCTTCTGGTAACTTTGGGTTTTGTTTGTTCTTCTTTCTCTAGTTACTTTAGGTGTAAGTTTAAATTGTTTATTTGAGATTTTTCTTGTTTCTTGAGGCAGGATTGTATTGCTATAAACTTCCCTCTTAGAACTGCTTTTGCTTCATCCCATAGGTTTTGGATCATCGTGTTTTCGTTGTCATTTGTCTCTAAGTACTTTTTGATTTCCTCTTTGATTTCTTCAGTGATCTCTGGGTTATTTAGTAACGTATTGTTTAGCCTCCATGTGTTTGTGTTTTTTACGTTTTTTTCCCTGTAATTGATTTCTAATCTCATAGCGTTGTGGTCGGGAAAGATGCTTCATATGATTTAGTATTCTTAAATTTACTGAGGCTTGATTTGTAACCCACGATGTGATCTATCCTGGAGAATGTTCCATGCACACTTGAGAAGAAAGTGCAATCTGCTGGTTTTGAATGGAATGCCCTATAAATATCAATTAAATCTACCTGGTCTATTGTGTCATTTAAAGCTTGTGTTTCCTTATTAATTTTCTGTCTGGATGATATGCCCATTGGTGTAAGTGAGGTGTTAAAGTCCCCCACAACCCCCACAATTATTGTGTTACTGTCAATTTCCTCTTTTATAGCTGTTAGCATCTGCCTTATGTATTGAGGTGCTCCTATGTTACGTGCATATATAATTATAATTGTTATATCTTCTTCTTAGATTGATCCCTTGATCATTATGTAGTATCCTTCCTTGTCTCTTGTAACATTCTTTATTTTAAAGTCTATTTTATCTGATATGAGTATTGCTACTCTAGCTTTCTTTTGATTTTCATTTCCATGGAATATCTTTCTTCCATCCCCTCACTTTCAGACTGTATGTGTCCCTAGGTCTGAAGTGGGTCTCTTGTAGACAACATATATATGGGTCTTGTTTTTGTATCCATTCAGCCAGTCTATGTCTTTTGGTTGGAGCATTTAATCCATTCACATTTAAGTTCATTATCAATATGTATGTTCCCATTACCATTTTCTTAATTGTTATCGGTTTGTTTTTGTAGGTCCTTTACTTCTCTTGTGTTTCCCACTCAGAGAAGTTCCTTTAGCATTTGTTGTAGAGCTGGTTTGGTGGTGCTGAATTCTCTTAGCTTTTTCTTGTCTGTAAAGCTTTTGATTTCTCCATCGAATCTGAATGAGATCCTTGCTGGTAGAGTAATCTTGTTTGTAAGTTCTTCCTTTTCATCACTTTAAATATATTGTACCAGTCCCTTCTTGCTTGTAGAGTTTCTGTTGAGAAATCAGCTGTTAAACTTATGGGATTTCCCTTGTATGATTTTTGTTGCTTTTAATAATTTTTCTTTGTCTTTAATTTTTGTCAGTTTGATTACTCTGTGTCTCGTCATGTCTCATATTGGGTTTATCCTGCCTGGGACTCTCTGTGGCTTCCTGGACTTGGGTGGCTATTTCCTTTCCCATGTTAGGGAATTTTTGGACTATAATCTCTTCAAATATTTTCTCGGGTCCTTTCACTCTCTCTTCTCCTTCTGGGACCCCTATAATGTGAATGTTGTTGTGTTTAATGTTGTCTCAGAGGTCTCTTAGGTTGTCTTCATTTCTTTTCATTCTTTTTTCTTTATTCTGTTCCATGGCAGTGAATTCCACCATTCTGTCTTCCAGGTCACTTATCCGTTCTTCTGCCTCAGTTATTCTGATATTGATTCCTTCTAGTGTATTTTTCATTTCAGATATTGTACTGCTCATCTCTGTTTGTTTGTTGTTTTATTCTTCTAGGTGTTTGTTCTTTAATTCTTCTAGGTCTTTATTAAACATTTCTTGCATCTTCTTGATCTTTGCCTCCATTCTTTTTCCGAGGTCCTGGATCATCTTCAACATCATTATTCTGAATTCTTTTTCTGGAAGGTTGCCTATCTCCACTTCATTTTGTTGTTTTTTTAGGGTTTTATCTAGTTCCTTCATCTGATACAGAGTTCTCTGACTTTTCATTTTGTCTATCTTTCTGTGAATGTGGTTTTTGTTCCACAGGCTGCAGAATTGTAGTTCTTCTTGCTTCTGCTGTCTGTCCTCTGGTGGATGAGGCTATCTAAGAGGCTTGTGCAAGCTTCCTGATGGGAGGGACTGGTGGTAGGGAGAGCTGGGTGTTGCTCTGGCAGGCAGAGCTCAGTAAAACTTTAATGCACTTGTCTGCTGATGGGAGGGGCTGGGTTCCCTCCCTGTTGGTTTTTTGGCCTGAGGCAATCCAGCACTGGAGCCTACCCAGCTAATGGCAGACTCTGGGAGGGCTCATGCCAAGGAGTACTTCCCAGAACTTCTGCTGCCAGTGTCCTTGTCCCTGTGGTGAGCCACAGCTGCCCCCCGCCTCTGCAGGAGAACCTCCAACACTAGCAGGTAGGTCTGGCTCAGTCTCCTATGGGGTCACTGCTCCTTCCCCTGGGTCCTGATGCATTCACTACTTTGTGTGTGCCCTCCAAGAGTGGAGTTTCTGTTTTCCCCTGTCTTGTTGAAGTCCTGAAATCAAATCCAGCTAGCCTTCAAAGTCTGATTCTCTAGGAATTCCTCCTCCCATTGCCAGACACCCAGGTTGGGAAGCCTGACATGGGACTCAGAACCTTCACTTCAGTGACTTCTGTGGTGTAAGTGTTCTCCAGTCTGTGACTCACCCACCCAGCGGTAATGGGAGTTGATTTTATTGTGATTGCGCCCCTCCTACCATCTCATTGCGGCTTCTCCTTTGTCTTTGGATGTGGGGTACCTTTTTTGGTGAGTTCTAGTGTCTTCCTGTCGATGATTGTTCAGCAGTTAGTTGTGATTCTGGTGCTCTCACAAGAGGGAGTGAGGGCACATTCTTCTACTCTGCCATCTTGAACTAATCTCCCCTCATTGTAGTTTTGATTTGCATTTCTCTAATAATTAGTGATGCTGAGCAGCTTTTCATGTGCTTCTTGGCCATCTGTATGTCTTCTTTGGAGAGATGTCTATTTAGGCCTTCTGCCCATTTTTTGATTGGGTTGTTTGTTTTTTTAATATTGAGCTGCATGAGCTGTTTATATATTTTGGAGATTAATCCTTTGTCCATTGATTCCTTTTCAAATATTTTCTCCCATTCTGAGGGTTGTCTTTTCATCTTGTTTATAATTTCCTTTGCTGTGCTAAAGCTTTTAAGTTTCATTAGGTCCCATTTGTTAATTTTTGTTTTTATTTCCATTACTCTAGGAGGTGGGTCAAAAAAGATCTTGCTGTGATTTATTTCAAAGAGTGTTCTTCCTATGTTTTCCTCTAAGAGTTTGATAGTGTCTGGTCTTACATTTAGGTCTTTCATCCATTTTGAGTTTATTTTATCCTTTATTTTTATTTTATTTTATTTTTTAAAAACAGGTTCTTATTTGTTATCCATTTTATACATATTAGTATATATATGTCAATTCCAATCTCCCAATTCATCACACCACCACACCCACCCCCGATTTTGAGATTCTTAAACAATTTTTTTTTCTTCTTAACATTGAGAGAACTTGAATTCATGAGCTCTGCAAGTAGGGCTCAGTGTAGGGGCATGAGAGAGAAGAAGCAACTAGTGGAGTGAAGACAAGAAAAGATCTGTCTGATGCTGTGTTACAGAAACAGACTTTTCCCAACAACAACTCTGAGCATAAAGGGAGTATTTACAAACAATGCAAAAAATCAGCTTAAGTCGATGATATTCACAAGGACAAAGAAGAAAACAACAGGGAATATTTTCTTTTTTCATCTGTCTTGTGCTCTGAAGTTGTTCATGATACAAGTTCTGCCCTAATACTGGGGAGGTCTATTTTCAAAGATGCCTGCTTCAGTTTTCATTGCTTCATAACAAACCACCCAAGCATGTGATAGCTTAAAACCATTTTATCACATCTCCCAATCTCGTGGATCAGAATTCTGGCAGGACTTGGCCAGGTGACTGATCTTCCCCACAGATGTGAACAGTGGCCACTTGGTGGTATTCAGCTGGTGGATAAGCTGGTCTCAAGGGTCTGAGTGGCATTTGGAGGCTACACGTCTGCACCTTGGCAGGGTTGGCTTCAAGGCTGGGCTCCATTAGGATGGAGGACCAGAGCCTGCACATGGCCTTTGCAGTCAACCTTTTTTTTTTTTTTAACTAAAGATAGGATTTATTAAGGGTCCAGCCATCACCTGGAAGTCAGGGGGCATTGAAGTATATGAGGGGAGTGGGGAAACAAACAATAACGAATAAATAAAACATATATGTAGCACATCAGGTGATAAGCACTATGTAGAAAAAATACATGAGGGAAGAGGACTCATGACTGGGGTTGGGGGTAGTTTATTACCTTAAAATGGGTGGTCATGTGGCTTCACTGCAAAGATGACATCTGAGTAGGCTCCTGAAGGAGGTGAGGGGGTGATCTAGGTGGAAATGTGGGAAGAGGGAACAGAGCCAGAGCTCAGGAAAAGAATTTGACCCCAGGTCTGTCTCACATAAGCTCATGCTTATAATTTCTCTGCTATGGGACAGTCCCACAGCCACAGGGTGGCTCCCCCAGTGCTGCTCACATCTGAGCCAGAATCGTGGGGAGGTCTTGATACAGCTGAGATTCCTGGGCCCACCTCCAGAGATTCTAAAGCACTAGGTCCCCTGGTGGGTCTGAACACTTTCTTTTCTAACAAGCACCCAGATAGTGCTGGGTTAAGGACCACTGTCTAAGGAGCACTGTTAAAGAAACTTATCATAGCACAGGGAGATCAGCTCGGTGCTTTGTGTCCACCTAGAGGGGTGGGATAGGGAGTGTGGGAGGGAGACACAAGAGGGAGGAGATATGGGGATATATGTATACGTATAGTTGATTCACTTTGTTATACAGCAGAAACTAACACACCATTGTAAAGCAATTATACTCCAATAAAGACGTTAAAAATAAATGAATAAATAAAAATAAAATAAAATAAAGAAACTTACTTAGCAAGATGGGGCATAAAGAGCAGGGACAGTCCTGTGGGCTTCTAAGAATGCTTACAGGTGCTGCTATCTGGCATTAATTCCCAACATCCCACCGCCACCTTACCCAACTCCCTGCAGAAGGGCCAACTATACTCTACACACACACACACACACACACACACACACACACACACATACACACATGCTGGGTCAAATCCCCAACAAACATAACCTCAGTTATCACTTATGTTCATTGAGAAACCAGGACCCCGAGTCAGAAATCCTGGCCCAGCTCATAGCAGCTGTGCGTCTGGGGCAAGTCACTTAACCTCTCTGGGCCTGTTTCCTTACCTATAAAATCGCCAGACAGGGCTTAATGATTTCAAAGGTCTCCTTTGGTAATAAAATTCTATAGCTCATGTTCATGCTAAGTCTCTAGGGTTAGGAGTGGTTATGAAAAAAGAAAAGTTCCAGGTATAATGTATATATAAGGTATATATTATTATATATAATATATATATAAGGTTTAATATAAGGTATAGTCCATGACCCACAGATTGTAGTTTTAAATATGTGAATAAAGTACTCAGGGGTCTTCATTTTTTAATAAAGTTTGGTGAGAGAGAGAGGCATTTGTAATTTGCAATTATTCAGTGAAAAGGACTGAATCGCTCCCCTTGCAAAGCATTAGCCCTATTCTGTGAGGTAGGAAAGTGGCCATAGGGAAGAAGCCGAGGAAGCGGAATTGGAGAAAGCACACAGATTACCAATGGCGTGTGTCAGAATGTTAACAATGGTGCACTTGCTATCTTCATCCCCTTGCTTGGGGCCAGCACCCTGTGATCTGGGGGTTGGATAAGATGGCTTTCCTTTGCTGTTACTGCCTTGTCTTGCAGATTCAGAGGAAAATGGTCTTTCTGTTCTCACTGTGGTGGTTCACTCTCTGTTCCCAGCTTCGGCCCAGAATTTTAGCTCAGATAAAAGATGTACATACCAGGTTTGTCCATAAATGGCTAGTGGTGATGGAAGACTCCATGGCCTGGGAGAGGGAATGCTGAACAAGACCAAACTAAACTCATTCCTATCTGAGGTCTGCCTGAGAGAATGTGACCTCAGCAAGGTTTTCAACAAGTTCTTCATTTGTAAAATGGGCAAAAATTGCCATGGCTTACATCCTCCTGGCTACAGGAGTACCAAGAACTGAGCGAGCAATGAAAAGACCAAGGTACTACTAACGTGGAGGGTATAAAACACACACGTATCAAAATAGTGATAATGTAAAGCCGGGTAGCAAAGACGGCTAGGACCTCGGTCACCTTTCCTAATATTAATAATTATCAAGGGACGGACTTACTCTTTGCCTGGCACTGTGCAAAGCCCTTTATTTCAGAATCTCTTTGGATCCCTGTGATTACCTTATGCAGTTGGTCCAGTTATCATTTCCATTTTTCAGATGAGGGCACTGAAGCTCAGAAAAGTTAAATTGCTTTCTCCCGAGGTGGTACAGCCATTAGGTAGACAAGCTGGGATTTGAACGGGGAACTTTTTTGTCTCCATAGTTTAGGTGGTCAGTACCATGTGACATTGCCCAGTCTCCATGCATGCAACTGTGTGTTTCCTGTAACAGCAAAGTTGGCTTCATAAATCTGCAAACTGATGCTCTAGTCTCAGAGCTCCCTGTGGATAAGAAACCTGACATTGCTACACAATCTGGTTTACACTTAAATCTATCTGTTTGGGCTACGACTTCATTTGATTTCTCTGTAATCCTGGCCTTTTGATTCAGTTTCACTCAGGAATGATATAGTCTGCCCTCCCGAAACTCCTGAAATACTGACTCAACACAACACCGTCTATTTTCCCGAGGGACAATTGGGTTGCAGTCTAACTTGTCCCATAAAATTGCTTCTCACCACATCCCTTTCCCTGAAGGAAAGGGGTAGGGTTATTACCCAGGAGTTTCTAGACATTGAAAAGAAGAAAGAAGAAATTACACACTGAGCTTCAAGGCCCTCAAGCCAATTGCTAAGGTCACTTCTTCCCAACCTCAGCTTCAAACAGGCCCGGGGAGCTGCGTGCCAGCTGCCTGGGAAAGGACAATCCGATTGTAAATATTATCTGCGCTTCTAAGAACATTCGAGTGGTAATACTCAAGCAATTACTTTCCTTTCAAGATCATTAAACACAAATCAGACTTGTATTTTAATAGGGCTGCCAATGTCATTAATGGTGGGGAGGGTGGCATAAAGGGAAAGTTTTTTCCTCTAATGGCTGGATGTTTACATTATTACCCTTTCTGAGAAGCTTCACTGGGGGAGGTTGCTTGATGCTTCTGAGACATTTCTTTGTTTTCTAGCTCCCCGGAATTCCACCCTTCTTTTGCCAAGTGCACCTTCAGAGCATTTAGGAGGAATGGCAGTTGTGACCCCATGACAGCTCCCTCCATCATCCCCGTCCTCAGCTCCTTCTCTTAAACACTGCAGGGTCCCAGGGAAGGAAGTGGACTCTGGAAAGAATGAACAGTGTTGTTTACGCAGGAAGCTCCACTCTCACTATGTGGGCCCCAGGCTCCCCTTTGTCTTCCTCCCGTTTAAGGGAGCAGAGATGCTAAGAAAAGTGCCAGAGGAGCCTGTCAAGAAGACCTGTGCCCACCTCTTTCCCCAGCAACTCCCTAGTCTCCTAGGGGCACCTGGAGTGGCATCTCTGAGACCAGAGGGACAAGCTGCTTCCCAGGTAGATGTTGGGCCCTGGAGTCTAGGAAGGGTCACCTGGAAGGCACACTTGCTGGACGTGCTGACCCCAGCGGGGTGGACCATTCCTTGTCTGGCCCCCTGTGCCACTGCTGGTCCCTTTGCTGGTGGACCCCACAGCATGGCCCATGGTCCCTCCCCTGGCTCCCTGTGAAAGTGACCTGAATGGCTGCCAACATAGTGAGGTCTGAGGTTCACCCCGAGCCGCCCTGTCCCCCCCAAACATTCCTCCTGTCTGGCAGCTGGGGTCTGAGGGTCCTTTGCCAGGGTCTGAAGCCTTTCACTGCTCCTGGAGAAACTGGACTGCAAATAGAAGTTTTGAATGTTGGGTGGACCAGGGAGGGCTGTATGGGCTGTGCTTTCCTTTTAACATGTGGTTTAGTTTTCTCCCCTTTTAAAAAAACTTTACTGAGGAATAATTAACAGATCTAATTGTATATATTTAAAGCATACAATATAATGATCTGATATACAGTGCATGACTTGTGGTTTTGTTTTGAACTGTATTTCTAGAGTATAGACAATAGGGTAGGCTTAGGTTATGCATCTCTAGAGAGCAAAGTAGTCAGGGGCACAGGCTTTGAGATCAGATTGATGCAGTTTTTATTGTCTCAGTTGTTTCTAACTGTGTGACCTCAGGCAGTTTCTTTAAACTCTCTAAGCCTTGATTTCTTCATCTGTAAAATGGAGGCTTGAGGGCTTGGTGCCCCAGAGGTTAATCATACTTATTTCACAAGGCCGTTATAAGGACTGGATGTGTGGAAAGTCCTTTGCATAGGCTGCTGCATGTAAGTGTTTAATGATCATTTTTCTGTTCTGGGATCAGTTGCCTTTGCCAGCTACAGACACTTCAAACACCAAATGTAAAGTCATGACCCAGTGCTACAGTTATTTCCAAGGTTGATGTGACTGTCACAGTCATTCTTAACATCAGCTTTTGATGGACGAGAGGACTGAGAAACAAGCCCTGCTGAGTTCACAGTTCTGTAGAGAACCTGCTGCCTCTGCGTTTGTTCCAGGTACGTCCAAGAGCGTGAGGAAGAAAATCCTCAGCCCCTGTTCTTCTAAGGGACAAATACTCATTTTGTTTTTTGCTTGTAGGCCCTTCCCAGGTAATTCCATAAGAATTGTCATATCTATCTATCTATTCAGTACACTCTTCTAGAAACGGAGCTCAGAATATGCCTTATATTCATTTGTCAAGAAACAAAATGGCAGCCAAAATGGCTTTCCAATGGGCACAGAGTGTTAGGAAGTTTGGCATTTGGAGGGAGGGTCCCTATGTTGACCAAAGGTCTATGGTTCCAGAGCCATCTTCTCTGCTCAGATCAACTAATAACAGACGACATGGCCGCGCTTATTGATTTCATCAATGTGCCCCCTAGCTTCTCCCACTGTGGACTGGTCTGTTTACCTGTCTGAAGTCATTCTTTTGGACAAAGACAAGATCAAACTCTGGTGTCAGTCCCTTCAGTGCCCAGTCTACTGGTTTATTCAAAGAGTGAGAGCTCTGGGAATTGGAATCTCAATATTCTGCCCTAAATGACCTCCATTAGTGACCCTGGAGAACAGAAGCACCTAAAAAGTGTTATTTTGAAGAATATTCATTTGAAGTTTTGATTTGAACTTTCCTCACTAATAAGGTTAATAATGAAATGATACTCCCTACAACAGCCATTGATACTAAGCCCCTGTAGAGATAAAACTAGATCAGTGGTAAGAGTTTTTAATGCATTCTTATTTTAAGCTCATAGAATGGGTGACTGCTTCATGCCCAGAGCTTAATTATGTGAGGGGTTGGTGGCTGTAGCTCTTACCTTTTGTGTGCATTCGCTAGTTTTCATGGTCTGAAGGAGGCAGGCCTGCCATACCCAAGCCAAGGCTGGCTGACTTCTATCAGGGAGCTGATAGAGAGAATTATTTTAAAAGTTTAATAACATCCTTCCTCTATAAAATATCTGTTAATTATAGAAACTTTAGAGTCTCACTTACAAATAAGTAGAAAGAAGAGAAGAACACCACCCATAGTCCCACCACTGAAACATAACCAATGTTAGCATTTGGAGATACTTCTTTTCATATTCTTTCTATTCATGACTTTCTTTTTAACACAGTGTGATCATACAGTACATACAGTTTTTCCTGCTCTTTTCCAGTTAACATTATGCTGTAAGCATGTCATTGAAAACTTTTAATAAATGCAATTTTAATAACTATAATATTTTGTTGTAAAATTTATCTGATTACTTCCATATATTGGAGACTTAGGTTGGTCCTGATTTTCTGAAATTATAAAGAATTCTGTGATAAATCTATGAGTATAAAACATTTTAATTAAGATTATTTCCTTAGAGTCCCAGAATTGGAATTACTGGGTCAGAAGATAAACATTTTATAGTTCTTAATCCATAGTGCAAAGTAAAAATTATTATGTTGGTAAAGCGGATGGACTTTTTGGCTACTCTATGTTTCTAGGGCTTTTCTTTTCCCTATATTTGATGGGCCTATGACACACTACGAGATTGAGGCTGGCTAGATGTTTTTTCAATATCAAACATTTGAGATAGTGTGTGAAATATTCTCACTCTTCAAAGGGTGGTATTTGTAAATATTAGAACCCTAAATCAAACATGCTTAAGCAAAAAAGACCATTTATTGGCTCATCTAATTAAAATTCCAGAGGTAATATGCATTCAGGAATGGTTAGAACCAGGGCCTTGGGTTTCTTCTCCCCATCCTTTGGCTTTGTTTTATTCTCTCTTGGCTTAATTTTTAGGAGGGTCTCCGCTTTTTTCTCATATGATTATGCCAGAAGCTTCAGCTTCACTCTCCCTTCCCAGCAACCCCAGTAGGAAAAGTTTATCTCTTTCTGACTAGTTCCAGCAAAATTCCAGGATTGAGATTTATTGGCACTGATTGGTCTAAATTGACTCGTGTGATTTGGCCAGGAGGATATTCCGCTCTGTTTGTCCCGGCCTGACTTACATGATTTTCCCTAGAGCTGGACTAGCAGTCATCTCCACACAAACCAAACTTGACTGAGAAGGGGACAGAGATAGTTGTCCAAGAGAGAATGATGAGGGTGTACCCTGAACATGGGGCATGAATGCCAGCCAAGCAGGAACAGCAATTGTTCATTAAAAAGCACTGTTTGGGCTTCCCTGGTGGCGCAGTGGTTGAGAGTCCGCCTGCCCAAGCAGGGGACACGGGTTTGTGCCCCTGTCCGGGAAGATCCCATATGCCGCGGAGCGGCTGGGCCCGTGAGCCATGGCCGCTGAGCCTGCGCGTCTGGAGCCTGTGCTCCGCAACGGGAGAGGCCACAACAGTGAGAGGCCCGCCCCGCCCCCCCCCAAATAAAAGAGTTTGGCTTTAAAAAGCACTGTTTTAGGGTGCTCCCCAGTTCCACTAAGATATGAACCTCAAACAAGGTATTATTGCCTTAATAAAGAAAGTCGTTGAGCCCTCATGACCCTCTACAGGAATCACATATCATTAACATGGGGTAAACAGGCCACCATAGAAGCTACTTCTAGGACACCAGACCCATTTCTTCACTTATTCATTTGGTATCTATTTATTGTAGCACCTACCATGTATCGAGTCAGCATTTATTTAGCTGCTGCTGTTCTAGGTGCTGGGGATACAGTGATGATTCCCACTCAACCTTGCCTTCTGGTTTAACCTTTTGAAACTCTAATGAGTTGCTTGAGATGTCTCAGAGGCACCCTGACTGTCCATAGGCCGTGCATGTGTTTATTTACAATTGGGATGGCTCATTGCCGCTCTGGATGGCTGGCCTATAATTTGCTCAGGCACTTAAACTTACTGGAAAAAGAAAAAGCAAAAAACCAAACCACTGCTTCTTCACTGGCCTTAATTTGGCTATTACATTTGTACTGGAGAATGTCTGGAAGGAGCATTCAACTTAAATGCAGCAGAAGTGTAAAATAGCACACGTGAAAGAAAATAGGTAAGAATTGTTAATACATCCCTTCAAAGGAAGAGAGCCTCTCCTGAGGTGTTGAAGGTATTTGCATAACCTAATTTCCCACACCAGGATCTTTGTTGTTATCCATTCACGTGTTGAGATCTCTCTAAAATAGAGGGTAGTCATTTGTACTTTTACTTGAATAATAGTCATTTATAATTTTACTTGAATATTCCAACAAATATTAGTCAGAAACATCTCCTTAGAGCAATATATCATAGGACCTTGTGTCCAAAAGCTGTGTGGAAATTAGTGAATGAGTGTTCATTCATTCAACAAATAGTCATTGAGCCACGTGCCAGGCACTGTTCTGAGAGTATTCCAGAGCCCAGCAAAGATACTGATGAGGTCAATACATCATTCAAGATGCAATGCCCCCGCATTTGAGGAAGAGTCAGCAACGCAAAGAGGACAAAACATTGTAGATGTGGAGCCAGAAGTCTCGAATTAGAAACTCTTCACTGACACACCAGCTGTGTGCCCCTGGGCAGGTCAGATCACCTCCCCGACTTCCTTTTGCTGATCTTGTAATCTGAGAGGCAGAGTCAGGGAAGGTAAAGAGGAGACCACAATGAGAGGAGGTTAGGAGCTCAGACAATGAAGTCTCTGAGGTGACCATTTAATTCCCAGTTCCCTACTTCAGAGCTGTGTGACCTGGGTGAGTTCCTCATCTCTGATCTCAGTGTTCCCATCTGTAAAATGGGGTTTATAAGAGGTCCACCTCACAGGATTGTCGTAAGAAACACCGGAGATACCGCATTTAGAGCACTTAGGCTGGTGCCTGGCGTGTAATGAGCCCTTGTTAAATGTCATCGGATACTTCTCCCATTCTGGCTACTAAAACAAATATTGCTGTTGTTGTTACCTTGGTAGACAGCTTTAATTATTTCAGTCGGTGCTGAATTCTTTCACTCATTTAACGTATGTCTAGTGAGGCCTACTCTGCAGGAGACACAGCCCAGTGATTGGGAGAGAGCTGTTAACAGAACAGCAGAGTTCCTGCCGATGGGAGGCTGACATCCTAGTGGAGAGAGAGAGAGAATAAATGAGTAAGCGATCAAACAAATACATAAGTGATAGATGTTCAGAGGTTGACATGTGCTCTGCAGCAAATGAAATGGAAAGATGTAACAAAGAGGCTGAAGGTAGGGAAGTCTTCAGGCATCTTGCCCATGACGTGAATGCTGAGAAGACAGCAGTTATGTCTAAGGCCTGAAGGAGGGCTCTGGCTGATGCCTAAATCTCATGTATTCTAATTTCATTTGCAACCAATAGTAAGCAAATATCCCTTTTGAGAATGGGGAGCGGGGTTCAAGAAAGAGGGCTCAGGTCAAATTCCAGTTGGCCTGTAATACATTCAGAGAGGCATCTGGTGTTAATACTTCTGTCTCTCTGTCCCTCTCGGTCTCTCTGTCTCTTTCTCATACACACACACACACACACACACACACACACACACACACACACACTTCTTCTGAGATTGTAGGATTCATTTTTAAAGCTACTCTAGGTCTTAGATTAGGGAGTAACGCGGGCTAACATGGGCAGAGTCTGCAGCTTTACTTGGGTTTAGAATCTAGCACCAAACTATCCTCTGGACGCTTTCTTAGATCATCTTCTTTGGAGTCCTGCCACATCCTGGACACTGGAAGCTCTTCTCCTGGCATGCAAGGTCCCCTGCCAGCCTCATCACTCTGCACTTGCTCTTGGTATCCTAATTCCAAATGACTTGCCCTTCCTCTGCCATTCCCTGCTCCCTCTCCTCTTTGGGTCTTTCCACTTTTGTTTCTCTGGAACTCCCTGTCTCCTATCTGAGGTCCCATCTTTTCCTGCTGGACAATTTCTTACTCTCCCGGCAAGACTCAGAGCAGGTAGCCGTTGAGAGGATCTGCCTCCTGGATCCTCTTCGTCTCCCACCAAACTGGGTTCAGAACCTCTTCTATTTGCCCCCATGATCTTGCTGGATGAAAGCTATGAATTGATTACATGCCATTCTCCCTCAGGAGACAATGAGCTCCTAGAGGGCAGGTCCTTATGCTATTTATACCTGTGTCTATGTGACATCCCATGGCACTGTCCCACAGAACTTTCCACAATGATGAAAATGTTCTATGTCTGCACAGTCCAACACAGTAGCCAAAGTGGCTTCTGAGCACTCGAAATGTGGCCACATTCACTGAGGAGGTGAATTTTAAATTTTATTTAATTTTAATGAAATTGAAATAGCCACCTGTGGCTGGTGGGCAGTGTAGATTAGCACTCTATGTAGCACGTGTTAGGTGGTAATAAATGTCTCTTGAAGGAGCATATAGTTGCAGAACTTTCTATTTTTTATATGATGGTAAGTTTTTGAGAGATCTATTAGTGCCTTTTATTTTTAGTAAATTTGATCCCTCTAACCCATTAATAATACTCTCCTCCCAATTCATTCACTGGACCCAAACAGCAAATTTATTAATTGATTCATTATCCTATTGTGGCTAAGCTTACAGACTCTGGGTTCAAACAAAACCCAAGTTTCATCTACGTTCACCACTTACCAGCACTACTAGCTATGTACCTACGTCTCAAGTATTTAACTTCTCCAGGATTCAGGTTCCTTATCTGCAAAATGGGAATACGAATAATGCCCAGGTCAAGACTATTTGTGAGGATTATATAAGATAATGCATGTAGAATATTTAGCACATTGCCGGGCACATAGCACTCAGTAAGCATTAAGGCATACATATTGATTTTTCATTTATGCAAATCACATTTATTGAGCACCTACTATGTTCCAGATGCTATGCCAAGGGATGGTGATAAAAAGTTTTCAAGCCAGTGAGAATTAAAAAACTACTATAGGAAAAACTGTGGTTTGGAAAGGACAGGTTATCACAATAGGTGCATCAACACCTCATGTTTTAAACCAAAAAATCATATTGAAGTATTTTCTTTTCAAAGGGATAAATTTATCCCGTCACTTTTTTTAAACATAGAAGTTCAGAATTTGCACCCACACCACTAAGCCCTTAATATGTGCTTGTTAATTTATGCTTAATCTAGATCAACATTCTTTTTCATTAGCAAGTAATACATTTGTGTATGGTGTTAAGCTTTTATATTGTGAAATCCAGCTCAGAAAGAAAGATTTTTCTGCTCCCTGGAGGACTGAGTTTTCTGACTTTGATTTATCATTTATGCATCTCATCCATTATTGATATGTTACAGCTTTTACATAAGGCGCCGACCTTTTGAAATAAAAATAAAACTACATCGTCCTGTTCTCTTTCTTGTTGATACTGTTTTTAGGGTACAAGTGATCCTTGTGTTCTGCGGAATTCGCTTTGAAGCTTCCTTTCTTTGAAAACAAACAGCAGGAAGGCCCCCAACAACCCAGTCTTTCCTACTTTTTTTTTTAAGGTTTTCAAAATAACATTTATTTCTTAAAAGTTAACAGTCTTTCCTATTTCGTGGAACAGCTGCGTGGATGTGTCTAATTTTAAATTCTGAAGTGCAAATGTCATGTAATGAAAGTATCAGCAGTTACTTAAATGTGGTTAAATATGGAAACTCAGCATAAAGTCGATGTTTATTTGCAGCCAGTGACAGTGATAAGGGCAGGAGCCCTCCCGGTAAGTGGCTTTCAGCCACTGTTAATCGGCTGATGAATGGATTGGTGCGAGGCTGGTCACAAGGAAGTGTCTCATCCCCTGTAATGGAACGCGTTCATCTGTCTAGTGGCTGGTGAGAGCCAGAGACCACGTGTGTTGATGAGTCCATTATTCTGCCCAGAGCACCCTCTGCGGCTGGCAAAAGGAGGCAAATACCAGGAGACTTTGACCTGAATCAGAGTGGAAACTTAGAGACTCACAGAATGTCACAACTGGACGAGATCCTGGCGATCAGCTCATCCAACCTGTTTTTTTTAGATGAGGAAACTTCCATGCGAAAAAAATATACCAACATTTATTAATCAATGCACATGTAATGCACTCCCTGCTTCAAATCTGCAGCTGGCTGCACACTGCCCTTCAGGCAATTCCTTAATCAGACATCAAGGCCATTTATGAACTGGGTTCTGCCTCTCTCTCTCTCTCTCTCTGTCTCTCATCTCATAACATAAGCCATATTGAGCTTCTTGCTTGAGCAACTCCTGTTCAAGATTTAGCTGTCTACTTGGATGTCTCCCCCAGGAAGCTTTCCCTGACTCCCCAAGACTGGGCTGAGTACACTGTCATCTCTGTTCTTTTTCCTCTCCTAGCAGCTGCCTCTCTGCCATAACTGTCTATTTACCGTCCGTTCCTCTTACTTGACCAGGAGTTCCTTGAGACATTGTCTCATCCACCATTGTATGTGCAAGGTGTCCAGCACATAGTAGGTGCCCATTAAATATCTGTTGACCAAATGGGATGGCTCATGTTACATGCCAAGCACTGCAGTAGATACCCGGAATACAAAACGGAGTAAGACACGCTCTCTGTGCTGGAAGAAATCAGGTTAATTCATTCAGTTCATTCACGACTTTTCTTACTTAGGGCATTTTATCAGTTTACCAAGTTTGAAAAAGTCACATTTCTCAGTTTTGGAAAAAGTTTAGAGGGACACTTGAAATTCCCAGTTTTTCAAACAAACATTGCTAAAGAATACCACCACCGTTAGAAATCAGATGAAAGGAGGGAATTCCCTGGCAGTCCAGTGGTAAGGACTCTGCACTTTCACTCCTGTGGCCCCGTGTTCAATCCCTGGTTGGAGAACTAAGATCCTGCAAGCTGCGTGGCATGGCTGAAAGAGAAAAGAAAGAAATCAGATGAAAGGAACCTCAAATAATCTGATCCCAATTAAGCAGTCCCCTCACAAGTGACAAGAAAGAAACAAGCTCGTATTTTTTGTTCAGAAGAACCACTGCCAGGGTAATCCCAGGGCTAGTAATTATTCTCTCTTATACCTGCTCAGGTAACACGCAAGAATGAGAAGTTAGAGACCTGTAGAATGTTAGAACTTGAAGAGGCTTTGCAATCACCCAGCCCAACCCCCTTCTCTGACAGAGGAGAAGATGGCAGACCTAAGAGAAGTGATTGGTCAAGGTCGAGTAGAAAGTTAGTGGCCACCCTGGGCCTTGGAGCGCCACAGGGCTGTGTTCCTTCTCTGATGAGTTACCATTCAGAACCCTGTCTCCAAATCTCCTGACCCCAACTACTGATCTTCAGACACACATCTGGTTATGGCTGTGGAACTTCCCTTCTGCCTAGAAACTGTACCCTAATTTGTATTTGGAGACCTACCCTTAACACTCATGGGGAAGCTCACCCCACTCCAGCTTCAGGGGTACACCTGACTTAAGCCAATCAGCACATTCCACCCAGCACCCTGGTTTTCAGTCTGAGTTGAAAGTCAGAGGAATTCCTCACTGATTCAGACTTAACAAAGATGGTCTTTACAGCTGAGCTCTGTCTAGTTAGGCAGAGCTCAGGATAAAAAGCCTCCCAACTGCCTAAATTATCAGGAATTTCTGATATTGGGGAGGGGGTGGGATCTATGAACAGAGGCCTCTCTTGGAATATAGGAATGACTTATAAATGTCGACAAGGGCCCTCAGCAACTGCTGAGAGATCATTTCCATCAGAAATACCAAAATCAGGTAGAGACTCTCCTTATTCTAAACATCAGCACCAAGACCTTCACTTCCTCTCGCCCATGGTCCAGGGAAGTCCGTTTACGACCATGTTTCAGCCAGCACGGTGCCTTGTTTGATTTCTGTTTGCAAGTAATCTGCAGTTCCCAGCCCTCCAGTTATTTAATTCAATAATTAATTTATGAATTAATCCGGGCAATTTATCAGTTCATCGTGCCCGGAGCTATGTGAAGATGTGAAGATGTCAACAGCTGCTGCAGACGCTCCAATGGCTATTTGGATGTAGACACTACCACCAAACATTTTTCTCAAGCAATTTATTTTAATTCAGGAAACTTTTATTGAGTACCTACTGTATACCAGGCCCCCATGAGGGAATCGGAAGTGAGTAAGATATACTCCTAATCTTGAGGGTCTCACATTGTCTAGTTGGGGAGCCAGACAGGTAAAAAGAGATATTGACCTCTTGTGACCTTCCTGAAGCCAGTATTCTGGTGTTAAACCCAATGAAGCATCGTCACTGTCCAGGATGGCTCTGGCTTCAGCTCAGGCTACATTTATTTAATTTTCAAGTGTGCAAGGAATCTGAAAACATTTTTTGGAAAAAGAAAAGTCCCTCTTGATGTTAAGTACTGAGGATCATTGCTGTTATTTCTTGCTAATGACAGGCAATTCTAGGCACACAGTGTGTATTTTTAAAAGCAAGACTAAATAATAGATTCGGGCTCTTTTCAGTAAAGCTGCACTGCAGTGATGCTAATGAAAGAGAATCCTCCTGGCCAACGTGGGAAGTGGAAGATGCAGGACCTAGTAGGAGACAAGGCGCCACAAATAAGAACCATCCCACCTCCAAACAAAAATCCCACGAACAACGAGGGCTCTCGGGGAGATCTGCCAAGTGGTTGGTATCCTTATAATCCGGAAAAGCATGTTTAAAAGTTCCTAGTGACTCTAGGCCACTAGAAGGTACAAATTTCCAGTTATAAGATAAGTAAGTCCTGGGATGTAACGTACAGCCTGGTGATTATAGTTAATAACACTGTTTTGTATATTTGAAAATTGCTAAAAGAGTTGTTCTCAAATGCTCTCATCACAGAAGAAAATTTGTAACTGTGTATGGTGATGTACGTAAATTAGACATTGTATTAATCATTTCATAATATATATATAACATACATATATTCAATTATTATGTTGTACACCTGAAAATAATATAAAGTCATATGTCAATTATATCTCATTAAATTGTTTTAAAAAGAAGTCTCTGGTGACTGTTAGACTTGCCACTTTTTAAAAAACTACCATCTATTGAAAGCCCACTGTGTGTTAGGTACTTTCTATGTCAGTTACTTCATTTAATGCTCATTAACTGTCCTGTGAAGTAGGTATGCCTGTCTACTTCACAGCTTGAAGAAGTTAAGTTACGAATCAGCTCAAAGGCTTGCAGTGAAGAAGTGTGAGGCTCTAATAGGACTGGCCCACTGATACTGTGTCACAAGTGGAAACGAGGTCAACTCCCAACCTCCAGGGTAAGTATCATAGGGACATTATGTGTTCATGGATTTTTTTTTTAATTGTCAAACATATTACGTGTAAAAATGTATATTACATATGTAGTTTAAAGAGTAATGATAGGGCTTCCCTGGCGCAGTGGTTGAGAGTCCGCCTGCCGATTCAGGGGACACGGGTTCGTGCCCTGGTCCGGGAAGATCCCACATGCCGCAGAGCGGCTGGGCCCGTGAGCCATGGCTGCTGAGCCTGCGCGTCTGGAGCCTGTGCTCTGCAATGGGAGAGGCCACAACAGTGAGAGGCCCACGTACCGAAAAAAAAAAAAAGAGTAATGATAAAACAAACTCTCATATATTTACCACCAAGCTTATGAAGCAGAATGTTGTTATCATTTTGTTTGAGGTCTCTTGCACCTTTTCCTTTATCATCTGTATATGTTATTTACTTTTGCCTGCTTTTATATGATGGAATGATGCTTTTACATTTTCTCCTGTGACTTAATTCTTTAGCATTATGTTTTAGCAATTCATCCAAATTGATTTGTGTAGCTGTGGTTTATTCGATTTTATTGCTACATGGCTTTCCAATGTATGAATATGTCACAATTTATTTATCCATCCTATTGCTGATGGGAATGTGGATTGTTTCTAGCTCTGCTAACTGCACTGCTATGAACAACCTTGTGTATATCTGTTGGTGCATATGTGTAAGAGCTTTTCTAGGGCAAATACCTCCAGTGGAATTGCCAGGTTCCAGTGTGTGAGCTCAGCTTGATCATTCCAAAGTGTTTACCAAAGGGACTGGACCGATTTTAATTCCTATAATCAGTGGATGAAATTTTTCATTGTTCTCCTACCTCTCCATTTTGATATTGACCAATTTATAAAATTTTGCCATTCTGGTGAGTGAAAAATAGCATTTTATTGTAATGTTAATTTACATCGGCTGTACTAATAAGTTTAGGCATTTAAAATATATTAATGGACCATTTGTACTTCCTTTTCTATGAAATATCTGTTCAACCCTTTTGCTTATTTTTCTTTTGGATTTTCTCTTTTCCATATTGATTTGTAGGAGTGCTTTATATTTTCTGGATACTAAGTTTTTTTGTCAGTTATATATGGTATAAATATATTTGTAGTTTCAAGCTTTCTTTTTTCTCTTCAGGGATTTTTTTTTTTTGATGGACAAAAGTTCTTATTTTAAAACTTCTTATTTTTAAATATTTTCAAACCTAGAGAAAGGTTATAAAATTAGTACAAAGAATTTCTTTCCACCAGATTTTCCAAATGTTAACATTTTACCACATTTGCCTGATCTTTCCATTTATCTATGTTCTGTTTTTTCTTGCTATTGTAAACAGTATCTTTAAAACGTACATATTCCAACTTATTGTTGGTGTTTAGAGATGCAGTTGACTTTTAAAATTGTTTTTGCATCCAGAAACCTTGCTGAACTCTCAAATTCTAAAATTTCGGTAGATTGGCATGCTTTTCAGGTAAATAATTAAATAATCTGCAAACTGTGACAGTTTTTGCTATATTTCCAGTCTGTATCATGCTGTACTTTTCAGACCAATACCTTCAGTCCCAAGCTGAATAGGCATATTGATAATGACCATCCTTGTCATATTCCTCATCTTAAATGGAATGTTTTCAGCATTTCACCATTAAGAATTATATTTGGGGTATTTTCTCTTCTCTTTTTTTGAGGATATCTATTATCAGGCTATGAAAGTTCCCTTTCATTCCATTTGAGAAAAATTTTGTTTAAAAAATCCTGAATAAATATTAATTTTTATTGAATGCTTTTTCTTGTATCTACTGAAATGATCGTATATGGTTTTTCTCCTTTCATCTGTTAATGGGGTAGATTTCATCAACCGGCTGTCTAATGTTGCATCCCTGGGATAAACCCAACTTGGCCATATGCATTATCTTTATTAATTCATGGTAGGATTCAATTTATCAGTATTTTGTTTAAGGCTTTTGTTATTTTCTTTTTTCTTCTGTCTTTTTACAGTTTGGATATGCAGGTAATTGTTTTAGCTGTCTTTTTCTGCATAAAGATCTGTTCCGATTATCCATTGCTATATAACAAACTATGCCAAACTTAGTGGTGGAAGACAACACAATTATTTATGATTGTCTCTCATGGCTCTGGAGGTCGACCAATCTCTACTAGGTGATTCTCACTTGGAATCTTCCATGTGTTTGCAGTCAGATGGTGGCTGGGACTGGAATCATCAAAGCTTTCTCACTCATATGTCTGCTGCTTGAGCTGGGAAGACTCAAGCTGCTGGTGGGGGGCGGGAAACTTGGCTCCTAGGCATCACTTTTTATCTCCATGTGATCTCTCCTTGTGGTTTCTCCAGCATAGCAGCTTCTGGGGAGTTGGACTTCTATCAGAGACAGTGTGCCAAGAGAAACTGTTCAAAGCTGACCAATACCTTCAGCTTTTTCTAACCTAAACTTGGAAGTTTTATGGCATCTCTTCTGCCACATCCTTTGTGTTGAAGTCAAAGCAGGCTCCAAGTGAGGGAATGTAGACTTTGCCTTTTGATGGGAGAAGTGTCAAAGATCTTGTGACATGATTCAAAACCATCAGAGTTAGACTAACCCTATAAAATTATTTAAGGGGTGTTCCCTCTATTTTTTATCCTCCAGAGTATTTGTACCAGATTAGAATTAATATGTTACTGACAATTTTGGCAATACTAACCTGTAACAGCATCTGGACCATGCATTTTCTTTGTAGGAATATTTTTGACTACACGTTAATTTTTTAAGGTAGTTATAGGACTCTTTATCTTTTCATTGCTTTTTGAGTCCATTTTAACAAGTAATATTTTTGTAGGAATTTGCCCATTTCATCCAATTTTCAAATTTCACAAATTGGAATTGTGTGGTAGGCAAAATAACGCCATCTCCTCTCCTGCCCCCCACTAAACATGTCCACACTCCAATCCCTGGAACCCTTGGATATATGTTATCTTAAAAGGCAAAAAGGTCTTTGCAGATGTGATTAAGTGTAAGGACCTTGAGATGGGAAAATTATCTTGGGTATCCCAGTGGGCCCATTGACTAACACGAGTCCTTAAAAGCAGAGAACCATTCCCAGCTATGGTTAGAGAGAGGGACATGCAACTATGAAAGAAAAGTCAGAGAGATGTGACATGAGAAGGAGTTGATCCACCAGCCTTGCTTTGAAGATGGGGGAAGGAGGTCGTGAACAAAGAACGTGGATGGCCTCCAGAAGTGGGGAATGGCCCTCAGCTGATGGCCAGCAACAGCAAGGGAATTTTCCTGCCCTAGAGCCTCCAGAAAGGCATGCAGTCCTGTGGACACCTTGCGTTTAGTCCAGTGAACCCTTTATCAGCCTTCTGGTCTACAAAACTGTAAGATCATACATTTGTGTTGCTTAAGCCACTAAATGTGTGGTAATTTGTTATGGCATCAATAGAAAACTAAACCAAGTTGTTCACATCTTATTATTATTTGCTTAATTTCTGTAAAATGTATGGTTTTGTCCCCTTTTAATGACTAATATTGTTTATTTGGTCTCTTTCTCTCTCTCTCTCATTAATCTTGCTGGAGATTTGTCTATGTTTTCAGGTTGTTTTCAAAGCCCCAACTTTTGCTTTAATTATTTCCATATCAGTGTTTGTTTTAAACTCATTCCTTTGTGGCTTTATCTTTCTCCTTTTTATTTTCTTCAGTTTATTTTTCTAACTGCTTAAGTTGGAAGTTTGACTTCTTTATTCTGAGATGTTCTTACCTAATGTAAGCATTTAGGGCCATAAATTTCCCTGTTAACTACAACTTTGACTGAATGTAGGTTTATATGCATGGCATTTTCATTATGTTACATTTTAACTACTGTCTAAAATCTATTATTATTTCTTCTTAGACCCATGAGTCATCTTTAGAATTGTGGTTTTAAATTCATAGACTAATGAGATTATTCTAGTTACCTTTTTGTTGTTCATTTCTAACTTGTAACTAACTGACAACTACTCAACTCTGTCATTGTCACATTAAAGCAGCCCTAGCCATTCATAACTAAACGGGCAGGGCTGGGTTCCAAAAACACGTGAAAGCCTGGGTTTGGCCTATGGGCTGCAGTTCACTAACCCCTGCTTGAAGGACTCTCTCCCCTCATGGCCTTTTTCTCAGGGTCCCCAGGACTCCCATGCATGATGGCTGAGGGCTCCAAGAGAGCAAAAGTGGGAATGCAAGTCTCTCAGTACTTAAGCCTGGAACTCACAGAACTTCACTCCCTCTATGGTCTATTGGACAAAGCAAGCCACAAGACCAACCTAGATGCAAGGAGTGAGGAAATAGACTCCACCTATGAGGGGACGTGCTGCAAAAAAAAATTTTGTGGCAATATTTAATCTCTACTGGTATCTAGACTGTCTTACTGACAGAAATGGAAGTTCAGGGATTGTATATATATTTTAAAATAAATAGACTATTTTATGAGAAGTTTTAGGCTTACAGAAAATCTAACAGATAGTACAGAATTTCCATGCCACTTTTTAAAATATTTATTTATTCCACACCTGTTTCTCCCATAGTTTTCTCTATTATTAACCTCTTGCTTAGTTTGGTGAATTTGTTACAACTGATAAACCAATATAGATACATTATTATAAACTGAAGCCCATAGTTTCCATTAGGATTCACTCATTGTGTTATACAGTTCTGTGGGTTTTGACAAATGCATAATATCATAATCTACCGGTATAGTAGCATGCAGGATAGTTTCACTGCCTGAAAAATCTTCTGTGTTCTTCCTATTCATCCTTCCCTCTCTCTGAGCTCCTAGGAACCACTGATCTTTTATCTGTCTCTATAGTTTTACCTTTTCCAGAAGGTTATATACAGTCGATCTTTGAACAACAGAGTTTGAGGTGAGTGGGTCCACTTTTACATGGACTTTTTCCAATACTAAACACTACAGAACTACATGATCCATAGATGCAAAACCATGGATGTGGAGGGCTGACTATAGTTATAAGTGGATTTTCCACTGCGAGGGGGTTGACTCCCCTAACCCTTGCATTGTTCAAGGGTCAACTGTAGCTGGAATCATATAGGACATAACTCTTTCAAATTGACTTCTTTCACTTTACAATACGAATTTAAGTTTCCTCCAAGTCTTTTTGTGGCTTAATAGTTCATCTATTTCTATGCTGAATAGTATTCCATTGTACCTCAATTTGTTTATCCATTCACCTATTGAAGGGCATTTTGGTTGCTTCGAATGTGGGGACAATTATGAATAAACTTACTATTTAACATGTGTGTGTGGCATTTTTTTTATGGATTTAAGTTTTCAACTCATGTAGGTAAATACCAAGGAGCACAATTGCTGGATCACATGGTAAAACTATGTTTGCCTTTAGCTTTGTAAGAAACTGACAAAGTGTCTTTCAAACTGGCTGTATTATTTGATATCATTCTCCCTTGGGTCCCACCAGCAATGAGTGAGAGTTCCTGTTGCTCCACATCTTCACCAGCATTTGGTGTTGTCAGGTTTTGTTTTGTTTTGTTTTTTAATTTTAGCCACTCTAACAGCTGTTTAGTGGTACCTCCACCATCGCGGTCAACTCCTGCCATTGTTGTTTTAAGTTGAAATTCCCTAATAACATACAAGGCTCAGCATTTTTTCATATGCCTATTTGTCATTTGTATATCTTCTTTGGCAGGTGTTTGTTCAGCTCTTTTGCACATTTTTAAATTGAGTTGTCATCTTATTGTTGAGTTTTAAGAGTTCTTTTTATATTTTGGAAAGAAGTCTGTTTATCAGATATTTTCTAAATATTTTCTCCCAGCCTACGGCTTGTCTTTTCACTCTCTTAAGGGATCACACATTTAAAAATATATAATAGTAAGATTTTCTCTTATATATTTCTATATTTGTGACACCCCTCTATTATGCCAGGGCCATTTATTTGCCTTGGAGAAGATTGGCTTTGTTCAGCATGATTGCAAAGGGAAGAGGCAATTTCTAGTTTTGACCTTCAAAATGAGAATTTTGAGTCCCCAACAAGGTCATAATTTTGCAGCCAAATTTTACGTAGAGAGAAATATTTTGTTTTGTTTTATCTGTCTGTATTTTTTAAATTGAGGTAACATTGGTTTATAATATTATGTAAGTTTCATGTGTACGATATTATATTTCAAATTCTGTATATGCTATAGCATGCTTACCACCAAAAGTTTACTTTCCATCCATCATCACAGTGACACTAATCTGTTCTCTGTATCTACGTGTTTGTCTTTGTTTGGTTGGGTTTGTTCACTTATCTTTTATTATTTTATTTTTTATGTTCCACCTATGTGTGAAATCAGATGGTACGTGTCTGAGAAAGAAATGATTTCTAAAGTCCATAAGCCCCCTTGACTATATCACGAGTCAGGTGAATGTGAATGACAAGACATGACATCAGCCATGAGTGGAAATCAGGATATGATATAAAGGAGGATCCTGGCACATAGGAAAGAGGAAAAAAACCTACACTTCTATTCCAGTGTATTTAGGGAAAGAGATGGGTGGGAAGAGATTGTCCCTTTGTTCACTGTTTTTCCTGACCTCCATACTACCCCAATCTGTCTGGTGAACCTCTTTTCTTCCCTCTACGAGATCCCCCCCTACTCCCCAGGTAACACGGTCCACTGTCTCCGCTATGCCCCCACTGTTCTGTGTACACAGTCGTATTGTGGTGCCTGCAAACGCTATTGCAGTCAGTCATATCCAATCTGCTTCCCCATATTGTGAGCTCCTTGAGGCCAGGAACTACTGATAATTTATCTCTACATGCATGTGCTTGGCACCGTGCCTGGATCATCACAGACCTCTTGCTCAATGCAGATGGCAGATTAAATGCGTAAAGAAATGTGTGCTCAGGTCTGACAGGGCAGGCAGGCAGGTGAAAGGTTTAACAAGGGAAGCAACATTTGAGCTGTACTTTAAAGCTGATTTGGTGTTAGCCCACCAGCAAAGTGGGAGGAAAAGCATTAGGAACAGCGTGGGCGAAGGCACAGAGATACGAAGCAGCACAGGGTACTTGAAGGGCTTCAGGTTAGTGTCTCCAGAGCTGCTATGAACTGAATGTTTGTGTCCTCCCAAAATTCATATGTTGATGTCCTAATAGGCAATGTGATCGTATTTGGAGAGGGGCCTTTGGGAGGTAATTAAGGTTAGATTAGGTCATGCAGATGGGGCCCTCATGATGGAATTAATGCCTTTATAAATAGAGGAAGAGACACAAGAGCTCGCTCTCTCCATGTGCACACACCAAGTAAAGGCCATGTGAGCACACAGCCAGAAGACAGCTGCCTACAAGCTAGGAAGCAGGCTCTCACCAGGAACCAAATCTACTGGCACCTTGATCTTGGCCTTCTCAGCCTCCAGAACTGTGAGAAATAAATGTCTGTTGTTTAGGCCACCCGATCTATGGTATTTTGTTATAGCAGCCCAAGCCAACTAAGATTACCACCTAGCAGAGTGTGTGGCTCACACTGGGCGCTCAATAAATGTTTGTGGATGAATGAATGAATCAATGAATGAATGGATACATGGATATCATTTACTTCCTCACTGTAGGGGCATTTCTGTTTACAGAGCCAAGCCTATTGTTTGTGTTTTAAAATGTAGGTTTTATTATTATTCAGGTATGGTGAAACCAACAGATCAGGAGATGATAGCCATTGAAAAGACAGTTCATTATACTTGTAGACCCCAAGAGAAGAGGGCACACCATGCCATTGGGGGGGCCACACAGAGAAACACCAGGGTCGGTCAGAAGACAGAAAGACTGAGGAGAAATGTGGGCAAGAGTCTTTATAGAAGTTTCCACAGGAAGAACAGGCAAAGCAGACTAAACAAGGTTAGGATTGGCTAGTTTGGATAATTTTGTACATTTTGAGGCTAGCAATAAAAAAACAAACAAACTTAAAGACTACCCCTAGTGTCTGGTGCCTGAGTCTGGGGCGATTAGAAGAATAATGGTCCCATGTGTGAGAGCTCAGTAAAGGAGGCAGTTGGGGGTATGAGTTGTGCATGGTTGGTTTGCATTTGAAATGTATTTGCAGGTGAGTTCTTTACTATCTCTGGGAATTGTCTAACCCTAGCAGGGACAGTTCTTCCAGGGTCCTCAAGGCCCAAGATATCAAAGCATCAAATACAGAAGCTAGAAAACATGGTCATTACCTTTTGGCAATCGGGGAACCCTCTGCTCTGGGGCATTTGGAGATTGAGCTGTGACTACTGGGAACTTTCATGACCTGCCTTTTCAAGACTTGTCAAGGTCATGTCTAGTCATACACCACCTTTTTTCATGCCAATTTTGCCACATTGTATTATTTCACTCATTCGTTCATTTAATAAACATTTACTGAGCACCCACTATAAACCAGGCACTGTGTCAGACAGGTCCTTGCAGTTTGGTCGGAGAGATAGACTAGGAATCAAGTAAAATCCCTGCCTGTGTGGTTAGTGCTCTAATGAACCCCTAAGTACAATTATCTTCAGATGCTCCTTGCCCTCCCCTGGCCTCCTTATAGGTAAGAAGGTCCCTTGATATCAAGCTTAGTGATATCTACAGAGGCAGTTCACGTCTCATAATGGAAGATTTGCTTTTAATCAGAGAGGGCCTTTCCTCAGTCTGAAAGCTTTGTCTTTTTTTGTGACTTTCAAGGATAGTTTGCAGACCAGCACTTTAATAACTGGGTTCTCAGAGACAAGGCTGTATTTATTTATTTATTTAAAATTTATTTTATTTATTTATTTTTGGCTGCGTTGGGTCTTTGTTGCTGCACGCAGCCTTTCTCTAGTTGAGGCGAGCAGGGGCTACTCTTCGTTGTGGTGCACGGGCTTCTCATTGCAGTGGCTTCTCTTGTTGTGCAGCATGGGCTCTAGGCATGTGGGCTTCAGTAGTTGTGGCACGTGGGTTCAGTAGTTGTGGCTCATGGGCTTTAGAGCGCAGTATCAGTAGTTGTGGCACACGGGCTTAGTTGCTCCGTGGCATGTGGGATCTTCCCAGACCAGGGCTTGAACCTGTTGTCCTGCATTGGCAGGCAGATTCTTAACCGCTGCACTGCCAGGTAAGCCCCTAAGGCTATGACTTTAAATAGTGTGAAGACCCCAATTGCTGAACTCACAGGCGCAATCTGAATATTGACCGTGAATTTTCAAATGGCCTTGGAAAGTGCTGAATGATTTTAGTAGCGATTTCCGATTAACTTGGGCTGTTCAGAGCAGCCCTATGCCTGGGAAAGAGAATGCATTAGAATTTTCCAAAGGGCTTTATCTCCTGAAACAGAAAACATAAATGGTAGTGGGGGAAAAATATCAAAGTTACTGAATATGGCAATCACCACTTTGGGGTTCATGAAAACCACATCCTGCTAAGTTCCTGCTATGTGAGGGGGCTTTCAGAGGTAATGAGGCAAGTTCCAGAGTGTCAGATGTCTGCCTTGCTTTCTACTTAGGTGAACCCTTGTCCTGATGCTCCTGCTGGTAAGCTACACGCTCAGCCCAGCAGAGAGGGTGTCTGACATCTCCTTCCAGTCTGCTGTGGAAAACCTTGCACACAGCAGGCGCTTAACGCACTCTGGTGGGATTGAACACACGATGAAAGACTCCTCAAGAAGGCGTAGGGATACAAAGGGCTCTCCCTGTTATCTGCTCCCCTGCTCTGAACTGGAGACAGAGCAGCCTGTCTGAGGCTATGGCTCAGGCTTCTTCCCTCTGAATGGGGGAAGGAAACCAGCTTATGCGGAGCCCTCGCCATGTGCCTGTCTCTGCGACAGACAACCTACAGCACCACTTCATCAATCTTCCCAAAACCCTTTGCAATTGGAATTATTACCTCATTTTACAGATGGAGAAACGGAGGCGTTGGAGAATAAGCGCTCCTGAGTGGTTTTCATCTGAAAGGTTTCCAAGATCCCATTTGACCCCTCCACCAGCCTGAAGAAACCATCTTCACTGAGGTATTGTATAGTCATACAGGGGCACTGCATGCAGGAAAGCTTTGGTTTTTATCAAACTGACTAAGAAGGGAGAGACCTTCCGGCCCATCAACCCAGGGACCCATTTATCAGATTGACTAACTGATTGCTTCGAGAGTGTAGAACAAATCCTAAGGATTGTATAAGTGGGGCAGACCCAACAGTCATTCTTCCCCCACTTCCTTCTCCACTGGCAGAGCCCCCCCCACTCCATTCATAGTTGAGGCAGAACATTCCAACAACTCAGCTTCCCAGCACCCCTTGCATTTAGAAGTGGCCATGTGACCAGCTCTGGTCAATGAGATGTAAAGTGAGATCTCCTAAGAAGCTTCTGAGTAAGATTTCTTCCCTGATAAAGAGAGTGACCCACAAGGAAAGCTCTCTTTCTTCCTTCAGTTCCTTTGTGCCATGGACAATATCATATGATTATGGGATATCTTATCTTGACTATTTTTTTTTTATTAGGAGCAACCAAATACATATACGTTCTAAGGATGGCACATGGGTGGATGAATTCTTATTGACATCATAAGAGATAGGATCACTTGTCTCCAGACTTCCTCTTCTGGTGAGATGATGAAATGTCTTTATTGCTTAAGGCATTTTTGCCGAGTATTCTGGGTCAAGTCTTCTATTAAGCATCCTCTAAAGGCATTCTGACTTTTGAAATCACAGGGAAGGAAATACAAGCAGTGCCAAGTCCTGAGTAATAACACTGTTGGGGTGAGGGGTTGAGGGTGTGGAGTGGGCTGCAAGGCCATGGTCAAGATCAGAGTGCCCAGGGCACTGAAGCAGAGGGGGATGAGGATGTTAAATTTTAAAAATTTGGATTAGGCAAGGAGAGACATTATTTGAAAAGACGTTATTTGCAATAAGGGGGAGGCGGGTGACTATAACAGGGAGACTCCTCTGACCATGAGTTAGTAAGTCCCAACGGTCAGGCAGGAAGGAATTTGATTTTATAGGAAGAAGCAAATAAGGCTAGAAAGCACCCAGCATGAAGGAATGGGACAAGAGCATCGTGTGAGGGGTAAGTTTATAAGAGTCAGCCAATTCTCTGGTCCTTAAATTAAGGACGAATGTTCCCGAGCATTCCAACACTCAAGGATGGGTCAAAATTCAGTGACCTGAGGGAAGAGGAGAAGCCTAAGTTTGTCTAAGTCAAGTTGAGTTTGTGGGCATTTTGTCTAGATTGGTCAGTGGGAACAAAGAGTTCAGGTACTTGTGCATGAGACAGAGAACGGGAATGTGGAGGGTCTGTGTCTTGCCTCGTCACAGTTTAACGAGGGGGTCATGGGTGAATCGTACTTAAGTCATACCGGGAAGGATGGTTCTTTGCAGTGAGCCATTTCCTGGAACACGGATTTCCAGGAGCATAGGACTCAATAAATTTCAGCGTTGTCAAAGAAGAAACTCAAAAGTTTCAGGCTTCTGCTCCAGCCTGAGATATTCTTGAGGGCATTATTCATCTCTTTAGCCCAGCCTAGAGTAAAAAAAAACAAAGGAATGAAAGTCTCCTTCCAGGTCAGCCTCCAGAAACATGCCTTACTTGAGTCAAGAAGAGTTTGAATACATGGCTTCTTAGGAAAGTCTCTGAGTCAGGTGCAAGTGCTAGGCATAGCCTCAGACTCTTACAGATGCTGTTTACAGGAGCATTGAGCCTTTTGGTACTCCAGAGTTACTTCACCTACACAGACATCTGATGCACTAAACTTTCTAGGTAGATATAGTTAATCTTGATGTCTTCCTGCCTTTCTTTCTGGATCCTCGCATTTCCTCATGCTGCCCCTTTTCTCTCCCTACTACTCTTGTGTTACCTCCTGCTGCTCAAGCTTCTTCTTGGGTCATCTCAAAAATTAAACTCTTAATTTTCCAGCCTTTCCTTTATCCCGACAAAAATACCGAGCTCCTTTAATGCAGATATTAGCAAGAAGGCAATCTGATTGAAAAAATTCATACTTAGGTGTTAGTGACTGGTATTATACTCATGGGGGTATTTGATTTTCTACAAAAGAAGGATATGCACCTAAATCAGAGCATTTACTATGAGCATTTAGGACATGTGGTTGCCAGGGAACGAGTTTTAGAAAGATAGGAGAACGACTGAGAATGAGGAGTCTTCCCGATCTCTTAGCACCTGTTACGCGGATACCTGCTTATGCCTAAGGCCCAGTTTGATTCTCATCGTGCCGGTGTGCTCACCATTATGTCAGCTCCAATCCAAAACCAGCTTCTCTGATGGGGGTTACACATAACACTATGAAAGGATGAAGAAGCAGATGTGGACACCTTCTATGGGTATGTTATCTCATTTACTCTTCACCACAACCCCATGATGTAGAAGCTATTATGGCCGCCATTTTCCAGGTGAAACGGAGGCTCAGGAATGTTTAGTGACTTTCCCAGGGTCACATAGACAGTACTTGTGAGAGCTGGGGTCCAAACCCAGGTATACTTGAATCTGAAGCTCTAATTGCCCTGCTATGCCTCAGGGTTAAAACTTCATCCTGTGACAGTGGCCATGGTCCTAGCTGGGGCATTTTGAAAACTAGATGCAGCTCCTCCACTTATCAGGGTTGTGGTTTACTTCTTCTTTCTGGGCCTCAGTTTCCTCATCTTGAAAACAAGGAGAGAGACTCAGTTCTTCAACAGCCCCTCCCTGCCCTGAGCATTACCATACTGGATGATCCTTCCTTGGATACATGGCTCATTCAGTCTGCAGATATCAGCTGTGCCCTGGGCCTTCTAGTACTCAGCTCCTTGGAAAGACAGTGGCAAGAGGTGGGCCACCTTGGACCAGCGTCAGGCAAGTCCAAAGAGGCCCGGAGAGATGTGATGCCCTGGTGTTCACTCAGCTAAACCTGGGATTGCCCAGAGGATGGACAGTCTGTACACCTCCTTGTGAACAGGTCCTGAGTCTGTGGCTCAGTGAGCGTGAGAGTTTTCTTCTCAGCCCTCTCAAAGCCACTTCCAAGGTGATTGAGAGTGTTGGTGTGTTTTTCCTCTCTCCTTTTGAAAGCCAAGAGGTCAGTTTGAGTGTCTCTCTCCTTTTGAAAGCCAAGAGGTCGGCTTGAGCATAACCCTGACAGATGCAATCTGCTCCTTGTTTGGAAACACTCTTTTCAAATCCAGCCTGAGATGGGATTAAGAGAACAGCTTTGGATTGTTTTCAGGACTGTCATCTGATGAACATCTCCAATCTCATTTGAAGGAAGTGACAGAAGAGAGTGAGATTTCAAATCAGGGAAATTAGCATCGGGCCCTGCTCAAATCAGCCTTCCCACCTCCAGCCTGCAGCCCGCAGAAAACAAAAGCTCCAGAGTAGGAAAGTGACACAGCGCCACCTCCCGGCAGCTGCCTGGCCATTGAGGCCTCTGGCTGAAGGCAGGTCTCCCCAGCTTCAGGGTCTGCCCAAAAGCTTGGGGAGGGAAGACCTGCCACTCAGCGCGCAGGAGACGGGAACAGGGGGCTGTGAGAGCTAGGTGAGTCCTTAGTTCTTTGAGTGCATCAATTGTGTATTCATGTGTTACACACATACACTGCCAATGTGAACCTGAGTAGGATTTCCTTGTCTTAGGAGGGGCAACTCTCTCCTTCAGTTACTTGCAGGCAGTTTTTTAGGTCAAGATCATAGTGCTTGGGATATGGACACTGGAGGCAGATAGCTTGGATTTGAACCTCAGTTTTGTCACTTAACAGCTGTGCAATCTTGGGCAAGTTACTTAACCTTTCTGTGCCTCTGTTTCCTTTCCTATAAAATAAGGATAATGGGCTTCCCTGGTGGCACAAGTGGTTGAGAGTCCGCCTGCCGATGCAGGGGACATGGGTTCGTGCCCCGGTCCGGGAAGATCCCACATGCCGTGGAGTGGCTGGGCCCGTGAGCCATGGCCACTGAGCCTGCGCGTCCGGAGCCTGTGCTCCGCAGCAGGAGGGGCCACAACAGTGAGAGCTCTGAGTACCGCAAAAAAAAAAGAAGGAAGAGGGCTCTGTCTCAAGCCTTCCTGCTCCATTTGAACCAGGAGTGTCTCTCAGAAGCTTTGGCTTGGGGTCAGACTTGTGTTGCTCATTGATCCTGATGGAAAGTCCTCCCAACCTAGAGAAAAGATGGTGAGGCGACAGACAGCCAATGTCAGAGGCTGGCCTTTCTGAAAGTCAACCATAAATCAAAGTTTCCAAGTTGACTACATGTTTAAGACACCAGCTCTGGAGTCTCCGGGTGGTGCTGGGCTTGATGACAGGAGACCACCTCTTTCCCAGCCCGTCTGCTGCCAGGGAAGCCCGGCGTGGGGGCTGTCTATTGCCACAGAGGAAGTAGTCCTGATGCTTAATGAGCTTTAACTCTCCCTTTAAAGGAGGGCCCGGCCCAAACATCTGTCTCATCAAAGGGGTCAGAGTCTTGCAGACACAAAAGCTTCTCTCAGCAGCTCCATTCTCTGGCCGTTATAACTCCCAGAATCCAACCCATTAATGAGCTGGAACGGCCATGACTTTGCCACCACACACGCATCTGGGAAGCACAGCCAGGTTTTGGGGCGAGGAAGGAAGGAGAGAGAGGGAAAGCCTTTGAGTCCCCTCAGACTTTGCACTTGGCTTCCTTGCCCAGGCAAGGCTCAGTCATGACTCACCTGCCTTAGAATGTTTTGTTAGTCAATCCCTGGTTTGCTTTAAACCTCCGAGGTCTCAAGACGATAGCTCCAAGTGAACTGGGAGAAGAGTTGTCATGTTTCAGGCCTGAAAAATAATCTGCTTGTGACCAAAACAGGAAATTACAAAAGAAGGATCTTCATATTGGTACACAAGCACCTGAGAGTCACAGGAATTTTTGCAGAAAACCCTGAAGCATTAATGTTTTAAGTCTAAAGGATTAAATACATAATTTAGGACTCCATCTGGCCATAGAGTCAGAAACAGCACTGGTCATATTCCACCATTTATTAGCTGTTTGATTTTGAACTAGTTACTTCACATCTTTGGATCTCAGTTTCACCATCTGTTAAAGGGACTAATAATACTGGTGTGGGGACTAAATGACAAAAAAATGATGTATTTTATCTCATCTAGTGCTTGCCACACTATAGACCTCCGTCGGTGGTTGCCAAGCAACAAGAATTTAAGAAAAATAGTATCAGAGAAGAAGCTAGATTGAGAAATTCCTCTCCATTAAAATTATTATTTTTAAATTTTTGTTTTTGTGAATTGGAGAAAGACTGCCGCGGCTTGATGATAGTGGCAGAGTGTCACGGCCCCACTGGTGCAACAGCACAGCTTAAGGCAACCTTCTCTAGGTGTGACCACATGCCTGACCGATAGCACGAGGATGCCCAAGACACTGGCAAGAGTACAATCAGTGTCATAGAAATGACAAGTTCAAAGCCCGGTTCCATCACTCACGAGCTGCACAACCTTGGGCAAGCGATTCAAACTCCCCCAGTCTGAGAATCAGTGATATTAATAGTATCTACTGTGCAGGTTTGTAGGGGTGGGTGGGTAAATGTGAGAGTGTACATAAAATGCTGAGGACAGTACTGAGCACAAAGTAAGCACTCAATTAAAAATAGAAACAAGGGGCTTCCCTGGTGGCGCAGTGGTTGAGAGTCCGCCTGCCGATGCAGGGGACGCAGGTTCGTGCCCCGGTCTGGGAAGATCCCACATGCCGTGGAGCGGCTGGGCCCGTAAGCCATGGCCGCTGAGCCTGCACGTCCGAAGCCTGTGCTCGGCAACGGGAGAGGCCACAGCAGTAAGAGGCCCGCGTACTGCAAAAAAAAAAAAAAAAGAAAAGAAACAAGGTGGCTATGACTTATGCATGATTTTCAGTCCCACTTATAACTTCCCTCCCACTCAGGGAAGCAATTTAGAAAGTTACCTTGCTACAGGAATAAGCTTGAAACTGCTCAAAATTGTTTAACACTCATTCAGACATATTGCTTTGGTCATTAACAGTAACAAATTATTTGTGAACAACCTTATATCCGATATTAATTGGAAGTCCTCAAATGCAGGTGGGCGCCATACTTTTCTCCAGGCTGCATAAAACCTGTATTAGTTTCCTATCGCCACTGTAACAAATTACCGCAAACTAAGTTGATTAAAACAACATAAATTTATTATCTTACAGTTTTGGCTATCAGAAATCTGAAGTGGGTCTTAATCGGTAAAAATCAAGATGTTGGCAGGACTGTGTTCCTCTGGAAGCTCAAAGTGAGGAACATTTCTTGCCCTTTCCCCCTTTTAAAGGCTGTCCCATTCCTTGGTTTGTGGCCACCTTCCACCTTCAAAGCCAACAATGGTTAGTGGAGTCTTTCTCAACATGCCATCTCTCTGGTTCTGCCTCTCCTCCCTCCCTCTTCCCCATTTACGGTCCCTTCTGATTATAAGGGGCCCACCTCAATAACCCAGGATATTCTTCCTGGATTTTTAAAAAATCTGCTGATTAGCAAACTTAATTCCATTTGCAGCCTTAATTTCACCTTGTTATGTAATATAACATATTCCCAGGTTCTAGGAATTGAGATGCAGACACCTTAGGGTGGGAGTGAGAGAGGCATTCATTTTATTTTGCCTACCACACGGGATAAACTTGAATCTGCTCAAAATTATTTAAAGTTCATTCACACATACTGTTGCTTTAATAATTATCAGTGGCAAATACTGTGGATAACTTTACAACCAATATTTTTTCAGAAGTTCTCAAAGGCTGATGGATGGCATACGTTTCTTCAGACTGCATGAAATGTGAAAAGATAACAAAATATGTAATTTTTTCCTGAAACTAAATTCACTCCATTTAGGGGACTCGTTTTAGGATTAAAATGGTGGTGGCAGATGGCAGTTGACTTTTCTAATGTATTTGGCAAATATAAAAATTGGTATCTCAGTAAGTCAAGACTCCAGAGCTTTTTGAGAAGGAAGGGATTTCTCTGGTCTGTGTCATTCAAAGGATGGGAGCCATTGCTATCCTTTAGGAGCTCTGCTTCCAGCCCACAGCACCTGGGGCTACAAACTTTCCGTATCCATCAGGGTCTCCTACTCTTCTATGCTCCTTGGTCTGTACTTCCTAGGATTTGTGGAGGTCAGCCCTAGCAAGTTCAAAGCCAAAGGACTAAGTCTGAACCCCTCCTCTGACATGGGACAAGTCACAGACTCCTTGTGGCACAAGTTTCCCCATCCACAGAATTAGAATGACAAAAAAACACCCTGCCCTCCTCACAGTATTGCGAGGAGAACCGTATGAGGAAAGTGAAGTAAACTGTAAAGTGCTGGACAAATAAGAAAAGTTGCTTTTATAACTGAAACTTGCACTCTCAGGTTCTGGATCTTTCTATAGTGTTTTCTGAGGAATGGCTGAGAGAAAGTGATAGGGCCCCAGGGGGTACAATTAAGCACTTAGGGAATAGCCATAGAAAGTTATCATTTTTCTCTCTCAAATCAAAATCCTTAGCTTTTTTTTTTTTTTTTCTTGCGGTATGCGGGCCTCTCACTGTTGTGGCCTCTCCCGTCGCGGAGCACAGGCTCTGGACGCGCAGGCTCAGCGGCCATGGCTCACGGGCCCAGCCGCTCCGCGGCATGTGGGATCTTCCCGGACCGGGGCACGAACCCATGTCCCCTGCATCGGCAGACGGACTCTCAACCACTGCGCCACCAGGGAAGCCCTTAGCTTATTTTTTAATCATGGCAAAAAACACGTAAATGTACCATCTTTATCATTTTTAAGTGTACAGTTCAGTAGTGTTCAGTACATTCACAGTGTTGCACAGCAAATCTCCAGAACTTGCAAAACTGAAACTCTGTACCCATCAGACAACGACTCTCCGTTTCCCACACCCCCCAGACTCTGGCAATCACCATCCTACTTTTGATCGCTGAATTCGACTACTTTAGATGCCTCATACAAGTGGAACCACACAGTACTTGTCCTTTTGTGACTGTCTTATTTCACTTAGCACAACACTCCCAAGGTTCAAACATGTTGTAGCATGTGTTGGAATTCCCTTCTTTTTTAAGATTGAGTAATATTCCATCATCTACACACATTTTGTTTATCCATTCATCTGTTTATGGACACATGAGTTGTTTCCACCTTTGGGCTATCGTGAGTAAATCTGCTATAAAGGTACATGTACAAATATTTCTTTTCCTGATTTCAGTTCTTTCGGGTATACGTGAAATTCCTGGATCATATGGTAATTCTATTTTTCATTTTTGGAGGAAACTCTATACTGTTATCCATAGTGACTACACCATCTTACATTCCCATCAACAGTGTACCAGGGTCCCAATTTCCCCATATCCTCTCCAACATTTGCTATTTTTTGTTTTTGCTCTTGTTTTGATAGTTGCTGTCCTAGTAGATGTGAGGTGGGCCAAATTTTACTTTTTTAATCACAAAAGTAATAACTATGAATTCTTTTTTAGATTCTTTTCCCTTTCAGGTTATTACAAAATATTGAATACCGTTCCCTGTGCTATACAGTAGGTCCTAACATGCATGTATTTTAAAATGCAATTATATTACACATATTCTATAACCCACTTTTTTTTTTTTTTTTTTTTTTTTATCTATAACCCCCTTTTTTTTTTTTTTTTTTTTTTTTGTGGTACGCGGGCCTCCCACTGTTGTGACCTCTCCCGTTGCGGAGTGCAGGCTCCGGATGCGCAGGCTCAGCGGCCATGGCTCAGCAGGCCCAGTCACTCCACGGCACGCAGGATCCTCCCAGACCAGGGCACGAACCCACGCCCCCTGCATCGGCAGGCGAACTCCCAAACACTGCACCACCAGGGAAGCCCTATAACCCACTTTTTTCATTCGACAATGGACATCTTTCCATGGCAATACATACAGATCTATTTTAATGGCTGCCTGATATTCTGGAAGTCTTTCTGTTAAATACTTCTTGACCTTGGATTCCCAAATTACGGAGAGTGCACTTTCTTTGAAGAGGCACGTGGCATAGTAGAGAACGCACTAGACCTGGATTTGGAAGACTGGTTCTTGACTGTGTCCCTGAGGGACTAACTTCCTTTCTCTGTGTTAGAAATGAAACATGATTCTGCATGTGAAAGTATGAACCTATATCCAAATGCACAGAAGTATTATTTTCATGAGAACAAAATAGTCTTGGGTAAGATGAGGACTTCATCAGTGGCATGGCTGGCATGGCTGGTGGCATTCTTCAGGGGAGCGCCGCTTCTGTTTTCCTCCTATAATGGATCTGTCTAAAGACTACAGGGAACCCAGACCCATGAACTTGCTGTGGGTTGAGTTAGAAGGAGAGCAGAGCTTATCTATTCTGTGTGCTTGGTTTTCAGGGAAGGGTGGTAACCTGTCGGAGGTCAGGAAAGGCCCCAAATCCAGACCACTGTCCTGGTTCAGTGTTCTCCCAGCCCCTCCATGCAGCCTGCCATCCAATAGAAAAGAGAGAACCGTTTCTGGCCAGAGCTGGGGCGGATGGTGGGCAAAGGGGATGCTTTCTTGTCAACGCTCAAGGATGAGCTACCCTCCAGGGTGAGCATGGGGAGAGTGATGACCAAGTCACTTTGTGCCTTAGGGTTTTTATCTCTAAAATGAGGGGGTTGGGAAGCATGATGTCTAGGAACTTTATTCATTTGTTCAACAAATATTCATTAAAAACCTGCCATTAGCTAGGTACTGTCCAATCCTTGAAGATATAATAATTTTTAAAAATGGTAAACACTTAAGTAGCATTTGCCATGCCAGACACTGTTCTAAGAATTTATACATATTAACCTATTTAATCTTTAGAACAGCTCTATGAGGTAGGTACTATTAGTGTTTCCATTTTGCAGATAAGGAAACTGAGAGAGAGAAGTTAAGTTCCTTGCCTAACTTTACAGAGCAAATAAGGAATAGAGGCAGGATTTGAACCCAGCACACTGGCTCAAGTCTATGCTCATAACCTCTAGGATCCTCACCCTCATGAAACTCACAGCCTAGTGATAATAATGGCACTCGTTTATTGAACATCTGCCGCCTACTTAGCCATGCCAGGCACTTTACACTGAACCTTGCATTTAATTTTCACAACAACCCCATGAGGAAGGGAGTAAAACCCATTTTACAGATGAGAAAATTAAGGATCCAAGAGGCACCTAGCAGCTTATAAGTGGCAAAGATGGAACTTGGACCCAGGCCTGTTTAATGCCCAAATCTGGGCTATGAAGCCATGTGCTATTCTGTTATCTACTCCATTCTTTGGACACAGTTGAACTTGAGACAAGACCTGGAGGTCTGGGTCCTGGCAGCCACAGGCTGCCTGGTCATCCCAGCTAGACCCTCAGCGGATTTTATTCTGCAGCCTGGGTTCTCCCTCTTACTGGCTCTGGGGGGACAGCTCAGCAGCCATCTGACTCCTTGGCCATCCTGGGGTTGGTAGGAGGTAGAGAGCAGAGCCCTCTTTCTCAGCATCCTCCACCATCTCTGGGATGAACTGCTGGCTACAGCAGCCTCAGGTGGACATGGAGCAGAGGCTACTGCCATGCTATGGCTTCAGAGACCCCTCCAAGCCTCCCCCCACAAGCTAACTGATGCTGAACATTTCTCTGTTGCTGCCCATGTGTTACCCAGCAACTGCCCCTCCCAGAGTGGTTGCACCTCACCCCTTACATAAATGGGATCCTCAGGTCTGAGAGCAGGTTCTGAGGAGAGAATGGGGCTAAGGTCCTGCAAGTCCTGAATACAGAGTCACAGGGGAGAACGGAGACCTGGGAGCCCCATGCATGTGTTCGTGTTCTCCCACTGAGGTTTCAATAAATGTTTGGATGCACAAATGAATGGATAAATGATCTAAAGGATTAACTAACAAGTGAGTGAATAAAAATGAATGAAGAAATGAAAGGCTGGACAAAAGAATGAACTCATCAACCAGTGAAGCCCCTGTCCAGACTTTCTGCCTCAGCCTCAGTCTGGGTTCTGGGGGCCAGTCTAGGTCTAAGCAGCCACAGGCTGCCTGCCCAAGCCAGCTAGGGTTCACTCAGCATGAGTGAAGGACAGAAGTTAAGGAGCAGGACGAAACTGCAGCATCCAGAGCTATCCCATCTGAGATGCCAAAAGAGGGATCCTGGATGGCATCTCATGGGCATTCTCCCCTCTGGAATCCTTTTGGCAAAAGTGCCACTCACTTGCCTCCTTGCCTCTAGGACTGGATTAGAGGGAAACTCAGCGCTCCCTCCTGTTAGTACCCAGTGGGAGGAGAGCTGCGCCAGTGCTGAGTGAAGGAAGGTCCTAACCCACTCCCTTCCCCCTCTGGGAAGCCACACAGAACTCCAAGTTAATTAAAGCCTCCACTCTGAGAAGAAGGGAATGTTCCATTTGGTAAATTTAGAAACAGCTGGTTAGTTTTACCCATTACTTTTGTGCTAACATCAGTGGAGCTCATTCAACTCTGTCTTTTTATGAAGCTGTCCTTCCAGTGCTACCTGATAGCTACTAATTGCTGCAACTACATTTCTGAATTGCAAATTTTCTGCACTGATAAAAACTTTGATTGCCTGTCAGCTACACATAAGGAAAAGATCAGCAGTGCTAAATGAGGGGTTCCACGCTTGGATAATAATGCCTAATGAATTATTCAGGAAAGGATGCTTGAATGAAGCAAACAATTTGAAGGGTTACTAGCAGCCGTAACAGTTCAACAGGCAAAAGAACAAAAGTATCATCCTGAACATTACACTAATGATTAAAAAATGCGTATTAATTCTAGATTTGGAGAAAAAAGAAATGCCAATCTGATTTTAAAGGTTAATCATTATTTTCTCAGTAATGCTCTGATCTCTGGTGGGAGGGGAAGGTGATAAAGGGGGAGAACCCTTTACCTATATTTTGGGATGTATAATATTATGACATAATAGAGTCATATAATTTCACACACATCATTTTAAAATTGTAAATTTCAAATTTCATCGGAAAAGATAACACAAAAAACTAGCAGTGCAGCAGTGGAGTGCTCACTCGAGAGAACTTCCCTCAGCACATGGCACCAATGCCATAGACCCCCTCTCTGAAGCGAGGGGTCCTGCAGAAATAGCAAAATGAAATAAGATATATGTGATTAAACATATGCAAATACATATCATAATTAGTGACTCTTTCTGGCGGAATTTGAATGTGTTTTACATATCTTGCAAGTGCGCTGGTGATGTGAACGAAAAATTCTTTCAAAGGCTTCTGCCTGTTGGGTCTGAAACCCAAGAAAACAAACCAATAAATCAGGTTTAAGCTTCTGGCCAATACTGACACATTTGCTGTTTTCATAAAAAATATATTTCTACCACCCAAAGTGCTAATTTGTTTTGACAGATGCTGTGGAGTTGCCAAATATGAGGGGTTGGGGGGGAACCCTGGAAACTGTAATGCAAAATAGTACAATTAAAGATGTTAAAAAATAGGACTGTTACTACTGTGGTAGTAGGATGTATCTGAATATTTAAAAATAGCTCTTCAGGGCTGCTTTTAAAACTCTCAAGGCAATCGAGATCATTTGGAGAACATCTAAGAAGGCCACGGTGCAGTACTGGTGGAATTTTAAGAGTAGTTTTAAATTATGGAATATGCAGCCAACCACTTAACAGCCTCTATGAGATTTTCTTTTCCAGCTCAAAAGCCTGTGGTATTAGTCACCAATTAGTAATTTTATTATAAAGATGTTCGATGTCAAGATAACACTCTTCGTTTCTGGCAGTGACGCTGCACGGTGGCTTGGAAGTCTGACTTCAGGAGAAGAACTGACCATCTGCCAGGGCCTGCACACTCACAGATGACTAGTGTTTTCCCCCGAGGACTACGGCTCCCTGTGTTTCTGTTGCTGTCTTTTCCATGTCACAAAGCGAGGTTGATAAACACATTCAAGTTGCAATTAAAAAACATTTGCACTGACCGGTTGCCACCGATGATATCATCAGACAGCTTCGGTCGTCGTTGTAACAACGTGTTTAATGGTGTTGATGTGCAGACGAGATGGTGCTTCCCTTTATCTGGTCCTTACCTCACTCCGCAATTCTTTAATGACATTTTCAGGCACTAAGAGTCTTGCAAGGAAATGCCTTTTGGCATAAATCAGGCAGAACACTGTGATTCTCAGGCTAAGGCCACAGGCTGGAGGACCCATCAAAGCCGGAACTCACTGAGCAAGACACCAAGTAGGGGTTGCAAAGCCAAGCTAATCAATGAGCTATTTATTCAACGTTTTCCACCTATGTGTTGTCAACAAGTCCAACCTAGAATGAAAAGAAGAGTGCCTTACTCTTTCTAGTCATGACAAAATCAGATTATCCAGTTACAACTCCTCTAAGCTTTATACAAAGGTCATGGACACTTCGCTTACAGTGAGAGTAATCTAACTGGACCTCAGACCTTTGTTCTGGATGATGGAGGATGTAGGGGTGGACAGAGCAGCCCCCAACATTTATTAATCTCCATGCTGAGCACGATTCAAGTGTTCCACCACTGAATCTCTACGACAGCCTTCAAGGTAGATAGTACCATTTCATTTATTTTATAAATGAAAATATTGATGCTTGGAGAAGTTAAGTTACCTACCCAAGACCACACAATGGTGGCACAAGGATTTGAACTCAAGTCTGCCTGAGGTCAAGGTCTAGGCACTTAATCACTCAACAATTCACATTTAGATTCATAGAGGAGGCTGTTAGAGCTGGAGGAGGACTCAGAGATCATCCAGCCCTTCATTCTGCAGAGAGGAAACTGAGACTGAGAGATGTAGAGGGAGGGGCCGAGTCACATTGTTAGCTGGTGGCGGGGCTGGGACTCATCCTCTCCTTCCACTGCGCCACACCATCCTGCTTAAGGTGGAGCAGACGGGATATGGACCCTGCTTGGTCTTGCCCACATGAAGTCTCAGAATTTCCTGGGCTTTGTCCAGCCCTACCTGGGAGTTTGCGCTTCCTACCAGCATTCTCAGGACTCTTTGAGCCTTGGGACACAGCATGGTCTTCTGTCAGACTCTCATGCTTCCCAACCACAGTATTCTTAGACCAACATCCACCCTTGGTGAACTGGTAGTGTCCTTTGGAGAACAATGACCATGACTCATGGGTGCCATGCCTCATTGATGACTCTCTGAGGGTGGAGGCTCTATGGTCTTTTATTTCAGAGTTAAATGAGAGTAAATGTGCTAATTAGCAAGGGGAGGATTTGGGTTTGATAAGACTCCCTGAAGGAAGGTTGGCCTCCAGTGAAGAGTTCAGCGGAGATCCGAAGTCGTATTGTATAAGCAGAGTGCTGGATTTGAGTCTGGAGCTCTGGTCCTACCACTGAGTGACTGACCATATGGAAGCCACTTGACTTCTCCAAGCTCTAGTTTTCCCATCTATAAAATGAGCATCTGATTCGCCAAACCGTCCCCAGTCTTCTATACTTTGTCTAAGATGATTCAGGTCTGGAAGCCTGGGAAGAACAAGATCTTTCAGGGCCTTCCTAGCAGAAGATTCTAAGTTTCCATTCGTGGTATTTGGAGGGCAATCTTCCTGTCAATTAGAAATTCCAGAAGGAAAAGCAAAATGTGACTTTTCTCCAGAGCCTAAGAGCATTAGGCTCCAGTACCTTCAGCATTAAGAGCTTTCAAACCATTCTTGAGGTATTTCTTGTATCCATTGGGATGACTTAACCTGGGAGTATTTGCTTTAGAGCTCTGAGCTGTAAAATGAGGATTTCAGAAACAATTCTGAACAGTGCTCAGAGCTTTCCAAGGAAAATTAAGCCAAACAAACACAAAATCTCTTTAAAAATCAATGTAAAATATGCTTTATTCTAGGCAGATTTTGTTCTTGACATGCAGTTGGGGGTAGTGGTGGAGGTGTGCGAGGGAGTGGAGTGGGCTGGGGAGACAGGGACAAAAAGAGGCCAAAAGAATCAAGAGAGGAACAAGAGGCTGAAGGAAACTAAGCCCAAGGTACAGATGGGTCCTTATTTCTCCTCATTTCTGTCCTCTTAATAAATACATGATTGCACCAAACTGCCCTCAGTTGTGGCTGATATACGTTAGGTCTCCACTACATGCCCGGTATATGCTAAACACTTCACATGCATTAACTATTTCATCCTGACAACAATCTACTGAGTTAGCAAATGCTATTAACCTTCCTTCTATAACTGAAGGAACAGAAGTTCAGAGGTACTGATAAACGTGCCCAAGTCCATACAGTTAGTGGCAGAGGCAGGATTTAAACCAGGCAATCTGACTGTAGAACCCCATTTGTAACCACTAGGCTCTGCTGGCTTCAGTACAGTGACACCCACGTGGCCTGATTATCTTTACTGGTGTAGAATTCTTTCAACAACCCCCTCTCCAAACAAGCAGTCTCTCAACTGTGTTCAAGGCTTGACCATAACCAGGCTTGGAGAAGTGATGGGTATTTTCCCCTTTTAATGACGTAACAGAATTTGTGTCATAAAGATCTGGGTCTTCAGCCAGGTCAGTTTATACTTGGGAAGACCGGACCCACCAATGCAACTGAGTGGCCAGATTTCTATAGTTCTTTTGCTCTGTGGAATGCTATGTTCTGTCTGTCTCCAGCAAAGGAGAGCGCCTTAGAAGAATGCTTTTTTAAAGCTCATGAATCCAGGAGCACAGTCTGGCTACGAGGTTCTCTGTTGCCCTAACCTTCCAATACCACCTTGCTTTCTCTAGTCTCTAGATGTGCATCCTGTAAAGCCAGAAGGTGTCGGGCGGGGTGGGCAGCTGTCTGTTGAAATGCTAAATTGACTGTGACCCAGCCAGTCCATTTCTGCATGTAGAGGGATTTGAACCTAAGCGGGGCGAGTGAATTAACCCCATGCCCTCTTGGCCCCTCAGCCCTCTAGGCAAACGGTGAATCAAATGGAATCCCCCTCATGCTAAGAGGCTGCGGGGCTGTCATTCCATTATGCTTCGCTTGGGGTAAAAAGTCCCTGGAGACAATATAATGAGTCAGGGCTCCCTGGGGCGGGGGGAGCCAGTTACACAGAGTATCCTCAGTCACATGGCCGCCAAGGAAGCAATACAGGCACTGGCAGGTTTCTGGGCAAATAACGAGATTTTTTATTTGTTTGTGTAATGAAGGATTATGTCTAAGCTCACCAGTAAATGGCAGGAGAGTGTCAACACGCAGGTGGCCACTTTCCTAAGAAGCTGAGTGAGCCCTTCTGCTGTCACGTTCACAAGGGGAATTTTCTGAGTGGAAATGTTGCCTCATTACTGCTGGCCACAGAAAAAGAAACGGTGGAGGAGTTCAAGAACAGGTAAAGCCATTATTAGAAAACCGGTGAGAACTCATTTAACCCCTTCTGACTGTGACCCCACGGCACAAAGGGAAAAAAAGGAAAAGACAGAAACGACATTCTTGCCAAGGAAAGAATTTGTGGGCAAAGTGTTAACCTCCAAACTTCATTGCTGACCTGGAGAGAAAGTCCATTACTCTTACTGTTTAAGGTGCCAGCCCCAGGTCAGAGAAGACTAATTAGAATCTAACAAGTTTCAGTCTCTGGAGGAGAGTAAGGGCCAGACTGGGGCTGTCCTGGGCATTTTTCTTTCTCCCATTCTGCCAATCCCTCTCAGAGACTATATTCAACCTATTCAACAAATATTGAGTGCCTACTTTGTGTCGGCTCTTTGATAGACACTAAGGATAAAATGGTTAAAACAATCAAAAGACGAAAGTCTAGAAAGTGGTAGAACTGAGAGTTCTCGGGAAACTTAAATAGTTATGTGAAGCCTGTTTCCCCATCTGTATAATGAAGATAATAATATTTGTTTAAATAAAAGTAAAACAACTCTTTCTAGAACCACTCCTTATATTTTTGTGCTGTTGAAGATACCCAACATTAAAATGTGAATCAGTGGGCTTCCCTGGTGGCGCAGTGGTTGAGAGTCGGCCTGCCGATGCAGGGGACACGGGTTCGTGCCCCAGTCCGAGAGGATCCCACATGCCGCGGAGTGGCTGGGCCTGTGAGCCACGGCCGCTGAGCCTGTGCGTCCGGAGCCTGTGCTCCGCAACGGGAGAGGCCACAACAGTGAAAGGCCCGCGTACCGCAAAAAAAAAAAATGTGAATCATTTTTAGGACATCAATTAATTCATATAGAATGGAGGGGTCCAGAAATCAGAATGGCAGCAGTTACGAGGGTTTTTGGATTAGGATTTATTTTAGGATTTAAGTTAGGATTTAGTTTAAGTTTAGGATTTAGGGTTTTATTTATGAGGGATTTAGGATTCAAAACTGCAAAACTCAGATTCCCAAGATCTCATTCCTGAATCATACAAATTTCCATCGGTATCCTCTGGTACTGTCCTGTTTTCGAGACAAATGCCTAGGCTTCAGATTAAATGCTGTTATTATGAATTACAAACATGGAATCCTTTTCAAGCAATTGCTACAGCAGAGGTATGACGGATTACTGATTACCTTAGGCTGAATCAAGACCACCCATAAAATTAGGCCCTTGCAAAAGAGGTGGTAGGAGACCTTCACGCACAAAAAAGTCCATTTTTAAATCTGATGGAATTAGAGCTAGGGAACCAGGAAGGTCCAAGTCTTGCCATGTCAGTTGCCTCTCCTCTTATCAGCTAAGGGATCTCTCTTTAAGAAAAAAAAAAAGTTAAATGGGAATGAAAACACAGTAATCCCAGTGTAATGCTTAAATGAGGTTAAAAAATCTAGTCACATAAAATGTGAGGATGAGTTATTGTGAGGTAAAGGAAATGACTGGGATGAATTTGCTACAACAGTGGATTAAACCCAACAGTGCTATATCCAAATTTGCCTTATTCACTGGGCATGATATCACAGTATTTAATAATAGGTAAGCCCTCTTATGAGCGCACTCTCTGAGATGAGCTAGGTTGAAACAGGTGTCTTAAGCCTTAAGACCTCAGTAGAGTCTTTCCCACCAAATCCAAATCTTGAAAGAATGCGTTTAAGAGCTTAACACTGTACCTTGGTGTAGAGAATGCACTTGCCAAATTAGCCATTAATCTTATTGCTGTTGTTGATATGGTAAGTCATCCATAAAAGCTGGATAGAGCCATATGTCCTCAGTAAGACTGGCAAAGTCTAAACAGAAATGTCTTTAATGTACAAATCCACAAGTTCATTTTGTGGATTAGAATTTGGTGGACAGCCTTGTAAGATCAGGCCAAAGTTTTTCTCTCTCTCAAATGCCTGTATGCCCTCAGCCAGACTCTCTGCCCGGGGGTTGAGAGCCCTTCAGCTTGTTCTCCTAAAGAAGCCCCTGCACTGTGGGCCTGAGGGTGACACAGTAGGCGGAACCGAAGGTTCTTCTCACTGATTCAGCTGCTCCAGACAACGAGGATCGCACTCTCCCTCTCATCTTGAAATTCCACCACCACAGCAGTGGGGACCAATGGGCAAAAAGGCAGGCCCATGACATCTGCCCAGGGTGCCCCTCTCTCCTGCCACAGGGCTTTTGATACCATACCCTGGCGAATACAGATTCATTTCCAGACTCTACCTTTTCGCAAAATCTCCATAAGCACAATTTGCCACCCTTCTGATGATGATCAGGGAAAATGACAGTTTTAGGTTGAACCGTATGAAATTGCCATTTCTGTAGGTCTACAGTGGTAGAATGTCAGCAATTTCATAAGGTTTAACCTAATGGTGATAATTTACATATGGGGAGTACAGGTTGTGAAGTACATTTACTTCCATTATCTCATTAATTCTCAAAATAAAAGTGTGAGGTAGGGGTTACTGGCTCTGTTTTACAGATGAGAAAATTGAGGCTCACAAAACTCACCCCGAAGTTATTCAATAATACATTTGTTCTTTTGGGGGTTCATTTATAAACCTAGAGGAAGAAAGAGCCCAACATCCTTAAGGACTGTGGCAGTGGCTTAAAAGCTATGGGGTTTCAGACAGGGGAGAGGGTCTGTCATTGTGGTACTGGAAATATTATCCTGTTTTAATGCTATCACCTGAGCAGCCCAGACAATAAGTTGTTGGCCTGACAATACAGCAAGAACTTGCACTCAGGTGTTTGAATGCTAACCTGGCACAATCTCCACCACATGGGGCTTCCATGAAATTGAGAAATTGAGGAAACAATCCCATTCACCATTGCAACAAAAAGAATAAAATACCTAGGAATAAACTTACCTGAGGTGGTAAAAACCTGTACTCAGAAAACTATAAGACACTGATGAAAGAAATCAAAGGTGACACAAACAGATGGAGAGATATACCATGTTCTTGGATTGAAAGAATCAATATTGTGAAAATGACTATTCTACCCAAAGCAATCTACAGATTCAATATAATCCCTATCAAATTACCAATGGCATTTTTTACAGAACCAGAACAAAAAAATCTTAAAATTTTCATGGAGACACAAAAGACACCGAATAGCCAAAGCAGTTTTGAGGGAAAAAAACGGAGCTAAAGGAATCAGGCTCCCTGACTTCAGACTATACTACAAAGCTGTAGTAATCAACACAATATGGTACTGGCACAAAAACAGAAATATAGATGAATGGAACAGTATAGAAACCCCAGAGACAAACCCATGCACCTATGGTCAACTAATCTATGATAAAGGAAGCAAGGGTATACAATGGAGAAAAGGCAGTCTCTTCAATAAGTGGTGCTGGGACAGCTACATGTAAAAGAATGAAGTTAGAACACTCCCTAACACCATACACAAAAATAAGCTCAAAATAGATTAAGACCTAAATGTAAGACCGGACCAAAAAAAAAAAAAAGACCAAACACTATAAAACTCTTAGAGGAAAACATAGGAAGAACACTCTTTGGCATAAATTACAGTAAGATCATTTTTGACCCACCTTCTAGAGTAGTGGAAATGAAAACTATAAATAAGACGAAAAGATGACCGTCATAATGGGAGAAAATATTTGCAAACGATTCAATGGACAAAGGATTAATCTCCAAAATATATAAACAGCTCATGCAGCTCAATATTAAAAAAACAAACAACACAATCAAAAAATGGTCAGAAGACCTAAACAGACATTTCTCCAAAGAAGATATACAGATGGCCAAGAAGCACATGAAAAGTTGCTCAACATCACTAAGTATTAGAGAAAAGCAAATCAAAACTACGATGAGGCATCATCTCACACCAGTTAGAATGGGCATCACCAGAAAATATACAAACAACAAATGCAGGAGAGGGTGTGGAGAAAAGGGAACCCTCTTGCACTGTTGGTGGGAATGTAAATTGTTACAGCCACTATGGAGAACAGTATGGAGGTTCCTTAAAAAACTAAAAATAGAATTACCATATGACCCAGCAATCTCACTACTGGGCATATACCCTGAGAAAACCATAATTCAAAAAGACACATGCACCCCAACATTCATTGCAGCACTATTTACAATAGCCAGGACATGGAACCAACCCAAATGCCCACTGACAGACGAATGGATAAAGAAGATGTGGCACATATATACAATGGAATATTATTCAGCCATAAAAAGGAACAAAACTGTGTCATTTATAGAGATGTGGATGGATCTAGAGACTGTCATACATTAACACATATACGTGGAATCTAGAAACCGGTACAGATGAACTGGTTTGCAGGGCAGAAATAGAGACACAGATGTAGAGAACAAACGTATGGACACCAAGCAGGGAAAGCCAGGTGGGCGGGTGGTGCTGGGATGAATTGGGAGTTCGGGATTGACATATTTACACTAATATGTATAAAATAGATAACTAATAAAAACCTGCTGTATAAAAATCAAATAAAATAAACAGAAACAGGGTCTTAAAAGCTCCTGTGCAGGGTCTCAAGGTCTGCCCCCACTCTCACCACCATGCCCCACCACACACCCCTTTTTCTCGCACAGTAGAGTCAGGCACTTCAATAAGGAATCAAATGCACTAGAGAATCCTGATGAGAAACCATGAGGGCTGAGTTCCTGTCCTTTCCATGCCATTAACCAGCTGGTTTGGCTTGTGTGATATCAGAATTTCCCCAGGCTCTGAGGCAATGGATGGCGTGGTTTTTAGAGCAATAGTCCAAATTGTTCCTGCAAGCTCAGGCAAGACCTCAGTCCCCTTCATGCCATCCCCTCCCCAGTCTCCACAGCCAGATATTCCTAAAAATTCCTAGAGGGTACTTATGCAGGTACAACATAAGTTATCTGTCTTTGGGGGTGTCTGGGGACACTGCTTCCAACTCTGATGGTTCCCATAGGGTATCATGGGGTCCCCTGAAGGCCACCGCCCATCTACCATTTTGACAGGTCTGCCACACAAAAGCCAGAAGACTTAGTGCCAAGGATTCCAAGTGGTGGGTCTGGAAGGGCTTCCGTTTCCTGTGGGTCACACTCTGTAAGCAATTTCAGTGCTTGCAGACTTTTGTAGATGTAGCTTTATCTGAGGTGGGATGTGAGGATAGAGGTTTCACCCCTCTGGGGACTGAGGAATGGCTCCTGAGTCAGCCTGTGACATCTGGCTCCTTCCCAAGGCGTGAGGTCTCTCCCAGGAGGCTTCTCAACATGTCATGGAAATAATCATGGCGGATCATCCCCTCTCTGTCAGGCATGTTCATCAGGCCTGTATGCAGTGGTGGGCCCACTGAGTGAGAGTCCTGCTCTATCAAAAAGATGTAGAAATGGGCACATCATTTATCTCTCTGGGTTTCAGTTTCCTCACACATAAAATGATCATAAAATCAGTGGGTTTTGAACATGAGGACTTCTATACTTTTAAGTCAGGTTTATTAAGGTCTAATTTACATACAGTAAAATTCACAGCTTTTAGATATAGAGTTTAAGTTTTGACAAACATGTAGAGTCGTTTAACCACCACCACACATGGGCTATAGAACATTTCCATCACCCCAAAATTTTCTCTGCCTCTTTGCAATGAACCTGATCCCTCACCCCGAGACCTGGCATCCACGGCTTACTTTTCTGTCTCAAATTCTTGCCTTTCCCAGAACATGATACAAATGGAATCCTGTCTTATTATTGAGGTGTAAGAGTTCTTTATATAATCTGGATTCAAGTCCTTTATCAGTTATATGTTTTGTGAGGGCTTCTTTTAATAAAAATACCAAAGTATTTCAAGGACTTCCATCTGATCACAGTGTAAAGTACTAAAGTATCCTTTGACTGAGAAAGTACACAATAACAAAAGCTATTCTTCTTTTTAGCCAATGCTTTAAATGAGTTTGTAGTTTATTAATCACAACAGAATCTAATATATTTTTTAAAGAATCATGTATGGTATTTACTTAGATAGGAAGCTTCCTTTGGAATGTTGATAAAATGCAATAGTCCTTTTCCCCGTTTAAATTGTCAAATGTACATACATATAAAAATATTTGGGGCTACCCTGGTGGCTCAGTGGTCGAGAGTCCACCTGCCGATGCAGGGGACACGGGTTCGTGCCCCGGTCCGGGAAGATCCCACGTGTCGCGGAGCGGCTAGGCCCGTGAGCCATGGCCGCTGAGCCTGTGCGTCCGGAGTCTGTGCTCCGCACGGGAGAGGCCACAACAGTGAGAGGCCTGTGTACAGACAAAAAAAAAAAAAAAAATTGCACTCAGTTTCAGAGGGTTCATAGATGTCTAAAACCCACTTTGAACTATGTAGGGATAGATCCATGGCCCTAAGATTGAGCCTCACTGGCTGATTCAGTCCACAGATAGGTATACTATCAATGCAGGTTTGAACAGCCCTTGAAACAGCTCCAAATTCCCCAGAGGTTCATAATCCACTATTGGAAACCCTAGCACTGGTGGCCTCTGAGGTCCTTTCTTAGCTCAACAAAATCTACAATTCTCAGTTCACAGGACTAGAGGACTCAGCTGCCCCAAATGACACATTCGCCCAGTGCTGAGGAAATAATCCTTGGGGGAAAAAAAAAAGGAAAAAGTATTATGCTTGTGCTGATATTAGAAAGGATGGGGTAGGAGGGGGACATCCCTGCTTGGGATTGGTGGATCCAAGCTTCTCTTTTCAATTCTATCGGTTCATGATTTTGGAGCGGAGATTTCCCTCTCCAGGTGAGGTGATGGGATTTGGTTCTGAATCAGCTAGTCCATGCCTGCCTTCTTTCTGTGAGCCCCACGGAAGACTTCTTTAGTGCTTCCCATGAACACACTTAATTGGCCATGTGTCAGCTCAGTTGCTGAGCCGATCTAAGTCATGATGAATCTTTCCTGCTCTCTGCCCCTAGCCCCAGCTTGCCACATAATTCTGTATCATCAGCACTCACCATGAATTTACATTTGTTCTTTTTTTTCTGGGTCATTTATAAAGCTAGAGGCAGAAAAAGCTCAAGATATCGATTTGGAGGAACTATGTTTTAAACTTTCCACTTTGCTGTTGAATATTCATGATGACAGCAGACACGTATTCATGGGATTTGTGGATGGAAAAGGGGGGGTCACAGTCAAGAGACACTTTGGAGGGAGATTTGGTGACTGGATGGGTAAATTGTTGGGAGACAGAGATAGGGTCTCTGATGATTGTTGGCTGAACAACAGTTGCAGGGTGATTCCGACAACTAAGAAGGTGGGAATCAGGTGGAGAAAGAAATAGTTCATGAGTTTGGTTTCAAAAATGCTGATTTTTGAGAACTGGGTAGAGATATCCAGGAGGAAGTTGGATAAACAGGTCTGCAGCTCAGAAGCAAGGTCTGACCTGGAGACAGAAATTCGGGAGTCATCAGCATGTAGCCACGGGAGGGGAAGATCTTGTCCAGAGTTTTGCAGATGGTGCTAGGGATATGTTATCCCTAGCTATGATAACATGTTATGCTAGACAACATATTATCTTCCTCCTTTCCAGCCGGCTGTAGAAGTGACCAAGACATGTACCTTTCATGTCTCCCATGAGCAAGAAGCCTGTTTCCACTCTATGATGTGTATGTCTGGGGAGCATGTACCTCTGCATTACTTTTTATTCCCTCCAAAGGAAAATCCATTATGCAAAACTTTATCAAGCAATGCAGATTAATAAAATGTGGTTGGGGGCTTCCCTGGTGGCGCAGTGGTTGAGAGTCCGCCTGCGGATGCAGGAGACACGGGTTCGTGCCCCGGTTCGGGAAGATCCCACATGCCGCGGAGCGGCTGGGCCCGTGAGCCATGGCCGCTGTGCCTGCGCATCCGGAGCCTGCGCTCCGCAACAGGAGAGGCCACAACAGTGAGAGGCCCGCCTACCGCAAAAAAAAAAAAAAAAAAAAAAAAAAAAATGTGGTTGGAGAGATGCAAGAGAGGGCTTACATGTGCCCCTTACAGCAAAACTGTCCAAACATCTCCACTGAATGTACGTGTTCTTCCTCGATCACCTTCTCTCCCACCATCACCAGTGGCCTTTCTCCATTGCCATTCTTCCACAACAAAATGCTCAAATGCTCATTTATTGTCCTAAACAATTCAGCTCTGGCTCCTAATTTGCACAGCCCTCTCAGTAAAACAAAATCTCTGTCATTAACCAGACCCACCTTCTCATAAGGAAGTATACAATACAGTACAGAACCCCCTTGTGCGGGGTTCCCCACACACACACACATAGCTTAACCAACATAGGCATAGTGTGGGTTATACCCAACCTCAGCACTATTGACATTTGGGGCCAGATAATTCTTTGCTGTGGGGACTGTCCTGAGCATTGCAGGACATAGCAGCATCCCTGCCCTCTTCCCAATAGAAGCCAGTAGCACACACAGCCCTCTGCCCCCAGGTGGTTGCTCAACTCCCTGGGATAAAATTCCAACTCCAACACTCACCAGTTTTGTGACTTTGGGTAAATTATCCAACCTCTATGTGCTTGGGTTTTCTCATCTCTAAACTAGAGATAATAATAGTATCTACTTCATAGAGTTCTAGTGAAAAGTAAATGATTTAGTACTTGCAAAGGACTCAGAACAGGGTCTGCCATAGAGCAAGTACTCAGTAAATGTTAGCTTTTGTTATTATTCCAGACGGCGCACCAAATTATTCCTTCTGACTCTATAGAGTGCTCCCCAAGAGGACCTCTGGTGAATATGATTTTCTTTTTCCAGTGTGACCTAATAATTTTACTCTTAACCAACTCTGAGAGCCTCAGAACAAGTACATTTATCCCCTGTTTTCAAAAAAGGATTTAAGTTTTAATCCAGCTCAATGAGCAAAGATCAGGGACTTTTTGGTATCAGGTTGTTCCCTTGACTCCAATCTACTTGAGGGTGAGAACTTGTACTTAAATGAAAATAGCTTAATATCCATCCTACATGTAAGGGGAAAGCTGGCATCCTCCCCATGACCTCTGGGGATGTGAGTGTATGGGTTTGTCTCTACTGGATGCCTTTTCTCCAGTTCTTCCCCTGAATCCTTAATCCACTCACCTGGCACGTTTCACCTGTTTCCTTACCTCTGTGTCCCACGTGAGAAGTGGTTTGTCCTTTCCTTTGATATTCCCAGCAGGGAGTTGTGTGTGGGAGAGATTTTACTGGCGATTCGGCAGTCATGAACAGCCAAGCACTGGAAGCTGAACTTTAGACGTTCCTGTATGTAGAAGTCTCTTAGTGGCACCCACCCCTGGGAGCTTCTCCCTGGCTGTCTCCTCCTCCAGGTCTCAACCCCTTCTCACCTGCAGAAGCCCCTCTTTCTGCATCCTCCTCTCACCTCTTTCCCCAGCTTCTCTTTATTCCTGGGTTCCTCACTTCCCCGCTCAGTATGCTCTCTTGAGAATACTGGGAACTGCTCTTTCTTGCAGAGCAGTTGGTGCTACTTGTTTCATTCTTGCACCATAGGAAAGAACCATAAGAAAGGTCTTTTCACCAAATGCCTCCTCAAGGAACTTGAGTTTTAAAAGACAGTTATTTTCCTGAAGAATTGCTCAGCCAGCCTTTGAAAATGTTTTTCTCCTTCATATAACACTAGAGAACACCCAGCCCCATATCCCACCACCATCCTCTTATATTAGGGATTGCCATTCTTGTAGATTCCTTTCTAGTCTTTTGCTTTCTTTTCAAATCAACATTACTGACATAAAATTTACATATCATAAATGCTTCCGTTTTTTCAGTGTGCGGTTGATGAGTTTTGTCTAATGTATACACCCGTGGAAACATCACCACGATCAAGATGTAGAAAATTTACATTACCCTCCAAAAGATCCCTAGTGCCCTTTTGCAGTCAGTCTAACACCCCAGCCCCCGAAGACCACCGGTTCGCTTTCTGTCACTGTAGATTAGTCTGCCTGTTCTGGAATTTTATATAAATTGAATCATCCAGCAGGAACTCTTTTGTGTCTCACTTCCCTCAGTTGCACGATGTTTTTGAGAGTCATCCTCACCGTGTAGATCCTCCCTTTCTTATTGCTGAGTCATTCCCATTGCGTGAATATATCAGTAGTCATTTAACCATCTGCCTGTCAATGGACATGTTCTGGTCCTTTTTATCCACATGCACATTTGTATTTCATTGTCGTGTGAATTTATGTAATTATTGTGTGGGGAGTTTGGAAAGCAAGCAGAAAAAAGCTGAGAGGAAAACTCAGTCATATTTATTAATCAGTGGTAAACACTGTTAACTTTTTAACATATTTATTTCTATGATTTTCTTTTTGAATTCTGCACTGATTTAAAGTATTTCCTCTACGTATTACTTATATAGTGCTTTTGTCACATAAGCACCACATCATTAGCATTTCCTTATGCCAATAAAAGCAGTGGAAGAGAATGAGGTAAACGGTGCCAATGTGAAAAGATAGTTAAGATATAGTGTCAAGTTAAAGCAAACTGCTGAACAGCACACTGAATGTGATCACATTTCTAAGGGGTAGATACTTGTAAGTGGGAAAGTGATAGCTGAGGTAGAGGCTTAACTTGAAGTTGACTGTGCCAGGTCTTAGAGTAGGGACTTCAGATTTATTTGGGGAGAAATGAGGAGCCATTGGAGGACTTTGAGCAGAAAAGCGACATAACATAACATAACATGGCATGTGTTTTAAAAGTCTGTCTCTGGATAATGTTGCAAAAAGACCATAGGGCAACATAAAAAAGGGAGGCCAGGTTGGCAGCTATTGGAATAATCCAAGTGAAAGGTAATGATGGCTTAGACCAAGATGATGGTGGTAGAGCTGGCAGAAGATGGTAAGAATCTGGATGTACTTTCAAGGTATATCCAATAGATTGGATGTGAGGTGGGAGAGAATGCTAGAAGTCAAAGAAGACTTCAAGAGTTTTGACCTGGGCAACTGGATGTAAGGAATTGCCATTTGCTAAATTGGAGAAGACTATGGGAAGTACAGGTTGGGGAGGAAGTGATGGAGGAGTTTGTTTTGGAATAAATTTAAGAAACCTTTTACACATCCAAGTGAAGAAGTAAATTGAACAGTTGAATATATGAATGGAGCTCTGGGGATTGATGCAACCTGAAAATATAAAATACTACCTTCATCAGCATGTGGATGGTACTTAAAGACATATGATTGGATGGAACCATCAAGGTATGTAAGTTTACATAAAGAAGAGAAGAGGTCCAAGAGCTAAGCTGTTGAGCACTCCAATGTTATGAGATACAAATAAAATAGCAAAAGAATTGAGAAGGAACAGCCAGTGAGGTAGGAGGAGAGCGTGATGTCCTAAAGATCAAGTGAGGATGGTGTTTTAAGAGGAAAGAGGAATCAACTATGTCAAAAAGGAACTGCTAACAACCTAGGTAAGTTGAAGACTGATAACTGGCAATTGGGTTTAGCAACATGATGGTCTTGGTGACCTTCACGGGAGCTGTAAGGAGGAGTGGTGGGGCAGAAGCCCGACTGGAGGAAGATCAAGAGAGGATGAGAGATGAGAGTTCAGACAAGAACAAAAAATTTGGTTAAACGTATGCATAATGGAATTTATGAGGAAGTATTACCGGAACTCAGCTTGCCTGGTCTTAAAAGGAAAGATAATGTGACAAGACATACCATTCCTCAAGAGGAAAGTTAGAGATTCTAGAAGCAAATGTCAACAAATAAGCACCATAATGAATGGGAGTCAAAGGCCTAGCACTCAAATCTCAGATTGCCCTCATCAACGGTACAATTTTTTGAAGATTTGAGCTTTCTGGACCTCAGTTCTCACATGGTTATAATGGGAGTGTTGAACCAAAAACCCCTGAAACCATCACATAATTCAATATACTATGATATTCTCTCAGTATTTAAAGATCTCTTACACAAAGCAGCGTGAATGGCTTTATTCTTCACTGGCTGTTCATAGCCCTCTCCACAGGACCCTAGCTCTATTCTTGACTCTCCCAAGCCTGCAGGCGACTTTGCCTTCTCCACCAAGAAGGCAGGTGGTGTCAACAGGACAGTCTTCAAATGCCTTTCCTTCAACTCACAAATTCTCCATGCCTCAGAAGAAAAAGAGTTCCTCTTCCTTTTTATCCCGTTAATTTTATCACCTCTCATCCCCTCTATAAAGTTAGAATTGAAATCCCTGGTTTTAGTCCTCTGCAGAGAGAGATTATTATCTCCATTCCTCAGACAGCAAAACGGAGGCTCAGAGAGTATGAAATAACTGCTTGAATTTACACCAGTGAAAAGAGGGAGTGTCGGGCTGTGAACAGGTCTGCCTGACTCTCCAGTTCTTCCCTCTCACCACCATCCCCCTCGGATGGAATGCACCCATACACGAAAGGGCTCATTCTTCATCTTTTCTGCTGTTTTGCCCAACAGCGTTATCATCTATGTGCTGCTATGATCATTTATGTTGACCTGGCTGGGAATGTTCCTTGGCAAGATGCCCATCTGAAAGTCTGTTTACCTGCTTACTATTGTGATTTTGTTAAACTCTTGGCTGATAGAGGGCTCTTTTCAATCATTGACTTGGACACTTTAAATCCGAATGCCAGCTATGCAAAAGAACTCACCACTAAGGTACCTTTCATATAAAGTCCCAAACGAAACAATACGATCAAGGACATATCTATAATAAAACTATAAAGAAAGGAAGAATGTGTGTGTTAGCAATTGCCACACCAAAAAAATGTTGTATAGGCATAACCTAAAACTCAGTGTCTTTTTTTTTTAATTAAAAATCCTTTATTGTTAAAAATTGCTAACCATCATCTGTAAAACTCAGTGTCTTGAAGCCGCAATCATTTGTTCTCATGGAACTGGGAGCTGGCTGGCCAGGCTGGGCTCAGCTGGTGTGGCTCAGCTCTGCCCCACGTCTTCCATCCTTCTCCTTAGTGGGCATCCTAGTCCAAGCATGTTCTTTTTTATGGTGATGGAAAAGGTGCAAAAAAGCTAGTGGAAACATGGAAGGATTATCGAGGCCTGGGCTTGGAACTGACATATCATTTCTGCTTCCTTCTATTGGCCAAAGAAAGTTATGTAGCCAAATTTTTTAAAATAGAGAAATATGTCCTAACCACAGTTGGAAGGGCTCTGCAAAGTTACATAGAAAAAGGTGTGGATACACTGAGGGCTGAAGAATTGGGGCTGGCGATATAATCTACCAAAACAGCAAAACACAAAATTCAGGATAGTGTGTACCTCTGGCGTGGGGGTGAGGACAGGGAGGTTTACAACCAGGATGTGATACACTAGAGGCTTCAGTGAAATTGTTAATGTGGTTCGTAAGCTAGGTTGTAAGTTCATGGCTGTTACTATCTTGCTCTTTATAGTTTGTATAGTCTATGAATGAAATGTGTATAGTAATTTTTTAAAGTTACTGGAATCAGATAAATAAATAAAAGTTACAACACTGGGAGTCTCAGGTTCTGTACTACTCCAGCCTCACTTTCAAACTTTGTGCTTCTCTTTACTAATTTCTGATTTTGAAATTTTGTTTACTCTCACTTGCCAATATAAATAATGGTTTGGTTACCGGACATCTGGACATTAATATCATCTAATGCATATTTATAATCTTAGTAGGCTGCTCACACTTTTTAAAAAATGCAGCTTTTACATTCTAACAGAGTTCCTTTCCCTTAGTTCCTTTCAATGTAAACTCATCTAAAACCACAAACTGTTGTACTGGCGGTTCTTAGTCCGGATTGATTAGGTTTGATCTCTGGGTTAATTTCACATGTAATCATATTATAGTTAGTCACACCTAGTGGCTCTATTAATTCAGATGTATTTTCACATCCTTACCTATTAATTACACCCACCTTTGATGACTGATTGGGTCTCAGCTACCGAAGAAAAGCAATCCCCATATATCAGGGAACAAATTACTGCCTCCCGCACTAGGAGAACTTGGTTGACTTGGAGGCTTTGTCGGAATATTATTGATGACATCTTTATCCTCCTCCTTCAGATGAATGGTGAACCTGCTAAGTGAACCAGAAACACCAAGGCCAGGTCTAAACAGAATGGCAGAACTCCCTTGGACTGTGATCTAGGCAAGAAACAGTGGGAGAGGCACATATATAACATCGATGCAAGTTTTATTTGTAAAGAATTTTAAAACATATATTTGGTTGAGGTCCACTTCACGTAACTTATCTTTCTCTTTGGATTTGAAGAATGTTAACTGAGTAACTAAATTTGGGCACATGCTGGATAGAAAGTCAGAGGCTGGATCTGTATTTAATCAGCAAAACATAGTACCCACACTCAAAGATTGAACTGTCTGCTGCCCAAGTCCTAGCCAAAGCACTGCTGAGAAAAGCTATTGAGGGAGGATTGTTTGAAGGACATGTGACTCCATCTATTTCTCCTATTTTTAATTTTTGCATTCAGGGACCCTCAGAACCATACCTACATGGCCCTCCAAAGCACCGTTTTCACAAGGTGCAATTCTGCATATTAACTTGCCAACTCACCTTGTGAAATGAAAACTACATTGAATTTACTGTAGGATTGTTGTAGAGGACATTATGATAAACGTTTCTTCGTAGATGAAGCCCCGCACAAGAAAATTCTCTTTGTTTTAGGTTCTGAGAAAAGCTCCGCATCTTCTGAGCAACTCAGCATCTCTTCATCAAAAACTGGAATCATATAATCGATTGGGTTTCCCTTTTCACTCTGGCCACTGGGAAGCTCAGTTAGTTTTGAAGCTCAACTGCAGTAACTGTTTAAGACGCTATCACCTGCACACCTGTGTTCTAACATTCTTCTTCCTCCTGACCATTTATTTTAATTTATATCTTTATCTGATTTTAGTTTCAGTTTTTGCAAATGGTGTTTAGTTTTTGTTTTAGTTTTTGCTAATACCCAATTTTACTGTGTGTTTAACATTGGAGAACACAATGGGATGTGAATAAGTAATCAACAGCAAGAGTAACCTTGAAGACATTAACCACAAAAGCTTGTGGGTGTGGATGGAGAGAGGTATGGATAGGGAGTTAGGTTGGGCAGTCACCTACCTACACTTGCTGATTGTATGCAGGGGAGGAAATAACATTGCACTTTACAAGCACTGTATTGTAAGTGGAAAATGCAATGTCTTAAATAAAACTGTATTTAAAATTGGCACCATAAAAAAAAATCTTCAACGTCACCCAAAATCTACAACATCATCCATAGAATTTTTATCTTCTCAACAGGTAGCAGAGCCCTCTTCTCCTGCCTCCACAGCCTGAGGCTCCTATTTCCTCTACCCCAAGGCTATTGCCCTTTCCTGCCCTGTAACTCCAGGAAATTGCTGGGAAACAAATTGAAGCCACAGCATCAAGGTGCTCTCTGTGCTTGCTCTCAGCCCACCTCCACCAAGACTCTTCTCTGACCTGTGTAAAGTCCTTCCTCTCATGACCACCAGTTGGAGGTAGATCTGGGAGGGTCTTCTCTGCATGGCTGCAGGTGCCCCTGGAAGTTCTGGAAGGAGCAGAGACTAAAGTGCAGTGGAATAGCTACCCCAATACGCTTTGATACATTTCATTCAACACAGCTTGAGACACAGGGATGGGCACCATGAGTGATGTGCAGAGGAGACAAGGCTGGACCCCAGGAGCTGTGAGACCAATAGTATTGTCTATTAGGTCCCAACTTCTAAGTTTATTTTAGCACTGGAAACTCTTTGCCAACAATACCTTACAGAGTCACCTCGGGAGCTAAGAGCAGAGCTGTCCTGGTTGGAGCAGACTAGGCTTTCAGGCCTGCCCAGCCAGATGTTCTGTTCCTTTGCCTCAGTCCCCTTCACCTCTGGGGCTCCTTGGAGAACAGCCTGAAAACCATTAACATGGCTGCACCTAATGCTTAACTGTCTGGGTTTGAATCTTTACTCTGTAACTCACTAGTGCTTGATCTTGGGGAAATTACTTAACTTCTTGGATTGTCAGTTCCTTCATATGTAACATGGGAAGAAACACTGTTTACCTCATTGAAGTTGTGAGGTTTAGATGAGCTAATATCTATAAAGCAGTCACATACATTAATAGCGCTACTTAGTAAGTAATGAGTACAAATAAGCGATAGCTATTAGACCTATTAAAGACTTATTGCTATTGTCTTTGCAATGAGCTGGAAGAGTTACTGAATTCAGTAAACCAGGAGACCAGGCTCAGTCTGTCCTCTCAAGGAGATCATTTTTCCAGCAGGGGAGATGGTATAAAAGCAGCCAAATTATCAACCTGCAAGTCAAGTACTAACAAATTTAAGAGATCTTTTAAAAATCACCAAAAAATTACATTTGGTGTAATTCAAAAAGCAATTAAACCCATTTCTGGATAAAATTGTGGCAGAGTGATCTTGGGCAGGCCGTTTGACCCCACTAGCCTCTGTGCCCTTTTCTGAAGAATGGAAGCAATGAACCCCACTTCCCAGAGTTTGGGGGAGGTTCAAATGAGGCCTTGAACATGCCAAGCGCCTTTCAAGCTGTTTGTCAAAAAGCCCTAAGGAGCCCTTGGCACCTAGTAGGCATAAGTAAATATTTCTTGCATCTGAATTCTTTCCGTCTGGGAAGCTCTCCAATGTCCTGGAATCCCTAGCTTTCCAACCAGGCGGGTCAGAAAAGCAACTTAAAAGATTCATTTTAATGTCCATTTTTCCACTTTTCCCCTGAAAAACCACTTACTAAGCTGCCAACTTTCTGGCCTGGTTGCCATCTTATTAAGGGTCACTTCATTCATCAGCATAAGGAAGACTCCATTCTGTCGACCAGACAGGAAGGGCCGGGCCTCCAGTTACAGGGCAACTGGGTGGGATGGTGAGGAGAGGGAAGGGAAACAGCCACAGGATACATTTAATCAATAAAAAGCCACAATTGTGAAGACCTAGAATTTCCAAACAGCCCTTCCTTCTTGTATTACCAGCCCTCCCCTGACCTTCAACCAGCTGATCACTGGATGATGAGGAAGCTGCTGCTGGCTCATGAAGCCTGTTCATTCATTCATTCATTCATTCATCCATTCAACTACTCATTTATTCATAACTATTTCTTGAGTGCCTATTATGTACTGAGAAGAGAATGCCAAGCAAAAAAGTACACCTATATCTTGTCTTCATAGAGCTCACAGTTTGGGAATGGGGGTGGGAGCACAGACATTAACCACATGTCCATAGCCGTGATTAGGGCTATGATGTGTATTCAGGGAAGGCTGCTGGTGACACCTGATCTGAGATTTGAAGGAACCATTAGGGGGGTGGAATTGGAGAGAAGATTCAAAAGAACATCACGTGCAAAGACCCTACAGATGGAAGAACATTTTGGGAACACGGACAAGCAAGATCAAGAAAGTTCACTTGCTATCTGGTGGGACCCTTAGGCTGGGGACACACTGGTCCCCACGTATAGCCAAGCACTCAGGCAGGAGTCAGCCAACTCCAGTTCTAGTCCTGGTCCCGTTGATGGTCAGCTCTTTCTTGGACCTCAGTTTTCCAGCTTTAAAATGAGATAGAGACCCTTCTTGTAGCCTGATGGTGAGGATATGAAGTACAACCAATCTGTCGTTGTCACCCGATGGGCCGAGCAGCTGCGTCGGTGCCAAACCCCCTCTCCTATGGACACGGGCCGGAGTTGGGGTACGGAGCTGCGATCCAGGGCTAGCAACCGGCCGCCACAGAGGGCTCGAGGTCGTCCCCTCCGCCGCCGCTGGCCCGCAGCATATGCGCGAAGGAAAGTGCTACGAACGCCAAAAGGCTGCCCGCTCCTCGCCCCCCTCCCGCCCCCCGCCGGCGCCATCTGCTCTGTAGCGCTAGCCCCGGCCCCGCGAACCGCGGCAGCTGTGCGCCCACCCTCGGCCGCTCTGCGCGTCGGGACCCGCGCCCCGGCCGCGCCTAGGACAGCGCTTGCCCAGAGCACAGCGCTAGCCCTGGACTGCGGGGCGCCGGGCGCGGGGGCCGCTCCGAAAAGGGGCCTCCGGAAAAGCCTGTCAGCCAGTCCAGGTACATTTCGCCTTTGCTGGAGCTTCCGGTTCGTCTTTTGGACACGCCCTGCATGGGCAGACCAGAAAAGCAGTAATACCTGGCTCGGGAGGCATTACCCAGATAAGCCTGGGTTCTAATATTGACCCTAAAGTTAACTAGCTGTGTTCTGTTGGGCAAGTCACTTTACCTCTCCCGGCGCTGTTTTGTCTTCTGAAAAATGGGTGTAATAACATCTATCCCCTAGGATTGCTAGAAAGATTAAAGAGGAAGTTGCAAGTAAAGTGTTCAGCGCAATGCTCTACACGTACGTGAAACTTAACTGCTAAATACTAATTTTACTCAAAGCCTCCCTTTCTGGGGCTTTATGGTTACTTGCTGGATTTCTGTAGCTCCTTAAAATTTCGGCTTGCTGCTGCATCTCTACTCTCTCACCCTCTTCTTCAAGCATGGATGAAGAGGTGGAAGGATGCCGCTGATCTTTGGAACATTTTCCACCAGTGACCTGCCAGGGGATTGGCGATTCCTGAATTCCCTAAGGTCTCCTGACCTTGAATGAGACTCCGTTTGCAAATGTCTTTCCGTGATTGCCCAGAAACACTCTTTTGTATAGAGTGCACCAAAGGACCATCCCAAAGAGTGGCTGTTAAGACGGCAGAGTGATAACAAAAGATGGACGGACATCAGGGAAACAGAAAATGAGGAAACTCAAAGTAGGGAGGGGGCTGCATTCATTACAATAAAAGTGGATCATCCCTAGATTCTTATCTAATGCAAAGGTTATCAGAAGGCATGGGTTTTAGTCAAAATTCTGTCACTTACTAGCTATGTTGCCAGGCACTGTGCTAGACTGTGGGATGATAAAAGCAAACAAAACCTAGACCCTGTCCTCAGGAGTTTACAGTCTAGTGAGAATCAGACAAACGTGGATGCCTTGGTGGAGAGGGCTATAGGGCCCCAATGAGAGGCTTATCAACATTCTAGGTGTTTAGGGAAAGTCACTGAGCCTCACTGTGCCTCATTTCCCCCCACCTGAGCCTGGGGGCTAAAAATACCCTCTTATAATAAGTAGCAGCTAATCTTTTCTTCACCACTGGAACCTAACCTCCTACCCCATACCCCTAAAGTACAGCTCATTCTGCCCTCCTTCAGCATCTAAGCAGCTGCCACAATCCTCGAAGACGGATAGGAAGAAAACACAATATACAGAAAACACCAGAGATGTGTGTTGTTGTTACGAACACTGATGTCAAAGGTCACCCGCTGTGCTCCATGGTGCTTTGGGTGCTAAATGCTGTGAATGGATGATGAGGAAGGTGAAGGGGAGGGGGAGGCGTGGTAGTGGAAGAGAGGGATTTTCAGCTCACGGAAGAGTTGAGTCATATAAGGCCCCTCAATCATCTGATTGCTTTTAACAAATGTGTGATTTAACAAACGTCCATTAAGCGAATGCTCTGTGCCAGACAGTGAACAGACCTAAGCCTCTGCTCTCAGGAACTTAGTGGGAGTGTAGAGTGCAATCAAGTAACTAAACAGTATCGTTGGTGGTAAGTGATCTGAAGAAGACAGAAGAATAAAGGGCTAGGGAGGGACGGTGAGTGCTGAGATACATGGCATCTGAGCACGTTAATCCTGATACTCAGAGAACCTTTGGTCTGAATCTAACTGTTCTTTTGGAGGGAAGCAAATTGTTAATATCTAACTCAAAGTAATATGTTCAATTCACCCCAACTTTACTGAAATGATCTTATCTTAGATTTTATAGGCAAAATGAACATTTAAAAATACCCAACGAATGCAGCATGTTAATAGACTATAACCTTCCAAAGTCTTTGCTATGCATATACTATATATTTTGTTTAAAAGGGATCATACTGTGTTGTAATAATATTCCATGAAAACCTTTCTTTACTGTTAGACATGTTTCAGCAACATCATTATATCTGTGTATCATAATTTAATCAATTGATTTATGATTGAGCACTTATGTGGGAGGTATCCCATTTCTCACTAGTTTAAACAATGCCACAAAGAACTTCTAAATATTTACGCACATCCTTAATTAATTTCATGTTCACTGGGCCATTATCTTCCTGGGGACTTTGGAATTCTCTCCAGCAACAGAGGAGCAGAGAAATAAGATGGTGTTTTTGACAGGGAGGTGGTGTCATTGGGCAGGGGAGTGCGGGGGGAAGGCAACTCCCTGAAAAACAAGGAGCCCACTGCCTTAAATTTGGGGGGCTGCTTGCAGTGTAAGTCTAGCACCCAGGATTGCTTTGCACTGGGAAGAGCCAATCTTTTTTATGTGTCAAGTAGCTCGTAGTCTTTATTGTTGCTTATCTAATACAGTTTAAAGGACCCAGAAGGTCTACCACTTACAGTTGGTATGACCTGGAGCAATTGCTCAAGGTCCTTCTTCAGGAACCGGTGATGATAATACCTGTCTTAAAGGGTTATTGAAAGGAGTAAATGCAATGTGCGTGAACCTGCCTATGCCAGAGCAGGAAGATGCTTGATTAACAATAGATGGTAAAGGCCAGGACTTTCTCTAAGCACTTTGCATATTTAATCCTCAATCCTTTGCTCGGCAGGTAGATATCATCATTCCCATTTTATAGATTTGGAAATCAAGGCTAGAGTGGCTAAATCATCTGTTCAAGAAATAGTACTGGTATTTGCCCCCAGGTCCATTGGAATTCAAAGCCTGTGCCTTAAAACAAAAACCAAAAACACTCCATTCTGCCTCCCCAGCTGTATGTAACTTGGGTAACCATTTCAACCCAGATATTCCATTAGCATTTTAGTGCCCAAATCCCCAACAACCCCAATCTTCTACTAACTCAGGTTGGATGTCCAAGCCCCTTGACGGATCCTCCTCCCCTGATATTCCTGGACCTCTACCAAGGACTGAAATGAATTTGTCCAGATTGAAGCTTGCTGTCATGTCTAGCTAAGCTGGTTTTCTAGAACTTCTGTCCACAAGAGGCCCACCATGAGCTGGAATGTCCCACTGCCATCTTGTGGCAACAGATCTCTGGCAATGTCTTTTTTTTTTTTTTTTTCCGGCTTTATTGAGGTATAATTGACAAATAAAATTGTAAGGTATTTTAAAAGTACAATGTGATGATATGATATATGTATATACTGTGAAAGGATTGCCCCCACCAAGTTAATTAACACATTTATTACCTCACACAGTTACCTTTTTTGTTGTTGTTGGTGGTGGTGGTGAGAACACTGTATTTCTCTCTGGCAATGTCTTGATGTGGAGGAACAAGAATCCCGCTGTTGCTCAACCCCCATACTGTAGATTTCTCACCAGTTCCCTTACTTGTAAAACGAGCAAGCTTGTCCTTCACTTCGTATACGTTCATTTGGGGAAGGTGGAGGTACACAGTAGGTAGGACCCTTAATGTCCCACAGCTTAGTAACACTGCTCTTTTATCCTGACTCAAGCTTTGCCTTGAAACCGAGCAGGACTGTGCAGGAACTTCTTGGGTGTATGAGGCATCCCCACACCGTGTCCCCCATCTCTTGAAGTAAAAGGCTTTGCTTCAGGCCTCCCCGAGTCTCAAAAGGCTGGCTCAAGAATTAATGATTAGAAAAATGTAGAACATGCAGTAACAAAAAATAGCTATTGGGCTAGGAAAGTGGTAACAATTTAAACAATAGATCAGCCATACAGCAGAGTCACAGGACCTTTAGTTCCTCCCCGAAAGACATAGATAGTAATGTCTGATGCATATTCCTAAATTATTTTTACAGAAACCAGACTCCCACCAGATGGAAACTGCTGACCACAGGCATGTAGACCTCAGATGGCTTGGGAACAGAAGGCTGATGATGTTGACTCCCAAAACATCACCCTGTTACCTCACCACCAACCAATCAGAATGTCCATGAGCTAATCAGGCACCCTGCAACCCACACCACTAACGTTGCCTTTAAAAACCCTTCCCTGAAAGCCATTGGGGAGTTCGGGCCTTTCTCTGGCCAATGACGTTTTCAAGAGATGAGCTGGAGATGGTATGGCTAAGTTAGGATGAGAATCCCCCAACAAGGGGTCTCAAGCACTATAGAGTTTAGGGAGATCCTTTTCATAGGATGCTTCTCAACACTCTTCTCTCAAGGAACAGACATTCTGCCAAGAATGAGTTCTGATGTCAGCAACTACCCTGAAACCATCAGTCCCTCTGATCTCTAAGCCATTTGCTGAATATGACTCCATCTAGCAAGATTTAGTCATCCAACAACTATTTATCAAATGCCTACTATGTGTCAGGCGCTATTCCTCTATTCCAGGAATAAGGGATGCAGTAGTAAAGAACATAGACACAGTTTCTCAGACAAGGAGCCTGGAGACACCAGCTTTCCTTAGGAAGGATCTTTTTTCAAGACCCCCACTCTTTTCTGGTAATTTGGCTTTCATCAGAGCCCTGGGAAATCCATCAGATATATCTATGTATGTCCTAATCCCAACAGGGGACAAAATTCCAGTCCTTTCTCTCAAAAGCACCTTGACTCTCACTATACTTGGCTTAAAGTTGTGGATTCTGGAGCCATACTGCCTGGGTTCATACTGCTTGCTCCTCTCTAGTTATGACCTTGGACAAGCTACTTAACCTTTCATGCCTTGGTTACCTGATTTGCAAAATGGTGTAATAATAATAGTCAACACTATCAAGTGCTTACCATACTCCAGGCACTATTCCAAGTGCTTTAGATTTATTAACCAAAGATCCTCACAACAATTCTATGACATAGGCACTATTAATTCCCCACTTTACAGACAGGAAGCTGAGCCACAGAGGTATCAAGTAATTGCCAATTGTGGAACAAATTTTATGAGTTTGTTTATCTAAATGAGTGGCGTAAAAAGTGGTCAATGAATTGTTATTTTTCTTACTGATCATAATGTTAAATGAAAAATGTAGGCAAATCTCAACTATGAGGAAAAGCTCATAGAAAAATCTAGAAGGAAACATGTTAGAACACTAACAGTGGTTGCCACAGGATAATGAGAGGATTATAGGTGACATTTTTCATACTTCTTTAGACGTTTATAAAAGCGTTCCAAATACTTTACCATGAGTATACATTGCTTTCACATTCAGAAAAAAAAAATCCTGGAATCCTGGGAGAAAATAGATCAGGAAGCTTTCTCCTTTGGCCCAGTATTTTCATGGGACACTTCCTTTTGGCCCTGGTGACAACACTCTTCTCCCTGAGGGTGCTGGGCCCTGCGGGGGCTCCCAAGGCCATCTGACTTGGTGACCCCCATTCCCAGGGGCAGTAGGGGGCTCAGGCAACATCTGCTTCCCCGGTGAATTACAGATCCTATTACTCACTTAGCTTCATTATATCTTTAATTATGACCTTTTAGTCTGAGTGGAAAAGAAGTATAATTTTACTTTAAGAGATATGCCAGGCCGACGCTCCCAACATTTCCAGGTTTCATGGAAATTGCAGGGATCATAGAAATTTAACCTGATAATTACTTCAATATTTCAAGGCACACAATTTTACTCTCTTAGAATAATTACGGGTTGTTGTTTTTTCTCCCAAATTCTTTTATTTCTCCATTATTACAGGTTATGTTCATTTCTGTTGTGTATGCTTAGAGACATAGGAGAATGCACGGCATCCTTATGTACTTGAGTCCGTAGTACCCTATTGTTAAAATGTGGTCCTCTTTTATTTTCTCTCAGTATTATTTCTCTCAGACTGTAAGTTTTATGTGAGCAAGTAAAAGATGTTTTGTTTCACTCAACGTCCAGTGCCTAAAATGGAACTTAGCATGTAGCAGGCATGCAATAAGTATTTGTTGAATGAATACCTGAACCAATATATTTTGAAGCGATTATACTGCAGGCACACACCTCAGAGATATTGCAGGTTCAGTTCCAGACCACCGCAGTAAAGCTAGTCACGTGAATTTTTTGGTTTCCCAATGCATATAAAAGTTATGTTTACCCTATACTGTAGTCTATTAAGGGTACAATAATATTATGCCTAAAAACTATGTACATACCTTACTTAAAAATACTTTATTGCTAAAAAATGCTAACCTTCACCTGACAACGCAGGGTTACCACAAACCTTCAAGTTATAAAAACTGAAATACCTGCAAAACACAATAAATTGAAGCACAATAAAACAAGGTATGCCTGCGCTGAGCCTGCGCGTCCGGAGCCTGTGCTCCGCAACGGGAGAGGCCACGACAGTGAGAGGCCCGCGTACTGCAAAAAAACCCCACGAGGTATGCCTGTAGTTGCATCTGTATGTGATAAGGCAATCATGATGTCATCAAACTCATGTTGAGTGCCTACACTGGAAAGGTAGCATAGATCCACCACGCCATAGTGAAATCCTTGGAGCCAGACATGTTTCAGAATTTCCATATTTTATAAAGTATATCTTATCTAAACCCCCAGCAATGACTGAGTCAGCACCCCATGATTAAAGAGCAAATGGCTCTATTTTGCCATGAAAATGTATGAATATATGCATTAAGTGGGACAAATAAAAACTATACATAATTTCAAGTCAGTTTAGGTGAGTTTTTGGTGCTAAATAAATCAGGTCATGTCCAGTTCTGCTGTCAAATGAGTTAGAAGAACTTTTTGTTCTTAGGAGTTTGGCATTGCAAGTAAGGACCTGGGGACCTGTACAACTCAGTGCTTAAAAATGTGGGCTTCAGAGCTGGCATTGCTTCATCTGGGCCCACCACTTATTAGCTATAATCTTGGACAAATCATTTACATTGTTTCTCTTCAGTTTTCTTATCTATAAGTGAGAGTGATAACAGAGACTTTCACACAGAGTTGTCATGAAGATTTAAAAGAGTTAATACATACAAATCTGACCCACAGTAAGTGTTCAATAAATATTAGCTATTAACATATTACCTCATTTCATGATGCAAACAAACACTTTGTGAGACATATATTATTTGGGTCATTTGACAGACGAAGAAACAGAAAGCTGGGCAGGTTAAGAACCTGGCCCAAAGTTACACAATGGGAAACGGACAGGGCAAGGATATGAAACTCCAACTACAGTATCCTGTGCATTACACCAGCTCACCTAAATTCTTGTATCCATTCATGATTCCTTTTGTTAGCTGTTACTCTCTGCTTTCCCCCTCCAGGCCAGAATTTTTGAGGAAAAAAATTAAAAGCCCAGGAAAATCAGAAGGTGTTTAGATGCACATTTTATTCCCTCCCTCTTCTCTCTCCTTCTTTCTTTCTGTTGAAAAGCAAGAGGCAAAAGAACTTGGCACCAATTCCATCATGTCGATTCTTCTGGGTTTCTCAAATGTTGTGATCCCTGGAAAGCTGGGATTCATGCTTACCTCCACTCTTCATTAAGGCGGCCATGGCCGGGAGCTCAGGAAGGCAGGCTGCTGGTGCAGTGGGTGGGCGTGCTGAATAACACCCGAACCACAGCTGGGGCTGCCCTTGTCAGAGTGCCAGCCTGCCTTACGCAGTCTGTTCTCGCCTGCTACCTGGCCCTCGCCCATCTGCTGCAGAATTCATAAAGTGCTGAAGATCACAAACATCTGATCCTATTATAGGTAACAGACTTCAATTACATTCTGATTGTGGGTTTGGCTTACCCCAAGCTTGGTTTATAATGGTGCAAGGATCAGATTCTCCCTACAGAAAAAGCACTAATCTCTAGGTAGTTCTGTCCTCTGGGGTGTGCTTAAGAAGAAGCCATTCTCCCCTAAGCTGCTTGCTTTGTGTCATTCAGTTGCCCGGCAAAGGGTACCCACAGATGTAAAGAAAAGGTGAGAGAGAGCAGACTTAAAGCCCTCTCATAGGGACTTACCATGGTTGTATATTGATCTGTTGTTTGCTTTCTCTATTATGGAACAAATGATTTGTTAGTTGAAATGATCTTCATTCTCCTGAGGGTTATCTGTGTCCTGGCTGTTGTCTTACATCATACACGCTGACCGCTCTTCCAAGGACATCAAAGAATGAACTGCCCATATGTCCTCAGTCTACTGCTCCCATGTGTCCCTGCCTTGTCCCTCCCAGGGAGTTCTGAACAGCACTCCTGGGGATGGCACCCGAGCTAGGGCAGAGCACAGGTTGGTCCAATTAGAAGCCCAGTGAGGAGGACATCTCAGACAGAAGCTACTTTCACTTCTGGTTCCTACTGAACTTGCAAAGAAGCTGTTGAAAGATACACACCAATGCGCAGCTGAGCCATATTAGAAGAAGCAAAGGGGAAAATCAGTAATACCAGTGCTGTCCTTATTTAAAATGTTGATCTTTTGTACACCATGAAATGTTTGCATTATTTTTGATTTTTCAAAAATATTGCATTAAAACCTGAGTTTTGTGTCACTCCTAAGGGACTTAGGTTTAGGTGCCAAATCACTGAAGGGTGAGGAAGCTGGAGTATTTATGCACCAACCCTTGTGCCTCGTTGGTTGAAGGCTTCTCAGGGAGCATTAACTAAGTCTGTGGCACTCCCAGCCTGTCCCGTGTGCAGATTAGACAGGCACCGTCAGCATCAGGTACAGTGTCCATCTTGGACCAATCACTGTGGCCAGAGAAGTATGATTGGCAGTCCTTTCCAAAAACTATATGGTTTGAAGAAGTCTTTCCCAAAATTGTATTCTGAGCGGCCCTGTGACTCATGAACACCCTCCATAGCCCTCTCTTGGATGTCAAGGGCCGGTACATTCCTAATTTTTCTCAAGAAGGTTTAAGTTGCATCTTTGTCACCTAAAACCAGAATCCTGACTCCTGCAGGTGGATGGCTGAGAACCCTGTGGCTCTCCCAGCTGTGGGGGCCGGTGCAAAAAAGGGATTGGGAGGCCAGTGGAGGGTTGCTATGCTTGGAGCATCTTCTGGGCTCTACCGCTTCAACTTGTTAGGGGAGGCTGGGGAAAAACTGGGGGGCTCCAAGGTCACTCACACCAATCAGGACTAAGGATAGCAACAACCTAAGATTTGCATGGTACTTTACAGTTCCAAATCATGTTCACTCCTATATTTGTTCCCTCACAAAGTCTTAGAGGTGCGAGCAAGCTAAGTTATAGGATTCCCATTTCACACATGAGTAAACTGAGGCTTCAAGAGGCCAGTGGCCCATCCATAGCTTAGTGGTAGCAGAGCACTTTGTCTTTTGCCTCACCAGACTCACACCAACAGAGACCCAGAACAACTGGGCTGATCTTAAAGCAGAGTATTTTCCTTTTCTTAAATTAATGCAAACTTTATTGGTTCAGTTCCATGAATTCTGTAAGGAGTAATAAGTGATCGTTGTTGCTTCTCAATAACAGGGACCTTGTCCTTGTCACCTGCACATCCACAGCTCCAGCACAGTTCCTGGCAGGTGCTTTGTCCATGTTTGTTGAATTGGATCAATACTGAGGAAGGAGCAGCTCAGAAAATTTCCAGCACTAGGAGATACTGGAACATTTAGAGGCAAGACTAGAATGGTAAGAACAGTCACACCATCCATTTATTGAACATATACAGTGCCATATGCTTGATATACACATAATCTGTTCAGCAACCACAGGAAATAAACGTTTTTCTCCTTGTTTTATAGACCAGGAAGGTGAGGTTCAGAAAGATGAACGATCTCACCCAGTGGCAGGGCTGGGATGGAAACCCAAGTCTGCCCAAATCCCAACCCATGTTCCTAAACCACATGTGCTCTGTCAACTCAGAAGCTACACTAAGTCATATTGCAGTTCAATGTAACAGGCTCGATAGATTGCTCTGGTCTTACTTAAGGAGTTTCTTTTCCCCTCCTGCCCTCCGGGAGGTCTCAGGGTTATTTCACACGTTTGCATACAAAATCTACAGCAAAATGGGAGGAAGAGAAGTGCCAGAAGTTCTGGAGTTAGAGCACGTTGGAGGCATTTTGGGAATGTTTGGAAGAAGGGTGTCTAAGAGAGCATGAGATGTGAGGTGACTAGGAGAAGGAAAAGGGGGGCACAAAAGTCTTTCTGGGGGTGTTTATGAATTAGATTCTCATCGAATCAGTAGACATTACAATTATTTTTAGCTCATTTGGAAGATGTTTCTTTAAATGCCACATTGCTCTGGATTAAAGCACACGGGTTAATGGGGTGTCGTAGGAAGGTGAGCTGAGCTGACTTAGAGTACTCGAGGCAGAGGCTGGGGATGTTGGTGAGGAGATCCCGGCATTGACAGAGGAGGGCTGGACCACCACACCTTTGTAACTTTATCTCTGAATCTCCCACCCTGGCTGAGTGTGGAGGCAGCCCCACCATTTTGCTCATTCCTGCCACATGTTGTTCCTCTCCTGCCTTATCAAATGTTAATCAGTCCTCACCTCCCACCCCATCTTAATTATTTGCAATGATCCATGAGAGACACACAAACAACTCTGTAGCTTGAAATCCCCCCATCAGGCAAATATGAAATTATTCACATTTTTCTTGCAGATTTTTCAGGAAGCGAGTTGGTGATGAAATGACTCTCAAATGCCTTCACCATTTTACGCTGGGGATCCTGCCCTTCCCCTTAATGTGTGTGTATCTTCATGCCTCAGCTACACTGAGCATTCTCCTGGCATGTTTATGTTTATTTTGGAAGCAAAATGTGTTTACAAAATCAGTTAAAAAGTGTTAATGATCAGTTTCCAGAATACTAATGTGAATCCAAATTACTTTCACATGAATCAAGACAAATTAAAAAAATGCCATCTGATCATAAACTGTTTTAAATTTGTGTTACAAGTAGCGCATCAAATCTGAATATATGCCTTTTTTTAAAAAGAGTGGTTTAAAATAACCAATGGTTGTCATAAAGAAGTTCAGAGCAAAAAAGTATCCCCTTAGGAGGAAAAAAGTCAAATTTTGGGCATTCACATGGGGGAGGGTACTAGGGGACATGCATCTCAACTACCCAGAGGAAAAGTATTGTTTGTAACTGTCAGAAATACGATTGAGCTATGAAACTTACATGATTTTCATCTTTCTTGTTTGCTATTATTTCTCCTGTGTCTAGAACAGCCTTGGCACATTGTAGCACTCAACAATATTTGCAGTATAAATGAATGAATAAAATCAGCTATTAAATTATAAAATTTAATCTGGGATTTTATGTCCTCCAAGCCAATATAAACATTATGAAGTTCATGGTAAGGTAGAATAAAAAATGAGAGCCATGTCATAGAGAAGCTACCAATTCCATATCCAGATAATATGCCCCCTTCTGGTGCCCCTCTGCCCCAGGTGGTTTACCCAGTAAAATTGTTCCTGGCATTTCTGATAGTCTGAGACACGGGGACTGTGTGGGACTTTGCAGAGTCACAACTGCTGTCCATCTGAATTTACCCATTTGTACTTTTTCAGTGGTTTCTTCACAACCCATAATGGAGGTGGAGACCTGTGAGGTGCCCTTGAGCCACTTCTGGGCTGTTAGAAGGCATCTTCTCCAGGCTCAGATGATTTACGGCAGTGGTTTCCCAGGGTTTCCTGGGGGTGTGGTGAGACGAAGACAGGACAGGGCAGGGGGGAGAGAGCAAGGCTGGGCTGCCTATTGGAGAGACTTCCACCTCCTGCCCAAGCATCCCCAGCTTGCTTTGATTTGCATACTAGATTGCAAAGTAAGATTTTGTTTGCTGAAAGTCTTTAGGTGTAATTTAATAAAAAGGAGGGGGGAAATTTAAGATATTTATCTACAAAGCCAAAGGAGCCGGTAAAAGGCGAGTCGAGGGATTAGGATAGAGCTCCCCAAGGAACTGCCTGCCTCTGAGTTAATTATGCATGTGTTCATCTGATGCCTCTGTAGAAGCCATACGGCTTCAGATCCTCTAAGCCATTTTGCAAAAACTCTCTACCTTGGAATATGTTTACATCATGGGCTTGTTTCCAGCTCAGAGGGCCATGTAGAAGTGGGGGAAATTTGACTTCTATGTTACCCAGCGTTTTCAATGACCCCCTTTCAGGACTGTCAAGGGCTCTTTGGCTCTTGGTCCCCAGAGCAGAATCAGATAAGTCCATTCATAAGTAATTTCAAGAGAGCACAAGTCTGTGCTTAAAGGGACAAATAGTGGCTTCAGAGAAAGAAGGAAGACAAGGGGTTTGCCAGTTGGGAGATAATGGTGACTGAGAAGCCTGGAGGATAGGGAACTCTTCCTGAAAGCCTGGGAACCAGGACCTTCTCCCCATCCTCGACTCATCACCTAGACCCAAGCAGGAAAGACCTAGCTGGATGCCAGAGTGACCCAACTGTCCCTCCACAATGCTCTAAGGCCAGAGTAATATGAGAGGAAACAGCTTTGGACGCCTACTGTCTTAAATCATATCCCATCTCTGCATGGGCTCTGTGACCCTGAGGTTCTCCGGTCACCCTTCTGCACTGGTGGCTTTCTTCACCTGTAAAAATGCTTACCTTCCACTGAGTTATTCCAAAAATTGGAGGTGAGGTCTGGAAAGTTTTCAGCATGTAGTAGGTACTCAATAAATCATAGCTATTATCATTCTATTCTACTGTCTCCACCCTGCTTTGAAAGGACTTACTTCTAGTGAAGCTTAATTCTAGTGTGGAGACATTTTGGTTTTTAAGTAAAATCTACACTGTGTTAGATGGGATATGTGCTTTAAGGAAAAGAAAGCAGGAAAGAGGGATCAAGGGTGCTGGTGGGGGAGATTTGAAGGGAAGCCCCATTTGTAGTCGTAAGAATGAGAAAGGCTCTTTCTCAAACTCCCTCTTCCTACTTCACCAAAGAGATTTTACTTCCAAATAAGTACAAACAGGAAGAGGAAGCAGAACCTGGAAGACATTCATTCACAAATGCTGTCCTATGGAGACATCTGGGATGTTGCCATGACGTGGGACTTGTGGTCTTGAGTTTTAGTCCTAGTGTGACATTTGCAAAGAGAAATCTTGATTGAGTCACTGCACCTTCCCTTGACTTTCTTTACCTGTACATTGGAGATAATAATCTCTGCCTCATGTTTGTGAGCCAGAGAGGCTTTCTCGTCTGCTGGACTCTCAGATTAATAAGCAAGGGATAGGGTGTGGCCATGGAAAGCTGCTATCCCAGGAGGCAAAACTATAGAAAATATAGAGGAAATAGTCTACCCCTCCTTCTTCCCGTACACACACTCTGTCTCTCTTACTCTCTAAAGTAGTCAGGAAACTGTAGGTGTCTTCCTCAGAAATGAAAGTCACCCCAAGGCAAAGGGAACATACTTGCACTGAGATGGTCCAGTAGGAGCCCCTCCATCAAGGATAGGTGACTCGCCATGTCCCCTAATGGTACTGCCTTGATTTGTTGGCTGACTCGCCATGTCCCCTAATGGTGCTGCCTTGATTTGTGGATTTAAGCATGTCCAGGCTCTGAAGGACCGTTGACTAGTTGCAAGTTGCTGACCAATGAATGCTTGGTCCTGAGCTGTATATATTTACTGTACCATATAAATAATAAACACTAATAACTCACTTCATCCCTCACAATTTCCCCATCCATTTCCTGGCCATTTCTGGACCTTTCATCACATACCAAATTGTGTGGCTGACTTTTATTGCTGACTGCCCATGCAGGATGAGAAATCATTGTTGCCTCATAAATAGCTAGCATCGTTTTTTCTCTCATTGAAAAGTTACTGCAATTTAACCTAAATTTCCAGCAACCAGAAAGTGTTTAAATAAATCATTCTCCATCCACTTGATGAAATTACACAACCATTAAGAATCATGATTTTGAACGCTATTCAACAATACAGGGGGAAAAAGCGTATATCGTAATATTAGGTGAAAAAAAGCAATGCAGAAAATCATATACCCAGCCTGATCCAATTTTGCCCATGAATTTCTATGTAGATTTATGAGTGTGCATTAAAGAGATGGCGAGAAAATGCTTGAAATGTTATTTCTGAGTGGGATGTTTCTGGTGAATTTTATTTCTTGCATTTTTCAAATTTTCCACTTTTAGAACCTAAAAAAAGGGTTATTTCTGTAAATTTTTATTTTTAAATAACATTTTAATGAATTTATTTTAAAATGCTATTTCTTTGTTTAAAACATTTCAAGTTGTTATATGAATACATATAATAATAAAAACACCAGCACAGCTGTCTGCCTGACAGACAGTTGCCAAATGGGGGTGTGATCGGAGGAATTTGTGGTTGGCAGCTTCCATGAAATCAGTGCGATAACGCTGACTCTTGTTTAGAAGCTCCTACTCGGGATCTTTGTTTTGTTTTTTCCCCTCTCTAAATATGAAGAATTCTATTCACATACATACACAGTCCTACATATATAGACATATGAAGTGTATTTTCTGTGCTCAGATTTACATCCACCTAAGACATTACCCAATGAAAGCTCCATCACTCACAGAAACTACTGCTGGGGAGGAAGGGACAATTTTATTTAGGTAATTTTTAACAAATCTCAAACATTCCCCACATTTCCTGAAGCCTGGAGGGAGAATAATCTAGTCAAGCCCCATTGACTAGGAGAATAGTGAACTGTGGAAAATGATTTCTCAGTGCTCCACGGGGCCACAGCTCCATTTAAATAACATGTTCATTATTCAGATGCTCAGCCTTCTTATAGCAGCTGCTGGCCTGCCCTGGGGTTGCCCCAGCTTCTGGGGACTCTGCAGCCTCCTGGGCTAGCCTCTTGCCTGTCCACGACACAGTGCAGCCCCAGGCACCATCGCAGTAGATCCTTATAACAGCAAAGAGAGGTTATAAGCAGTTAACTACTGTTTTCACTTTACAGATGAGGAAACCAAGTCTCTGATGGATGGTGTCCCTTGCCAGGGTCACACAGTCAGTCAGGAAAAGCTGTACCTAGGTATTCTCACTCTAAGACCATTGCTATTTCTGATATCTGAAAACACACCATGTGCCAAAACTTCCCTCCACTGGTCCATTTTTAGAAGATATGATTCTGACCAGCTAGCCTACATTAAGATGGATCTTTAAAAACAGACTGCAAACAAACAAACAGAAACAATACAGCAAAAAAAAAAAAAAGAGAGAGAGACAAATTGCCTGGAAAAATTAAATAAAATATAAAAACAGACTTCAGATTCTGATTTGGGGCAACTTACTTTGAGTGGCACCCAACTTCTTGTGCAATCAATGTTGGACAACGTTTGGTGGCAGAGTAAAACAGAAAACAACAAAAATGAACAAAAAGCTAATTGTTTATAGAGCGCCCACTATATGCTATGCACCATTCTAAGCACTTTATATGTTTCAACTCTTTTCATCTTTACCACAATCCCATGACGTAGGCACTATTATTATCCCCATTTTACAGATGAAGAAACCGAATAACAAGGTTACACAGCCAGTCCTGAGAAGATGGAAAAGGAGCTTTGAGGTGTCTAAATGTGAAACAGGCAAAAAGGCAAACAGAGCTGGGTTCAAACCCCAGCTCAGCCACTTCCTAGCTCTGTGACCTTGGACAATAAAGTTAACCTCTCTGAGCTTCAAAGCTCTCATTTGTTATAGAAGGATTGTAAAATCTGGCTCACATACCTGCTGTAATAGTTTGATGGGATAATGCAAGTAAAAGTCTAGTATCACACTGAGCACTTAGTAGATGCTCCAAGAGGTGTAGCTCGTTTTGGTCTCCTTTGCTTTGACCTCTTCCTCCTCACCTCTCATTCTTCTTTGCTGATTCTGCTGATGCTTCTGAACAGAGAAGAAGGCTCATTCATTTCTTCAACAAACTTCAGTGCCAAGCATTCTTCTGGATGAAAGGGACAGTCAAGCACAACCAACACAGGCCCTCCTAGAGACTCACAGCCCCACATGGAAACCACCAGTGAGAGGGCCCCAGGTGCTGCCACCTTTGGATGGGGCAGATCTGCTTTGCTCTTCCCTTTACCTGTCTACTTCCTGCCAGCATTTGAGTTTATGACCCTCATCTAAGATGACATCAATCAAGAATTTTCAATGACTCCGCGGACACTGTTGGGTTACCCTTGGTTGGGTTTGATTTTTGGAGAGGTTTTGGTTGCAAAGCTCAGAACCACCAAAGTTTATATTTATCCTTTGTTGAGGATGCCTGGACCCCAAAAGAACAAACCCAAGGTTGTCCCAAAAGACTAATAAATGAACTGGTTGTCATTAGCTATTTCATTAATTTATTCATAAGTCACCTGTCTAACATTTATCTAACTGTGATAGACTCTAGGCACATGCAAGGTGCTGGGAATGTGTTTTGATGGATCAAACTTTGTCCCTGACCTCAAAGGGTTCATGGTTGAGCAGAGATGCAAGCTGGTAAGATACCACTGCAACATAATGTAAAACAGAGTCTGTGTATAGGGCACAGATGGAGAACTACAGGAGATGAGGTTAAAGAAATAGACAAGATTCAGACCACACGAGGTCTCATTGACCCTACTAAGGAATACGACTTTCTCCTGAGGCAGAGAGACACCACTGAAGGGTCTGAATAGGAAATGACTCATTGACTCTAAATTCATCGTCTTTCTGTACCTAGTGAATTATTTTTCAAAAGCACTAGAAGAGGACTTAGAAACCATCGAGTCAGAGGTTAGCAAACAGGATTCATCTGATGAGTTAATTCTGATCAGAAGGTAGCAGCTGTCTGTGTTGAAAAGGATTCTGAGGCCAAGTCTAGGCTCAGTAAAGCCATGATTGATTCATGATGTGTGCCATAGACAAAGAAAGGAGAAGTGGTGTCTTCTTATTTGCCTCCCTAATAGCACAACCATCATTTTTTCAAATGAGGAAACTGATTTGCACAAGGTTACAACAGTTAGTTGGTACCAGAGCTAGGCCTAGACCTCAGGTCTCCTAGTTAGAGCAGGGAACCCATTCTCTGTCTCACAAGTACTACCTTCACACTCTTCCTTTGTGCCTGCAGAGCAGGAAGCCTGGTTCCCATGACAACCAGACTCCATGCCTCGTAGGGTAGCAACACCATTCACCCAGAAAGTGCTAAAGTAATAGGGGGAGTGCTTCAGTTATCTAATGCTGTGTAACAAAGAACCCCAAACGTAATGGCTTGAAATCATTCATTATTGTCATGGTTCTGTGAGCTGACTGAACTCAGCCTGGCAGTTCTTCTGCTCCTCTGGCTTGAGGATCACTCATGCAGTTGCCATCAGATGGCAAGTGGGGCTGGAGTTCTGTGAAGATTCAGCTGGGTTGGACTGTGCAAATGGTTTCCTCACTCATATGTCTGGCACCTTGATGCCCCCTCATGTGTGTTCTCTCTCCATGAGGAGTCATCCTCTAGGGCCTCTCCAGGTGGACCCTCCCCAGCAGGGTAGCTGGACTTCTCACATGGTAAGAGCACACAAGTGGGAGCTGCGAGGCTTTCTTAAGGCCAGAAATTGGAACAGTGCCATTCCCATCACATCCTATTGGTGGAAGCAAGTCACAGGTACATTCCGGGTTCCTGGGAGTGTGGGAGAGGACCTCACAAGGGTACGAACGCCAAGTCTCCTGGTCACGGGGGCCAGCTTGGGAGACAAGGTACCACCAGAATGAAAACAACGGAAACCCAGCCCGGGTCTCAGTTGCTCTACCAGGAAGCAGGCCACCCAACCCAGGCCCTTCAGGATGCTGGCTTCCATCTCTGGGTAGTGATCCAGAGGGGACAAAGCTCAAGCCCAAGCAATGACTGTTCCCTTCCTCTGCCTTTTCTCCTCCTCTCCTCTCAGACTTCTCTGGGATACACTTCTTCTCTCCCTTGCGGTGGAGTTTGAATGATAGAAACTCTATCTGGCAGTCAGACAGTGATTGGCATTGGACCCAGCTCTTCATTATGCTGAAAATCATCGTGCCAATCTAAGGGAAACTATGTGGGATTGTTTGTAATTGATGGCAAATTCTTTTTACCAAGATTGGCAGACCCTTCCATCAGCACAAGGTGTGCTTGCTCCTGACCCCCCTTTCTCTCCAGGGCTCATAGGTCTCTAAGCTTTTTTTTCCTTCCATAAGAAATACCCAAATTGACAATAGAAAATCAAACTTGATAATGAATAGTGTTGGAAAGAGATTGACTGTTTATAATTACAAATTCTTCAAAACCAACTCTCCTCATCTTCCAGGATAGTAAGACTTAAAAAAAAAAATCAAAGCAGTGAAAAGGAACAACTTCAGGACATTTAGGAAACACTTTTATTCCGTTCATAGATTTGAATCTAAGTGATTCCTCTATTTCTCACATGCTCAATACTTAAATCTCTCGTGTCCATCCGATGTTTGGAATATTCACAAGTGTATTAGTTCTCAGAAGTGCACTGGGAGTGATTTTAATAAAGAGAAAGGTGTTTGGATTCTAAGATACTGAGAATTCTCTGTTTTAACCAAATATTTTTCAAACTCGAGCAGGCCAATGAGAGAAATGTACTGCCCTCTGTTGGACGGAGTTAGCAAAGTCGGCCAGGAGCCTTCAGGAGAAAGACTCCTTCAGGGGTCTTTTAACTGAGGTGACACAGGTCTTCCGTTTAAGTGTAGTCCAAGAAAAGCAAAAGTTAAAACGTGAGACATGCCCACAGAAAAGATTTGCATTTCTACACTCTATCCAGTTTCAGGGTTTTCAGTTTTCAGTTTTGACAAAGAGAAAAATGTCAGAAATTGTAAAATGCAGGTTTGGGGGGAAGATGTGAGTTAATAAATATGTTAAATTGGAGAACTGGGAATAGAATGATTTTATTCCTAAGCATACCCAACACAGAAATGACTCAACTGACCTCACTTAGATGCTGTGTCCTGTGATGATATTACTTTGCAGAGTTTTAGAGAATCAGTCATATTGCCGCTATCTCCTTCAGCAATATGGCCCCTTACTACACTTAAATGATGCTCTCCCCTACAAATATCCATGACTATTATTGTTTTCTACTGTCCAGGTCACCTATGGAACATAAAGAGAAGCAAACCTGGGCTTTGTCTCTCCTGAAGGAACAATCAGCTCATTGAGAATTTTTGATATTTTGACTCAAGGGAAGAGAAGAGGCTATTTTTGTTCATTCACAGGCAGCCAGAGCTACTCAGAGCAATACAGATTCAGCTAGGTTCTACTTTTCCTTCCTTTCAAAGTTAGAGCACCATTTCCCCAGACACTTGTCACCGTTGGGGTCTTGCTTTAAAAATATTTTGAGAGAAATGGGATTATATAAAAAAGGGTGAGTGAGGGGAAGGATTACAGAAAAGAAATTTTTCAGTGTACGAAGGATCTTGACATTTCATAAAATTGGAAATTGAGCAAAAAAAAAAAAAGGTAATTCATCACTCTGACTCAGTGCATTCCAGTTCTAAGAATCTACCCACAGAAAGACTCACAGAAATGCCTGAACTTAGCTACAAGGAGGTCCACTGAAGCATTGCTTGTGATGAAAGCACATGAGAAACACCGAAGTATCTTGAACAGAGAGCTGGTAGATTACATGGAATTTACACCATGGAATACCATGCAGCCACTAAAACAGCAAGTAAGTTCTCTCTGGGCTGATGTGGAAAGCTCACCACGATAGGGTAAGTTATTAACTTAACCTTGTGAATAACACAAGCTGAAGAACAGAACTACTGCCTGTTTTCCATTTCTGTAAATAAAATTATATTGTTATTATAGTTTACTCTTAAAAATAAACCTGGAAGAATGTACACCAGCCCATTAACAATGAAAATCTCTAGGGGTTGGGGACTTCCCTGGTGGTGCAGTGGTTAAGAATCCGCCTGCCAATGCAGGGGACACGAATTCAAGCCCTGGTCCGGGAAGATCCCACATGCCGCGGAGCAACTAAGCCCGTGCACCACAACTACTGAGCCTGCGCTCTAGAGCCCACAAGCCACGACTATTGAAGCCCGCACGCCTAGAGCCCGTGCTGTGCAACAAGAGAAGCCACCGCAATGAGAAGCCCACGCACCGCAACAACGAGTAGCCCCCACTCGCCACAACTAGAGAAAGCCCGCACGCAACAACGACGACCCAGTGCAGCCAAAAAAAAAAATCTCTAGGGGTTGGGATTATAAACGGTTGTTACATCGTAAATTTAACCCATATGGCTGTGCATTTTTACCCTTGGCATATGTTACTTTTGTTATCAGAAAATACAGTCCGTTTTTGAAACTAGATAGGTTTGTTCTCCTTTCAGCAGAATACTGTGAGAAGTTACCCATTCATATGTAGGAAGCACTTCCTATTAGCTCTCTAATGATGGCATTAACTTGCTCAAGCAAATCGCAAAAAGAAAAATCAGATGAAATACACAATGTAAATGCTCACTGTCTGACATATAACAAACTGGTGCTCAATAAATGTTTGCTGAATGATGAAATAAATAAATGAATGAACGCAGAGCTGGTTTCCATTGTGCACTTATTTGCCACCCGTTTTTTTAAATTATCTACAAGTAAATATGTTCCTTTTGAATAATATCTCCAGTAGACTTCTCTGTTTACAGAATTCATTGTTTCCTTTTATGCGTCTTCAGAAACTAGAATGCTCAGGCAGTGGGGAGTGGGCCGTAAAAAAAGAAGGTTTTAACATGAGGGAAAAGGGATTTTCACAAACCACCAAAGTGCTACTTCTCTTGGAAGAAGTGCACCCTGGATTTTTTCCAGCTGAATTCTGCAACAAAACCCAAGGAAAATGAACATTAATCTTTTATGAACTAAGCCCCCGAAAGAACAGGCTTTGAGCTCAACCCTAATTAGGTTGCATCTCAATACAGAGAATCCTTAACGAATAAGGACACATAACAACACGAGCGAGCTCTCTGCTGGGACTGACTCAGAAATGAAGAGGCCGCCCGGGCCACACTCAACTGCTCTTGTGCATTAGGGATTCCTGACTTTACCTGGAAAATGCATGGTCATCTTGGATGGAAAGCAAATGGAGTTTCCTCTAACTGAAATTCTTGGCCACCTGGCTACCTCCATGGCCATCTGGGGGTCTGTGGATAAATGAGAAGAAAGGGCAAGAAGCAGGGCTCTTAGAGTGAGTTTGAGCAAGCCAGGAAGGTTGCTCTGTGCCCAGCAGAGCAGCCAACGCTGGCTGTGCTCAGAAACAAGATAAGCCACAGATGCATTATGTGCTTGATGTGAGAGACGCAGTGGAGTCTGAGACCCCTGGGTTCAAATCTCAGCTCGGCCACTTTCTCGTCCTGTGACCTGGGACGAGTTACTTAGCCTCTCTGAGCCATTGTTTCCTCACCCGTAAAATGGGGATAGAGGTACAGCATGGTTGGAAAGATTAAATGAAATGAACTAAGCAGCTCTCAGCTTGTTAATTGCTAATACAGACCTTATTTCTCCAACCACAGCCACCCCAGCCCCATTCTATCATACAGCTTCCCCATTCTCTCATTCACTCTGAAAAACAACAGCGTAAGGTAAGTGTAATGATCCCCACATGACAGTCGAGGAACCTGGAAGTCGGAGAGATGAGGTCATTTGTCCGCAGTGAGAAAACAAGGGAGCAGCAAGGCTAAGGTTTCCGCTCAAGTCTGCCTATCCCAAATCACGTACTGACTGCAGGAATGTGAGTAAACCGGGCTGATGTCAAAGACGAAAGAATTACTAATGTGTGACATCTCAGAATCAGGGAACTCCAGATCCCAGGACCCTTATGCATGCATGCTCCAGGGTAACCAGAGAGAGGCCTCAGGATGGGCTGTGACTGGGCAGTTTTGGTGGAGGGGGCGGGGAGTGCCCTTCCCAGGGCAGGTGGGCTACTGTATTCGGCTGCAGTTCAAGGCAGCTGTGTTGGCACCTGGCGGACTGCTCCAGGCCTGTGGGGGACTTGTGGCCGAGACAGAAACCCACATCACCTCATTTGTCAGCACTGGTTCTGTCTTCAGCCAGGCCACTCTCCAAACCCACCCAATTCTCTTCCCCATGTTCACATGTTGGGATAGCCCTTGATCTCCATGACACAATGGTTCTAATATCCTCCCCAATCTTCCTCAGGAGCTGCTCCCACCCCACCCACCCTGCCAGGCCTTAGCTTCCCCCTGCAGTGGACACGGGCTTCCTCATAGATCCTATGATGGCATTTATTTGGCTTATAATAAACCCCTTGCCGCAAACCTTGCTGTCCCACATTTGTCCAGCATCTCTCTGCTGCCCAAGAATGCCTTATCCGATTACCATAATTAACTGGTACCATGCTAGGAAGCTGAGCCAGAATTAGAACTCTTGGGTGAAGAAGATTTGCCAAGGGTTACAAGGCATGAGAATTGGAGTGGATAGAACTTGGCACCTGAAACCTCTTCCCTCCACATAGAACTTATTCTAGAAACTCATTAACTCTGATCAGTGTAGTTACATTTCCGGAAAAAGCTGGGGACGGGGAATCCATTTGGATTTTTACAATCTTGCTCTTTCAATTGCCAGAATGTTTCCTCTTCCTCTTCTTACTGTCAAAATTTGCTGTGTTATGTAATACTATGATTATTTATTGTAACATATTGCCATTATATTTCTGTTAGCTAATATTTATCGTGCATCTATTATGTGACCAACACTGTTCTAAATATTTTACACACTACATCTTATTTAAGGCTCACAAACAATTTGCAGAAGGGTAATAGTATGGTTATCTCTATTTAGTGGATGTGGACAGTAAGCTCAGAGCATTAACCATTCTGGCTGCCCCTGTATGCATTAATGTTCGAGATCCTCTGGCCTAAAGCACTTTGGTGATCTAGAAGGGGAGAGATGACATGCAGCCAGGAGAATCAAAGTGAGAAGGTGAGAACTGAACTGGTTGGAGGAGCAGAGAGAGAAATATGGGAGAAAAGCTTCCTAGGCAGAGGGAACAGCATGAGAGATGGCTCAGAGACAGAAAAGTACATACAGCAGTGAGTACAACAGTGCCTGGCATATAGGAGGTCCTAGGAATGCTTGTTGAATTGCTAGCTTGACCTCAGCAAGTGGGTCTCGGATGACAGTTTGCAATATAGAAGCAGTTACATGAGGGGAAGGAAGGGGCAAAAGCCCCTGCTATACGTGCCAGTCCCTCATCTAATTTTCTGAACAATCCAGTGGAGTAGCTTTCCTGTCTCCACTTTATAGGCAAGAAAACAGAGCTTCAGAGAAGTGGCTTGTCTGAGGAAGGTCAAAAGGCTAGAGAGTGGTAGAATCTGTGTTCAGGCCCAGCTCTGCCTGGCTCCACAGCTCTCTGTCCATCCTACTCGCCACGTTGAGGAGGTAGGACCTGCCTCCCACTTCTGGGCTTCAGGAGCTCCCTTCCAGGCTGACACAGAGTCTGGCTCAGACCTGCCTGGATTGGTGACACTTGTCTTCTTTAAGAAGCTATGGTTTTCCACCCTCTTGCCATTTTCTGCATGAGATGCAGCAGTGCCAAGGTTCTGGGTACCTGTCATCACAAGAGAGAAGGCTACAAGATGCCTTTGGGCAGGGAAGGAAGCACCCAGCTTTGAAGCACAGCTGAAATCAGCAGGGAAAGTGCTGTGTTGCACCCAAGTGAAGCCCCAGATGGGACCTCCAATGAGATCACACCCAGCCTCCCCGGCTGTCAATGCAACATTTGCTCCCAACATATTGGCCTGAGAATGTTTCAGATCCACACCCCCAAATCCAGATGTGCTTGTGTCATGAACTCTATACACTCTGCTAGAAATTACTGAGGTCTGAAAAAGGAAATTAAGTACTCACTCAGACACACACGGACCAGTGACCTGAAATATTCTGTGCATGGGCAAGGTATGGGGTGCTCACATTTGGGACCCTGAATACCAGCTTCCACCCATCTACTGGCCCTCACCAGAGGTCATATGTAAAGGGATTGATGTTTGCTGTCCGTTGAGTGCCAGTGAAAAGTTTATGAATATGGAAATCGTCCTTTGCGCAACAGCCAGGCACTGCTTTGTTTTGAATATTAGCAGATTGGTTGGAACCTCAATGCAGTTTTCAAGCACTGCACTTCCAACAGGAGAGAAATCACGGATCAGGTCAACTAAGGAGTACTGCATTTCAGCCCTGGCTGCACATATGGGTCACTTGGGAAGCCGTGAAAACACCAGTGATTCAGCTCCAGTGGGAAGATCTGGACATGGGTCCCCAGCAACCATATTTTATTTAAAGTTCCCCAGTTGATTCCATTCTACAGCTAGTGCTGAGAACCTCTACTGTGGGATATACCCTCCTGGACTGCTACAGAGCAATCACAAACAGGGTAGGAAGATGAGAGAGGGGTGTAGGGGTCAAGGTCATTGCCTTTATCTCAGACAGTTGCAGGTAACTCTCAGCTCTTTCACAGACTAACCTGTCAATCTGGACAAGGCATTTAATCTTTATGAAGCTGTTTCTTCATCTGTCAGTGGGGATAATGATACTTGATTGGGCTTGAGAATGCTTAAATAAGAACATTTTGGTAAAGTGCTTTGCATGGTGCCTGACATATTGTAGGGATTCAGCCAATAGTAACCATGACTGTTACAGTTACTGCCACTAGAGGTGTGTGTCTGAAAAACACCGTCCTTGAGAAGAACACTCCATGGGACAATGGTCACATTTCTGAAGACACAGAAAGGAAGAGCTGAGAGAAACCCAAATTAGTCACCACAAACTCACCCTGAACTTTCTGCACACATTAAGCAATGTCTCAGGCACTAACTTATGGAAGCTGCAAGTGGAAGGACCTAGAAGCTGTCTCCGTGCCTTTCCTAGCATCGTAAGAGAAGCTGAAATCCCATGAGTTCTCTCAAAACAGTCACTTCTGGCAATGCTCACATAATTGACTACGCTAAATATGATTCCTGATGCCCCCAAAGTCAGCTGTTATCTGATCACAGCTTGGTAAATATTATGAAAGTTGTGGTTTCGTTACCGCAAAAATATCGTGCTTTTTCATTTATGCAAGAAGTAGCCAGAAAATCTCTGTGGTGAGAGCTTGAAAGCAATTACATCCTTGTTATTTAGAGGTTTGGCCAGATATCAAGGGAGTTTATAGCCAAACCACTACTTTGGTGGTGTTTTGTCCCCCAAAGTAATCCAAAAATTAATGTACCAGAAAGAAATAATATGTTTGTATAGTACATTGTGACAGCTGAGACTTTGCTCTTAGAGGAAATACCATGGAAATTCCTTTATCAATATAGAGGAATAGTGCATTTGGGAGTATTTTTTGACTTGGGGTAATAGGTTTTTCTTTGGTCAATGATATTTCTGAAATGGCAGACAGCTCAGAAAAAATTGGGAAGATACTATATGTCCCTGTATGTGTGTGGGTGTGTGTGTGTGTGTGTAGAGAGAGAGAGATGATAGACAGATGATAGATAGATAGATAGATATAGATAAAATTGATAAACAGATATCCATACCAAAAATTAATTAACATGCTGACATCAAAAAGAATAAATTGCTCCAAAACTCACTATAGCAGCCTTCTGTTGTATAGTTGTATAAAACCTCTGGGAAACAGAAGAAAGTTTGGCCTGTTCAAGTCCACTTTGATGCACCTGCTGGACTGAGCCCAGTGAAGAAGAATTGACCAGGTGGTTCTGGAAATGACCCAGGTGACAGTTATTTCTAGAACCTATGGGAACCCCAGTACACTGGACAGGATCTCTCTTGTCCATAAAGACGACTTCTTGACCAGCAAGGCCAGAGGCTGATGAGATTTCTGCTAAGCTCAAGCAGCTCGGCTTGCTTTTCTCACATCAATTTGGTCATTTGTCCACAATCTATTGGGCACATTAGCTATGTAGATATAGACAAATGGAGGCTTCCTTCAAAGATTTATTTTGTATTTTTAAAACCTTGACAAGCTACGTAAAAGCAAAGTTGTATGCAAGAGATATTCATTCCTTTCTTTTTCTTAATAATGAAGTATTGGAAACAATCAAAATCTAAGAGATTGCTGTTAAAGAAGATGGGTCTTTTATGCATTAATATTGAAAGGTGTTCCTGGGGCTTCCTGATGGCACAGTGGCTAAGAATCCGCCTGCCCATGAAGGGCACACAGGTTCAATCCCTGGTCGGGGAAAATGCCACATGACGCGGAGCAACTAAGCCCGTGCGCCACAACTACTGAGCCTGCTCTCTAGAGCCCGTGCTCCACAACAAGAGAAGCCACCGCCATGAGAAGCCTGTGTACCGCAACAAAGAGTAGGCCCCGCTTGCCACAACTAGAGAAAGCCCGTGCACAGCAATGAAGACCCAACGCAGCCAAAAATAAATTAATTAATTAATTAAAAAAAAGAAAGGTGTTCCTCAAATAGAAAAGGAGTACTTCACAGAATAGTGTAGTTCTCTCTCTAACCTAATATATAGAATATTTTCCCACTTATACTGAAATATATATAGTTTCAGTATATCCACATATCCTTAAAAGTTCTAGAAGAATGATATGAACCAATCTTGAAAGGAATTTGGATCATGGAGGGAATTTCATTTTCTTCATATTGCTTAATTTTTTTTACAGTGTACTGTGCATTTTCAAAAATAATTTTTAGATAGCTGAATTTTTAAAATTAATTTATTGTTTATATATTTATTATTTTTGTCTGCGTTGAGTCTTCATTGCTGCACATGGGCTTTCTCTAGTTGCGGCGAGCGGGGACTACTCTTCGCTGCGGTGCGCGGGCTTCTCATTGCAGTGGCTTCTCTTGTTGCACAGCATGGGCTCTAGGCATGCAGCCTTCAGTAGTTGTGGCTCGTGGGCTCAAGAGCGCAGGCTCGGTAGTTGTGGCGCACGGGCTTAGTTGCTCCGTGGCATGTGGGATCCTCCCAGACTAGGGCTCGAACCCGTGTCTCCTGCATTGGCAGGCGGATTCTTAACCACTGCGCTACCAGGGAAGCCCCATGCTGAATTTTTTTTTTAAAGAACAAAATGAAAAGGAAGTTTTCATGTGCTGTGTCTTCCATTCCATCAGCTGGAGAACCATGAAGGAGACTGACAAAAACAAACCCAGCAAGATCATATCAGATCAGAGACTTTTCTGTTTTAGCCTTAGTTCTGCCTATTGATCAAGTGCTGCTTTGTTTAACATAAAACTTCCGTCCATCTCATGAATCTACATGAGAAACTCAGGCTCGAAACACTTCCTAATTTACGGTCACTGTGGGTGGCAGCAGAGAGACCATTAACTCGGTCTCTAGCTTGATGGAGTCCACGAAGAGCTAATTGATCCAAGCAAGCCAAAGTTCGCCTAAAAGCTCACTTCCTGGGGCATCTAGAGGCCTCTGGAATGCCCTGGGCATTTTAATAAGAGCTGTCACTTGTTAACACTAAGTCCAAAATAGTGTGCTAAGCTATGTACATCACCTTTCATCTTCACAAAACCTTCAGAGGTAGAGAGTATCATTCCCATTTTACAGAGGAAGAGACTGAGACCCATGGTGCTTAAGTAACTTGCCTAAAGTCACAGGCTAGCAAATGGCAAAGCCTGTACCTCTATCTCCACCTGTCTGCCTCCATTTTCTAATTTCTAGGTTATTTGACGCAGGAAGTGAAATACTATCTACTTAATGACCGTGGAAATCTAATATCCCTCTGAAAGTCTTCAGTCTACCCAAAGACTTACTTATTCACCTGCAGTATCTGGCCCATCAGTAATTTTTCCCCTTGGTTTGTACAAATTACTGTAGCAATCAAGATGCATGCATCCCATTGTTCTCTGACATTTAGATATTACAAGCCTTGGATAGTTTTTAACCAAGGCAGCAAAATCCTTGCACAAATGAGTTCATTTCAGGGGGAAAAATCTGTTGGCAAGGAACAAACCATAACTTGTCAAAGGCATGCATATTATTTTTTGCTAAATTCATGCTTTCCCTTGTCAACCAATAGATGAGCATAAAGTTTTTTGTAACCATCATTTTGGTGGCTCACTAGCAATATCATTATGATATAATATCCTCTTCACAATAAAGAATAATTTAGAGATCTGGGGATGAGAATTTTAATGATGGTGCTTATAGGATATTGGCTTAAGTTTTTTCTGGGTTAGATTCTTAAATCCTTTCAATAAAGTAAAATTAAAGGATTATGAAGTAAGCACTTCAGTTATTTCTTGAACACCCATTATTCCCCTCCCCACTGTGTGCAGTCTAGTGGCTGGGGAGCTGATTCTATCTGGGGAGCTGAATCTATCTCCAGGGTTGGATTCTGAACAGTCCAAGCCAACTGCCAGGGGAACCCTTTGCCCTCTGGTTTAGGAACTCTCGTCTAACCCAATCAGATCATGGCATTCCCCTGGCCCTGAATTGGTACCGTAATAAATGGTGGTCTCTTTTGGGCCAACAAAATGTGGTCTCTTTTGGGCCAATAAGTTATGTAGGGAAGGTGATGAGGGCTTCTGGGAAAAGTGTCCTTGTGCTTAGGTGAGAACCACAGGAAAGCCAGTCTCTGTCTGTGGATGCTGCCCTCCTTGGAATGCAAGGCTTGGAATGACTGCAGCCACCTCGAAACACCAACCAACACATTTTCTTTTTTTTTTAATTTAATTAATTTATTTTTTATACAGCAGTTATCTATTTTATACATATTAGTGTATATGTGTCAATCCCAATCTCCCAGTTCATCCCAGTACCACCCCCCGACCTGTTTTCCCCCCTTGGTGTCCATACATTTGTTCTCTACATCTGTGTCTCTATTTCTGCCTTGAAAACTGGTTCATCTGTACCATTTTTCTAGATTCCACATATATGCATTCATATATGATATTTGTTTTTCTCTTTCTGACTTACTTCACTCTGTATGACAGTTTCTAGGTCCATCCATGTCTCTACAAATAACCCAATTTCATTCCTTTTTAAGGCTGAGTAATATTCCATTGTATATATGTACCACACTTTCCTTATCCATAGGTCTGTTGATGGGCATTTAGGTTGCTTCCATGACCTGGCTATTGTAAATAGTGCTGCAATGAACATTGGGGTGCATGTGTCTTTTTCAATTATGGTTTCCTCTGGGTATATGCCCAGTAGTGGGACTGCTGGGTCATATGGTAGTTCTATTTTTAGTTTTTTAAGGAACCTCCATACTGTTCTCCATAGTGGCTGTATCAATTTACATTCCTACCAACAGTGCAAGAGGGTTCCCTTTTCTCCACACCCTCTCCAGCATTTGTTATTTGTAGATTTTCTGATGGTGCCCATTCTAACCAGTGTGAGGTGATACCTCATTGTAGTTTTGATTTGCATTTCTCTAATAATTAGTGATGTTGAGCAGCTTTTCATGTGTTTCTTGGCCATCTGTATGTCTTCTTTGGAGAGATGTCTTATTTAGGTCTTCTGCCCATTTTGGGATTGGGTTGTTTGTTTTTTTTAATATTGAGCACTCCATACACATTTTAAGATTGTTTGTTCTAGTTCTGTAAAAAATGTCATTGGTAATTTTATAGGGATTACATTGAATCTGTAGATGGCTTTGGGTAGAATTGTCATTTTCACAATATTGATTCTTCCAATCCAAGAACATGGTATATCTCTCCATTTGTTTGTGTCGTCTTTGATTTCTTTCATCAGTGTCTTATAGTTTTCTGAGTATAGGTTTTTAGCTCCTTAGGTAGGTTTATTCCTTGGTATTTTATTCTTTTTGTTGCAATGGTGAATGAGATTGTTTCCTCAATTTCTCTTTCTGATCTTTTGTTGTTAGTGTATAGAAATGCAAGAGATTTCTGTGCATTAATTTCGTATCCTGCAACTTTACCAAATTCATTGATTAGCTCTAGTAGTTTTCTGGTGGCATCTTTAGGATTCTCTATGTATAGTATCCTGTCGTCTTCAAACAGTGACAGTTTTACTTCTTCTTTTCCAATTTGCATCCCTTTTGTTTCTTTTCCTTCTCTGATTGCCATGGCTAGGACTTCCAAAACTATGTTGAATAATAGTGGTGAGAGTGGACATCCTTGTCTTCACCCTGGTCTTAGAGGAAATGCTTTCAGTTTTTCACCATTGAGAATGATGTTTGCTGTGGGTTTGTCGTATATGGCCTTCATTATGTTGAGGTAGTTTCCCTCTATGCCCACTTTCTGGAGAGATTTTATCATAAATGGGTGTTGAATTTTGTCAAAAGCTTTTTCTGCATCTACTGAGATGATCATATGGTTTTTATTCTACAGTTTGTTAATATGGTGTATCACATTGATTGATTTGCGTATATTGAAGAATCCTTGCAACTCTGGGATATATCCCATTCGATCATGGTTTATGATCCTTTTAATGTGTTGTTAGATTCTGTTTGCTAGTATTTTGTTGAGGATTTTTGCATCTATATTCATCAGTGATATTGGTCTGTAATTTTCTTTTTTTGTAGTATCTTTGCCTGGTTTTGGTATAAGGGTGATGGTGATGTTGTAGAATGAGTTTGGGAAAGTTCCTTCCTCTGCAATTTTTTGACAGAGTTTGAGAAGTATGGGTGTAAGTTATTCTCTAACTGTTTCATAGAATTCACCTGTGAAGCCATCTGGTCCTGGACTTTGTTGGAAGATTTTTTTTTTTTTTTGCGGTACACAGACCTCTCACTGTTGTGGTCTCTCCCGTTGCAGAGCACAGGCTCCGGACACGCAGGCTCAGCAGCCATGGCTCACGGGCCCAGCCGCTCCGCGGCATGTGGGATCTTCCCGGACCGGGGCACGAACCCATGTCCCCTGCATCGTCAAGCGGACTCTCAACCACTGTGCCACCAGCAAAGCCCAGTTGGAAGATTTTTAATCACGGTTTCAATTTCATTACTTGTGATTGGTCTGTTCATATTTCTATTTCTTCCTGCTTCAGTCTTGGAAGGTTATACCTTTCTAAGAATTTGTCCATTTCTTCCAGGTTGTCCATTTTATTGGCATAGAGTTGCTTGTAGTAGTCTCTTATGATGCTTTGTGTTTCTGCGGTGTCCACTGTAACTTCTCCTTTTTCATTTCTAATTTTATTGATTTGAGTCCTCTCCCTCTTTTTCTTGATGAGTCTGGCTAAAGGTTTCTCAATTTTGTTTATCTTCTCAGAGAACCAGCTTTTAGTTTTATTGATATTTGCTATTGTTTTCTTTGTTTCTGTTTCATTTATTTCTGCTCTGATCTTTATCATTTCTTTCCTTCTACTAACTTTGGGATATTTTTGTTCTTCTTTCTCTAGTTCCTTTAGGTGTAAGGTTAGATTGTTTATATGAGCTTTTTCTTGTTTCTTGAGGGAGGATTGTATTGCTATAAACTTCCCTTTTAGAACTGCTTTTGTGACATCCCATAGGTTTTAGATGGTCGTGTTTTCATTGTCATTTGTCTCTAGGTATTTTTTGATTTCCTCTTTGATTTCTTCAGTGATCTCTTGGTTATTTAGTAACATATTGTTTAGACGCCATGTGTTTGTGTTTTTTCCCTTTTTTTCCCTGTAACTGATTTCTAATCTCATAGCATTGTGGTCAGAAAAGATGCTTGATATGATTTTAATTTTTCTTAAATTTACCGAGGCTTGATTTGTAACCCAAGGTGTGATCTATCCTGGAGAATGTTCTCTTTGCACTCAAGAAGAAAGTGTAATCTGCTGTTTTCGGATGGAATGTCCAATGAATATCAATTAAATCTACCTGGTCTATTGTATCATTTAAAGCTTGTGTTTCCTTATTAATTTTCTGTCTGGATGATCTGTCCATTGGTGCAAGTGAGGTGTTATAGTCCCCCACTATTATTGTGTTACCGTTGATTTCCTCTTCTATAGCTGTTAGCAGTTGCCTTATGTATTGTGGTGCTCCTATGTTGGGTGCGTATATATTTATAATTGTTATATCTTCTTCTTGGATGGATCCCTTGATCATTATGTAGTGTCCTTCCCGTCTCTTGTAACATTCTTTATTTTAAAGTCTATTTTATCTGGTATGAGTATTGCTATTCCAGCTTTGACTTCCATTTGTATGGAATATCTTTTTCCATCCCTTCACTTTCAGCCTGTATGTGCCCTTAGGTCTGAAGTGGGTCTCTTGTAGACAGCATATATATGGGTCTTGTTTTTGTATCCATGCAGCAAGCCTGTGTCTTTTGGTTGGAGCATTTAATCCATTCACATTTAAGGTAATTATTGATATGTATGTTCCAGTGACCATTTTCTTTATTGTTTTGGGTTTGTTTTTGTAGGTCCTTTTCTTCTCTTGTGTTTCCCACTTAGAGAAGTTCCTTTAGCATTTGTTGTGGAGCTGGTTTGGTGGTGCTGAATTCTCTTAGCTTTTGCTTGTCTTTAAAAGTTTTAATTTCTCCATTGAATCTGAATGAGATCCTTGCTGAGTAGAGTAATCTTGGTTGTAGGTTCTTCCCTTTCATAACTTTAAATATATTGTGCCACTCCCTTCTGGCTTGTAGAGTTTCTGCTGAGAAATCAGCTGTTAACTTTATGTGAGTTCCCTCATATGTTACTTGTCATTTTTCCCTTGTTGCTTTTAATAATTTTTCTTTGTTTCTAATTTTTGTCAATTTGATTACTATGTGTCTCAGTGTATTTCTCCTAGGGTTTATCCTGCCTGGGACTCTCTGTTTTCTTGGACTTGGGTGGCTATTTCCTTTCCCATGTTAGGGAAGTTTTCAACTACAATCTCTTCAAATATTTTCTTGGGTCCTTTCTCTCTCTCTTCTCCTTCTTGGACCCCTATAATGTGAACGTTGGTACATTTAATGTTGTCCCAGAGGTCTCTTAGGCTGTCTTCATTTCTTTTCATTCTTTTTTCTTTATTCTGTTCCATGGCAGTGAATTCCCCCATTCTGTCTTCCAGGTCACTTATCCGTTCTTCTGCCTCAGTTATTCTGCTACTGATTCCTTCTAGTGTATTTTTCATTTCAGTTATTGTACTGTTCATCTCTGTTTGTTTGTTCTTTAATTTTTCTAGGTGTTCATTCTTTAATTCTTCTAGGTCTTTATTAAACATTTCTTGCATCTTCTCGATCTTTGCCTCCATTCTTTTTACAAGGTCCTGGATCATGTTCACTATCATTATTCTGAATTCTTTTTCTGGAAGATTGCCTGTCTCCACTTCATTTAGTTTTTTTTCTGGGGTTTTATCTTGTTCCTTCATCTAGTACACAGTCCTCTGCCTTTTCATTTTGTCTGTCTTTCTGTGAATGTGGGTTTTGTTCCACAGGCTGCAGGATTGTACTTCTTCTTGCTTCTTCTGTCTCCAACATATTTTCTTATTGTGGAAGCTACTTTGAGTTAATATCTCTGTAACTTAAGCATCTTATATTCGTCATCTCAGGCTGCTGTAAGAAAACACCATAGACTGGGTGACTTCAAAAATAGAAATTAATTTTTTCACACCTCTGGAGGCTGAGAAGTCCAAGGTCAATGTGCTGGCTGATTCAGTTCCTGGTGAGGGCTCTCTTCCTGGCTTTCAGATAGCTGCCTTCTCGTCCCCACATGGCAGAGAGACGTGGGGGTTGGGAAGCAAGCTCTCAGGGGTATCTTTTTATAAGGGCTCTAATCCCATTACGAGAGTCCTATTCTTATGACCTCATCTAACCCTAATTACCCTCCCAAAGACTGCATCTCCAGATACCATCACATTGGGGTTTAGGACTTCAATGTATGAATGGAAGGGGGTAGGGGATAGACAAAAACATTCAGTCCATAACACATCCTAAACAATACCAGCCACAACCATTTCTTTGACCTAATTCTCATTTTATCATGATAGTGTCTCAAAAGATTTCAATAGAACCTTCTCTTCAGAGATAAGACCATCATCAACCATTCTACTCCATGGACTAGGAAACAGACCCAAATCCTAAAGAGGAGATGATTTAAACTTGCCCAGAAACATGACCCTGTTTGGCTTTCAGCTTTCTTGCTTTCTGCACAAGAATGTCTAATTTACAGCCACCAAATATATCCAATAGTATTTCCAAAATATTGGCAGCCCACTCAGAAGAGTGTATTATGTACTGATCTCTGTTGCTACAGCTAAGCCTAAATTGAGGCCAAAAGTCATGCAACCTTCTACACTGGGCCTGTTGATGGAAAGGAATTCTAATACTGAAACCTTGTTTCAGGGGACAAACATAAGGCAATTTTGTTTTTGTAAATCTTGATAGAGTTATCAGCATTAAAGGTATCTCCCTTTCTTTTATTTGGTAATATACATATACCCAGGTAGAATCCATGTCTCCAGGTCTTCTGCAGGTCAATGTGGCCATGTGATGAAATTCTTACCAATAGGATTAAGAAGTGATAGGTGCAACTTTCAGATCACATCTTTATTTATTTATTTTTAAAAATAAATTTATTTATTATTTTATATTTATTTTTGGCTGCATTGGGTCTTTGTTGCTGCATGAAGGCTTTCGCTAGTTGCAGTGAGCAGAGGCAACTCTTCGTTGCAGTGTGCGGGCTTCTCACTTCAGTGGCTTCTCTTGTTGTGGAGCACAGGCTCTAGGCATGCAGGTTTCAGTAGTTGTGGCATGTGGGCTCAGTATTTGTGGTGCACAGGCTTAGTTGCTCCGCGGCATGTGGGATCTTCCCAGACCAGGGCTCGAACTCGTGTTTCCTGCATTGGCAGGTGGATTCTTAACCACTGCACCACCAGGGAAGTCCCCAGATCACATCTTTAAAAGGATGCTGGTAAAATCTTCATAACTGTTCAATCTGAGTGAAGTTATATACAGTTAATTTTTTCTACTTTATGTACATTTGAAAATTTTCAAAATTAATTTTTAAAAAAGAAATTGCTTATATTCCACTTCTTTCTGTGTCCTGTCAGCTGGGATGGAGAGGTGGTACTGAGCTAGCTTTGATCATTCAGCCCAGGGAGAGACCCTAGGGGATGGTGAAACAACTGGAAAGAAGGGACCTGGATCCTTAGGACACCTTGAGGGCAGAGCCACCTCCTGGATCAACAATTGGCTTGAAATTCTGCAGAAGAGACAAAAATTTCCAAACTATTTTCTATGTTTAAAAGCCATTGTTACTTAGGTCTCTAGTGAAGTTGAAAGATGAATATTTTAACTACTCATTCTCCAAGCCTCACTAACCTAGGAGCACAAATCGAATTTCATTGCGAATAATGTACAAATAGCTTTTGTCCCCATTTGCTGCCACAGGATTGCGGCCAACAGTGATACCCGAGATTCCCCAGAAGCACCACATGTGTACAAACAAGATAGGTCAACTCTCCTGTCAGTAACCACATGTCATCTGCTATTTCTTCCTGGTCGTCCTGCTCCCGGCTCCTTCCAATGTATACGGCTCCCTCCAGCCCACGGGAGGCACAGACCAGAGTTCTACAGGGTTCTTTTGCAAAATAGGAGAGAAAGCCCCCTTCCCTCCTATGTGTTAATTTCTACGAGGCGGCCCCACAGCGGCACTGCTCAAGCCCCAACGCACACCAGAATGCTTCCTTCCAGCCTAGCTGTCCTCCTTGGTTCTAAGGCTTATATTCAATGGTGCACAGAGGACAAAGCCAGTTGAGAGATTCCCTCCAAGCTCTACTTTGCACCTTCCCTATGCTGAATCAGGTTTTGCCACTGAGTCAAGCTTGTCCGGCGCATTCCTTCTTCCCTAAGATGCATTCTCTCCCCAGAAGGCCACTCATTTCTTTTGCACAGAAACCTTCAGCAGGGCCCACCCCAGTTTACTAGGCGTACCCAGAACCCCTGCCTCTAAAGCCAAAGAAACACGGAAGATGAGTGTTTTCCTAGTAGAAGGAAGAACGAGCAAGAATCAAGGAGGGTTTGCATAGTAAAAAAGGATATTCCTTCGAATATGACTCCCAGGTGAAGTTCCAAGAAAAACGTTCTGTGGTCAAATTACTTTGGAAAACACAAATACTGTAATTCCTCTTCTCCCACAACTACTAGCCCTTTAGCATATTAAAGTTTCCATAAGCCCTACAATAAACCTGTTTATTTTTTATTTTTTGCGGTACGCGGGCCTCTCACTGTTGTGGCCTCTCCCGTTGCGGAGCACAGGCTCCGGACGCGCAGGCTCAGCAGCCATGGCTCACGGGCCCAGCGGCTCTGCGGCATGTGGGATCTTCCCGGACTGGGGCACGAACCTGTGTCCCCTGCATTGGCAGGCGGACTCTCAACCACTGCGCCACCAGGGAAGCCCCACCTGTTTATTTTTGTTTAATCCACTATGTCTTAGGCACATTCGATCCGAGAGCCTCCCCCCAACCCACAGCCCCTGCAATACCCATTAACATTCTGGGAACACCCTTGGGAAAGTGGCAGTTGAAAGCTGGAGCCCTCACCCCCTTCAACTTTCTATAATGGGACTTTGAGGATGAGAGAGAGGGGTGTGTGTACCAGTGTGTGTTATGCTGTCCTTTGGGGTGTCGATGGCTGCTTTCAGTAGCAGCATTAATGTGACAGCTCTGAGTGGCTTATTCCTCCAAGTGGAGAAGGACGGGAAACACTGAGATATTTCCCCTGTAGCATGCCAGGCTTCCACTACCAAGAAAGTTGCCAGGGTAAGCATTGGCACGGACAGTCCAGCAGATAGAATTGCTCCTTTTGGGAACTGAGGAATTCACTCCCACTCTGAGGTTGGCTCGGGTACATGCCTCTCCCAGCTGGTCCCTATGAAGGAATCTCAGCTTCCAGAGTGTCTGAGCTGCTTGAGAGATACAAGAATCTCAGAGACCCAGAGAAGCTGTCTTTGAAACAATGCAAATCTCTGTTAAAGGCCCTCCATTTGAAAAGCTCCTGAACCTCAGAGCTCTCACTGAAGAGGCTGTTGAAGCCAGAAACTGCGGGTGGATTGTGCAGGAAGAATTTCCACAGCTCACATGCCCGAATTTGGCCACTAAATATGAACACTCTGCTACACAATAGAGGCACAAGGGTTTTCTGGGCAGAAAGAATAATGCAAAGAGCAAAGCAAAGGCTGGCAGAAGCAAATGCTTTGTCCCCTGGGCGTAATAGATCTCCCGAGACATGTGATTCTAAAGAAAGCTTAATTAAATTTAATGGACAAACCTCTCCATGCTAGGAGGCAGTTTAATGTGGTATTTCGGTTCTGGGTGGACAAAAATCAGTCTTCCTTGCGTCGCTGCTCTCTCCTTTAAATGAAACAAACTTCCTGATTAGCGTCATAACTCTCAGGACTGCCCGTGTCCTCCTAGCCGCTGATAACCTCTGTGAGACACCTGAGGGGGGCTGCTCACCGGAGCTGCAGGACACAGGCCACATGTGACAGGAGGGAACTCTCCGCATGAAGGATAGTGGTGTCTTGACCATCTAGGTGCCTCCAGTGTCTGGCACAGGGCCCGGTGCGAAGGATATTTGAAGAATGAATGAAAGGAAGGAAGGAAGAGTAGGAGGGGGGACAGAGAGAAGGAAGGAAAGAAAATAAGTCGACTAAGAAA